>NW_018127931.1:4229368-4275926 GCF_001952655.1 Monopterus albus | reverse complement strand
ACTATGTATTAAAAGCCAAAGTGAATAAATATGTTTTAACCAATGATTTAAAAGTTGTCAAGTCTGTAGAGGATCTAACATTAAAAGGTAAACCATTCCACACTTTAGGAGCTGCAACAATAACAGCACGGTCACCCCAGCGTTTGTAACTGGCCCTGGGAACCTCTAAAAGAAACTGGCTTGAGGATCTGAGTAACCTAGTTGGTTTGTGCCACCTCACCAACTCAGTGACGTAGGGCGGTGCCAAACCATTAAGAGCTTTAAAAACAAAAGTCAATAACTTAAAATGAATTCTAAAACAGACTGGAAGCCAGTGAAGAGAGGCCAGTACTGGGGTTATATGGTCAAATTTCCTAGTACATGTTAAAAGACTAGCAGCAGCATTTTGGACCATTTGAAGACAAAAGAGAGACGACTGATTAACTCCAACGTATAATGCATTAAAACAGTCAAGTCTAGAAGTTATAAAAGCATGGATTGTGATCTCAAAATCATTAAAAGAAAGAAACGACTTGACTTAACAACCTCAGGTGAAAGAAACTAGATTTTACAACTGAGTTGATCTGCTTGTCGAATCTTAAGTCACTATCAAACGTTATCCCTAGGTTTTTTATAGTCATCTTCAGATGATGAGCCAGGGGGCTATACGACGGAGTGGCCCCGTCACAAATTGCTGACAAAGTATGTGGGGCATGCAGATGTACACGCACACAGAAGTGGGCCTGCAATATAAGTAGGCTGTGTCATTTTTTGTGCTGTTTGGTGGCTGGTCCGGATGTTTGTCATTGTTCATTTGTTAATTGTGAAAACGGTTATGTGTGTGCGCCATGTAATTAAATGCCGGCGTGACTTAATTGGCAGGGGGCAGGGCCTTCGGGACTTGGCAACAAAGATACTGGACTCAAAAGCACGCCTCTCATTTGTAGCTGACAACCATTGAGTTTATCAGCAGCTAGCTAGTTATTTAAGCTAATGCTCCATAAATTGATAGTGGATGTGCAAGTCCTAAACTGGGCTTTTTTAAAATGGAATCCATCACTCCATAACTAATGTACTGTAGTTAAATAATTAATGTCCTTTGAAAGTACCTTTTAGTTATTTATTCTAGTCACTTAAATAGTAAGTTTAATGGCTGAACATACTAACAATTGCCATTACAGCAAATGAACTTCGATCCTTTCCTTTGAATATGTTAATGTTTTTAGTACTGGAAAAGCTAAAACAATACACCAGCCACCAAATTCTTAAAACACCAAGCATCATGTTTACAGACTTATACAAACCACTTCAACATCCAAAGCCATTCAAAGCTTGACAAATTTGCTGAGCATAGGTACTATTAATAAGCTATGATTGGATGATCTCTGTAGAGGGGAGGGGTCCATGTGTTCAGATGACTGCACTAAGCACTGCGATACACAGTGTGTGTGTTTATCAAACACTGAACTGATCTGTCTCAAGCTAAAATTCAGACTGTTTGAGTAGAGATGGCAATTTACACTGACACAGTAACCTACATTTGAAAACAGATCTTCCTAATCAGGCAGTTCACTTTTTCCACTTCATACATTACTGAAGTGACCTAAATTCATAACACTAACTTTTAAAAAGGTACTTCTTTTAGAAGCCTTGTTTGCTATTTTTATTGTAGCAAAATCTATTGCCAATAAATACCAGTTCTGACTGTCCAAATCCAAAGAGAGTGTCCCAAAAACCAGACCCACCTCAGCAGCCACGTTGCCCAGTGTGTCAAGTCCAAGCTGTCGGAGAGAGATGAGGTTACAGTGGGCACAGAGCAAAAGGAAGCGCAGGCACGTTCGGTTGGCCGCCAGCAGCTTGACATTGACCTCCTCGAAGGAGAGGTTTCGCAGGATAACGGCGATCTGCAGCACCCGCTGGGCCTCTAGGTCATTAATACCCGCGCTCCGGGGTGGGTGGAAAAGGCTCTGCCAGTGTTCCTCACACAATGTACCGTCTGCAGAGACTAAAGGAGGAACAAATTAGAGCCAGATAGGGGTGTGAGCACATACTGTTCAAAGATAAAATTAGTGCCTGAACTTAAACTTTCACAAGTACATGCAACAAGAGAAAAAATATTTGGTATAGATCTATGATTTATTTAAAAACTTAAGCTTCCTATGAGCTCTACAATACATGTCACACTTCCTAAAAGTGCGACATTTATTGTGACCTGTTTATGTTGTTATGAACATTAAAATAGCAAGTAACATCTTCCAAATAGTGCATCTCTAATGTATTTACCATTAATTTTATTCCGTGCTATCTTTGCTTTTACATTTTTGTTGTTGTTTTTAACAATTCTTTTGTTGAAAGTGGAAAAGAAAGTGAAATACAGGCTTGGGACATTTAATACTACAAAAAAAAGGTAAAAAAAAAAAATTTTAAAAAAAGCTAGACATCCCAGCATTTTATATGTCAATAAATACCCATGGGGACCATGCAAAGTACTCTTTTATTGCTCTCCATGGCTTTTAGCACCAAGCATGTTTACCTTGTGCTGGGCTGCTCTTATCCCAGATCAGCTCCCTGACTTCAGCATCCTCCACCATCTCTTTCCAGAACTACACAAAGCACAAAACCCATTACTTGTGCATTTAGATGAGCAGTATTATAATGATGAATTTTTGCCTCCTCAATCCAGGGGAATAGTGAATAATACATGTAGGAAAGCTCATCAGTCCGATCGGTGTGATTAGCAATCCAACTGATTTCTTTCATATATTTATTGGTTTTAACCAGTGCTGCTGAGGCTACAAGACAGGGTCAGGAAGAGAGAGATGTAGGAGAAGAGGAGGACAGCAGCCAATATGCTGCTGCTGTTGGAGAGCTAGTGTAGAAGGGACAAGTCAGATGAACAACAGCATTACTATATTTAATAAAAAATAAATTATGAATGCATGACCCCCCAACACACACATTTTCTTAGGTGAGTTATGTATGTGGAACTCAACAACTGAGTTCTTGATATTTAACACCTGCATGAACTGTCGTGATAATCTGAACAGTAAAACTGTTTAACCAAGAAACAACTTGGCTATCATAATGAAAAGGACATATAGCCGACAACTGATAATTGTTCAAATTGTAGACAACTGTACCTAATAATTTGCTGAAACACACACAAGTTCATCATCTAAACAATTAATAAATGAAGAAGATCTAGACATCTCATGTGGTTTGAAATTCCTTTTACATTGTAAACGTATTGTCCTGCTCCAGCTTGTCACTCTGTTGGATGTATGAGCATATAGCTGTGCACAGGATTACTATTTACACATTAAACAGAGATATTACAAACTGAGTTGTCATATCAAAGCAGTGGACAAATATTTAAATGGGATACTTGTGCATTTAATTTGTCAGCTATTTAACCAAACATTCCTCTGTAATTTGCAAAATTCAGCTTTTTCATTTAGATGCAAATAAAACCTTTAAATTCTTCAGAAGTGCTCTCTCTGCTAATGTGACAGACTATGCTCTCTCCTTAGACACCCACGCACAGCCAATCAGAAACCAAACAATCATGGCTTCAGCTGTCAATACATGTATATTGTCTCGTCTCTGACCACAAGAGCACATACTTATCGTGGATGATTAAGTCCAGCTTTTCTAATCCAGAACAAAGGTGGAGGCTGAAGAACTGAAATTTCTGGATAACCTTAGTTGGCATGACAAAATCCAGGATTGCTCATTTGATCTAGATCTGTTTAGCAACATTTGAAGAACACCCCCTCATTTCTGTGTGAGACTGGGGGGGAGGGGGGGACTCAGACACACGGCAGAACAGGGAATCAGAGCTCACAGTTGACACTAGATCATGTAATTTCCATACATAATTGTCAGTTGAAACATATTATAAACTGAACACAAACGGCCACCATTTTTTTCTACTTTACCCTGACAAAGTTCCGCGAGGTTTTCTCCTTCCAGTCCGTCCCAAATACCCCAGAGAAGCTGCCTAGCGCTACAAGGATACAAAAAGAGGGTTAGAGTAAAGAATTAGCATTTTGCATATCTCTATTCCCTTGTTATTCAACTCCTAATTGACAAATTATATTTAGGAGGTGACAAGAACAGAAAAACTTTGATCCTAACAAAGAAGTGAAAATAGTCAGAAAATCTTTGCACAGTCCTCACCACAGAATACTTTTTAGGGCTGTACAATTAATAGGGAAAACTAGACTTTCCTCAATAAACATGGCAATAACTGTGAGAATAACAGTGATCACAACCAACTGTCTAAAATTATGTATGTTACAAAGTTTGTTGACTGATGCTCTTATTAGTGCAACAGAAAGTGAAAAACACTCAATAAAATGACTTTTGTGTCTTGCTATTTGACATGTGAACTCGAGCATAAACCAAGTGAGGCTGAGAACGTACAGTCATCAAAGACTCCAGCATGGGCAAGCAGCAATGTGACCAGTTTGGGGTCCTTGTCCAGGTGCATGGCACGTTTGCTCTCATTGGAAAGCAGAGTGCAAACATTAACAGCAAAATCCACTTCGTTGGGTAGGCCCGAAAGGAGCGAGAGCACCAGTTTGTTGTAGTCGCATGGGGAAACGAAATCTGTAGACAGTCCATAGCTTTGGCGGAGATAGTCTGGAGAAAAGCAGAACATATTTCAGGATTACTATATAAATTTGATAATAAAATACACATTTAAATCAGTGAGGTGAGGGATAAAACTGTTACGGTTCTACAAGGAAACCTTATACACAGTCTGCCCTGCAAACAGAAAACAAATGGCTGTGATAGAGAACAAATGAAGCAGGACAAGACATATTGTAGAAGGGTTGCAACATTTGAATATTGAATTATGTTGTCTTTCTTTGCCACTTACTAACAATGGCGAGTTAAAACTAAGTTGTTGAACAGCAGTTACTTTTACTGAAATTAACGTAATGCAGATAAGAGAGAAGAGGTTGGAGAAGATGGTTTGTACAACCCTAGAACCAAATGAGGCATAACGAGGGGGTTTTCTGTGATTTTCTGGCCACAAAGAGACAACCAATCACAGTTGTTGCAGTCTGTCACCATGACATGCAGTAAACATTGCTGTAGAGGTGCACGTCAGGCTATGGAACAGGCAACAGCATAGGGTACAAGGCTACACATTGCTTATGTCGTAGACTCAATGCAGAACCATAAATCAAGCTTAAGGGGAAAATCCACTGTTCTGCTGTTACCTCTCAACACCTTCAGCCACTTCAGTCAACAGTTCAAATTATTCTGATGAGCTGTGTCGTGCCTGAGAGAGGAACATGAATGTTCAGTTTATAATAAGGCATCTAATTCTAAATACTCAAGTGTTCTGTGTGGGGAAAGAATCATCACTTAAATGGTATTATTCAGCAGCTCTAAATGACAGATGAACCAGTCTGGGAAGGTACTAGGGACGCACATTTTCCATTTTTTTCTGACAGACTGCCAATGCTCGTTAACTGACAAGATTGAAATGCTAGGGTATTTAGAATGGATGAGTGTCTGTGACCCATTAATAAAACAATGAAATAAAAACTTTTCGCCCCAGGGTCAGAAATGAACTTTCTGGCTCACCAACCAAGGTGGCTGGTTGATATAAGCCAAAATAATAAAAAGTGCTTTTTCACATCACACAGGCCTACACACTTCATTGTGACAGAAAAATATTAGCCTCTGTTGAATACAAACGTAAAAAGGCCAGAGCAAAATTACTTTAATATATATCGATCAACAGGCAAAAAAAAATTACATTCATTTTTTTTTTTTATTTAAAAGCCACAATACAACTCAAGAAACCTTGATCTCAAAATTCTACACAATATAATTGCTCTAGTGTACTTCAGGGACAAACAAGCAAATTTGAAGTTTTGTAAACCAACTGGATGCTTAATAATCTGAAAACACTCAAAGCTCCTCCTGAGAATCCTTATTAACTGCTATCACCCACTTCTTTGTATGGGCCATAAGTCTGGGCCACTCTGTATTCCAAGGAGACCTGCCTTACTATGCCTCTTAATGGCTACAGTGATAGTCAGACTCGGACAAAGGCTTACAGTACTGCCTCCAGCTATCACTGCTGTCCAACTCTTTGCTATCCTTGACAAAGTGTAACACTGTGTCTGCACCATAAGAGTTTCAGCTATGTTCCTCAGACATACATGTAACCAATACACTCCTATTTTAAATCAATCAAGTGGATTACACTGCCCATTTTTCAGCTCATGTATCACTCGCACAATATAAATGTAAGCACAACTTAATATGGGTACATATGTGTCTGACATAGACAGAAGCAGGGCGCCTATATTAGAGACGCTGAGGATACTGTTTATTACAACTGTTTTGCTAGAAACATTTACTTTCCAAATGGAAAATCTACTTGCATTTGGCACCTGGCAAGTGTGAATTTTGGACCCTGACTTTTTCCATACTGGGCTTATTTCTACATGTGCAAATACAACACAACAGAACATACACAGATAAAATATTGTCACATCACACACACACACACACACACACACACACACACACACACAGTTTATGTTTCGTAGTCCATGGGGACTTCTTTATGACTTACATGCATTTCCTGTAGACTAACCCTAACCTTAACCAGAACCACTACTTGCCTAACCCTAACCCTAACCTTAACCTAACCCTAAACCATGTTGCCACTGTAAAATTCAATTTCTTGCCCATGGGGACCTCAATTTAGTTCCCCACCGTGAAATGGGTCCTCATGAGTTGTATGGAGTCAGGAAGAAGTCCCCACGTAGCAGGAAAAACATGTCCACACACACACACACACACACGTGGAACTGTGAAAACAGTCTCGTACACAAACCTCTCTGTGACTCTGACCTGAGGCAGCTTAGGTTACTTTAAGGGTGTGTGATATTGTATTAAATGTAAGCCATGAATGCTGTCTCCTTTCAAAGTACAATGTTCAAAGTAAAATAGACCACTCTCAGAGCCTATATTTCTATGGAAACTGCAGGTACTGCAAAGACCTTAAATCATACAAATAAACCTTAGAACTGCAACTTCTGTGTCCTTGGAGGCGAAGTGTAGGACAGAAAAAGAGAGAGGGGGATGTCAACCTTTTGTTTTTTTATTTATTTTAATTTGTATTTAGTATTTTATGAAATTGAATATGATCACTGATCATTTGGGATCACCTACACTTGAATTTTTGTTGGTTCTAGGAAAGCGCAGGTCTCTTCTCACAACCCCCTGCTCTTGTCCACTACCGAGAAGAGTCTCAGGCATATAGAGAGGGTAGAAAAGAGTGATGGTATTGTTCAATTGTGCTACCTTGTCGAGATATGCTACCTTACTAACAGTCTATGGATTCATTAACGCCACCCCCATCCCTCACACCCTAATACCCAACCACTTTGTCAAATGTAGGTTAGCACATCTCAATAAGGAGCTTAGGTTGACAGAACACCGGCAGCTTGTGAGAACTGCCGGTGCAAGTAAAATGCAGAAGTGCTGGTACCGCATACCATACCCGTACATGCCAGCCCACTTCAAGCACTGTAATTAAATGGACACACATAATGAAGTCTCCAGTGCCAAGAGGACTGTAACGAAAGCATCGGCCGGATTAGTCTGTTTATTGTGAGACAATACGCAGTCCAATGGCAGCAGTGTCCCATCCCAGGAATGCAAAGATAGTGCCTCACTAGTGGCCAGCCTGTGGAAGCCTGTCCGCTGGAGAAACATGTCCGATTAGCCTTCCACCATGCAGCCCATGACTTTATATGTAGGCCCTATAGCCTACTTTTCAGTAAACTGTTTCTTTTGTTTTTACCATTTATTGTATATTTTTCTACCAATTAACTGATAGTATTAATCAGTTGCAATCTTTATTGTTGGTTAATGGTTAAGGGTGTGCATCCCTAGAAGGTACAATCACAGTCTACAAAGGACCAAGATTCCTCCCTGTGCTAAGGTCTTCACTTTCTTTTTGTGTGCATAGATGTAGGATCTTTGGTTTCCAGAGGCAGCAGGCTACAATCATAAAGCAGAGAGGAGTCCTACTTGGTTGCATACTAGCACTGCACAGAGGTGCAGAGGACTGATGTACAACATGCCATATGACATACAAGGTTTAATAAACAGAACACCGATTCTCGTTTTAGAACCAAAACATGACAACAGGGCAGAATAAAGCTCAGTGTGAAATTTCTAGAGCAGCTGTCAAATAATCGTCAGTGAGCCTGCCAAGCCAACATAACACAATTTCAACTTGGACGTCCAACTGCAGCAGTTACATTTAAATGCAGAGAGTCGGGTACAGAAAGAGCTCATTTTGAAAGGTCTATAATAGAGCTAGAACAATAAATGTGCTGGGTAGCCATAATGACCTATATCAATCTGTTCTGCATATCAGTACTGGTGTAACAATGCATTAGTGAACCTTCCTCACACAAAACAAGCTTTCACAATAGTACAACTGTATAGTCAAAGGCTGGGGAAAAACCACTGCTGTTTAATGTCTGATTCATCTGGGTAGTGAATGACAAAACTGTACAAGCCACAGACCAAGATCACCGTTTGTCGTGTCTCTTTTCCTACCAAGATCATGTGTTAATGTCAGTTAAGTCAGCAGGCAAAGGGCTGACTGTTGGAAGAAAAGGCTGGAGGCTCAATTCTAAGCTGAGGTGGAGGAAAAAAAAAACCCAACAAGTGCTTCCCCCTTCCTTTCATCAGTAACTGCTGTCAGGACAGTCGATTACATCCAAGACAAGCACAGCAGTTGACACTACAGCAACACTGTGAGGCTAATGGACAGCTCAAATTCACCATGTGTGAACAGGGTTGGACAATACAGACAAGACATTGGCCTTGGCCACCTGTATAAAACACACTTAATTTGAAATACGTCATCATTTCTCAGAGGCTGCTCTTCAAGGTTCAAGGATTTTGTCAATTCACCATATGTGCAGGACATACAGAAAATCAAAATACTGTTTCTCTCTCACCTAGTATTGGGTGCCATAACATTTAGGAACTAAAATAGACTAAAGTAGAATAAAAATAAAATAAAATAAGAACTGGATTAATGTAATTAGGAGAAATCGAAACAGTACAGCCAAAGAGCTGTGACTCAAAACCGTGGACAGTCAGTGACAGTAGTGCAAACAATAATAGGAGATTATCAGATGGTTCAGCATCACCAGGGAGTTGGTGACGCATATGCGGTATACATGGACAGTACTGCAAATGACCAACAGCAGCAGATATCCCGGAAAAAGAAAAAAAATAGTCAGCAGCAGATTTACCTGCAATATAACAAAAATGGGAAATGTATTGAGTTTGTGCAACAGCAGGGGTAGTCTTTTTTATTTTATATCTTTTTATGTTCTGTGGTGGGTTATGGTCCAGGGGCAGAGGGGGGAGGTAGTGAACAGTGTTCAGCATCCTCACAGCCTGGTGAATGAAGCTGTTTGTAAGTCTGGTGGAGTGGGCCTGAAGACTCCGATACCTTCTCCCTGAAGGCAGGAGTCTGAAGTGGGAGTATGCAGGGTGGGAGGTGTCATCAGCAATGCTGATGGCTCTGCGGGTGAGGAGGGTGTTGAAGATGTCCGTAAGGGAAGGCAGAGGGGAGCCGATGATCTTGCTGGCTGTTTTCACTATGCATTGCAGTGTCCTTCTGCAGGAAGCAGTACAGGCTCTGTACCACACAGTAATGCAGCCAGTGGTGACACTCTCAATGGTGCCCGGGTAGAAGGGGCACATGATGGGGGGTGGGACACTTGCTCTCCTCAGTTTACAGAGAAAATACAGGTGTGTTTGGGCTTTCTTGGCCAGTGTTGTGGTGTTGTTGGTCCAGGAGAGGTCCTCAGAGATGCGCGTCATGCAAGCAGCAACTTGTGTTTTAAAAAAAAAAAAAAAAAATTTTTGTCATCAATGCCCCAACTTCCAAGGGGGAAAAAAAAAAAAAAAAAAAAAAGAGGCACTGACAATTACTGCACACTTCATAGCCTTGGATGAAATACAGCAATGCTTAGCAAGGTGAAAATTGAATTAAATGAGTCACTGTGTAATAAAAATGATGCAAAGTACAGTGAACAGACTCATGAAATGGACAAACGATAGAAGGCTTAGCTATGGCAGGGAGCCTCAGCCAGGTTTGTAACAATAAAACAGTCATTTCTTCTTGGCTCTGAACTTAGCTATTCTTTGTCCATGCAATTTCTCAGTCCTTCAGGTTGTAGTATGATGAAAAAAACTTAGAAGGCGGCATCTGGATGTAGTTTTAGGTAGAAGACATTTCACCTCTCATCCAAGAGGCTTCATCAGTTCTGTCTGACTGGTGGCTATTCTTTAAGTGAAAGGCATGCAATACTGAGGCAGATTAATAAAAATGGTCTGAAATGGCCACAAACTCAGGATCTACCTCATGCAATTCCATCTGTACTGTTTACATACTCATTTTGCCAATGCATAATTGCACACTCACTGCTGAGTATGTGCACGCCACAGCTCTCACGTAGCATATATTCTCTGCATTATATTGTGTTCTTGTTGTATTTTTATTTGCTTCCTTCACTTGCTGCTTTCAAGTGCCTTAGATTTGTGATTTTACTGCCTATTTAGATTTGTGTTATTGCTCATCTACTTTATATTTCACTTTTATTATGTGGCATTCATATGGACGGCAAAGTAAGAATTTCATTGTACAGGGAAACATGTTTCCTAACTGTGCACATGACAAATACTTTGACCTTGACCCTGAAGAAGCAGCTGGGATGTTCATTAGTTGGTGTTACAGCTCAAGAATACCTGCACGATGGTGTTATGAAATAAAAAGTAATTCATTACAGGGTTCAACATTAACAATGGCCTGTTGGCCCATGGCCACAAAAAGTTGCTCTGTAACCACCATATATCCACAATGGCCACCAAGCTTTATCAGGCTTCTACTGAGAATGAGAACCTGTGTCTCTGACACTGTGCACTTCACCAATTCCACAAACATCCCATTTCATTCATACCTTCTAGCTGATCATTCTACAAAAACAGTGAACAGTAAGGTTACCCGTTATCAGCTCACTGCCGTTATGTCAAGGCCACTGAAGTGTGGGTTTACTAAGCCTACTCAAACTTCTAACACGATTTCTACAGAAGAACCAGAAACACAAAAGGCAAACTATGAAAAAAAAACATCAACAAAAATTTGAGGGACTGTAAGGAGGAGTTTATGTGGCTAGAATGTAACTTATCTAACAATGTAATGTACTGCAGTGCACACAGGACTGACACTGCTGGGAAGGAGTGTGTGTTTCAGGCACTGGAGTGTGGACAAGAAAATATATGTATCATATGTATTCAGTTTATCTAATTGTAAAAACATTCATTCTGCCCATGTATTTTGACAAAGTAGGCTACAGTTGGGAACAAGTATTACAGGTTTTCAATGTTTTTGTAATGCTTCTATTGCACACAAACATGACCGACTCAAGCACAATGCTGGGAGGGAGGGAGGGAGCAAGTGGGTATGAGATGCAAAAAAGAGACAACTGAAAGACAAAATATATGCACCTTTACAAATGAACTTGAGTTTGCAGTTTAGATATTGTCATTCAGTTAATGTCTTTTCATTTATTGAACTGTCACAGTTAAGGAAGGCTATGTTAAGTTGCATTAAATTGCCTTTTCTGCATTGTTTTTACATACATTTACAATTGGGCCACCAAAAATGTACTTTGGCTACCAAATCTTGGGGCTTCATGGTCCGTGGGGCCAATGCTTAAAGTTCCCGCGGCATGCTTTTCCTTGCTTTCTGATTTATCCAGTGTTACAACGGTGAATTATCGTCTGAAACGTGACATTAAAGCTCAAAAAATGAGGTGTATGTACGTTCTAGCACTTCTATTCAGAAGCAACTCGGGTCACACAAGCCACACTTTTTTTTTTTTTTTTAGCAATACAAAGTGTTATGGGATAGTTTAAGGATTTCCTTGAATGGTCATAATCTCCAGGTAGTTGCACATTCATGCAAGCTCACCTGACACCCACCACTGCCATTGTAAAAGCGGAATTTTTCAACTGCACATGGTTTCGTGGATATATATTATCTCCTGCTGCCTGCATTGGGACCAGAGGATGTGGAGAATAATACAGGGCCTGAGGTTACTGCATGTCCGGGAACAGTCATGTACAGGGACTCACTGTTTTACCTGACCGGGTCTAATCTACGATCAGCAGGCCAGTGAAGCACCCTGGGGCGGTGAACAATCAGTCCATCAATGTTGGATTCCCCCAGAGCACAGTAGCTGTTTGTTTTAACTGCTTGAGGTCACGTGGGGGAAGACACAGTGATCACCAGCTTGACTTACCAACCTTGGAGCTACTTGAAAGGGAATGATGTTTCCACCACTTGGAGGGACTTAACAGTAAGTTAACACAATGTTGCAGACATTGATACATGTCTTTTAATGGGTTGTCTCTTTAACATTAGAATTGTTGCAAGGCTGGAGAAGTTACTATATCTGCATTATGCCAGTTAAAATATAGTGTTTCTCAATTACCCGCTTTGTTTAGAGTGTTACAAATCTGTTTTCATTGGTACATATACTATTTAACTATCTATTGAGGAGAAATTCACAATCAATGCCATCACGGTTTGTTCTGCTGTTCAGTAGGAGGCATGAGCGTTCACAAAGAGGTTTTATCATTCTGAAATAATTAGACTATTTGGAGTTATGATGGGTGCAAAGCTAATCTAGAGGTAGCCAAGATTAAGCATTAAATGGCTGGAAATGAGCATGCCATGGGGACTTCAAGTGTATGAAATGGCCAAGTGGTAGAGATGTACACAAAGACAGGGAAACCTTCAGAGAAAAAAAATGACAAACTGAGTGAGACACAAAAAGAACATAAATCTAAACTGAATCCATGTACCTGGTACAGACGTGCCTGAGACAGAAGCAAAGACTGAACTTTTGAACTCAGGGAGAGCTTCTGAACCCCCATACATGGTGCCTCTGCCTACCTGATACAGTGTGTTGCTGGTAGTTGTAAGAGGTGGGAATTGCACCGATTGGAAGAGAGGCTTTGGGATTCCCTGGCTGCGCTTCTTCATCATCCTCGCCAAAGTGGTGGACTTTCTCATACTTCTCCAAGTATCTGTGGGTAAGAAAAAACAGCCAGTTTCATGATGAGCCAAGACTTGCATCTAATGTGTGTGAAAGGGGTTTATGTCAGTGCACAGTAGTAGCAGATTACTTTTCTTCAACCCTAAATACCTTGTTAAGCTCTAGGCTGTTCTCAGCAGGCCCAAGTTTTGTAGATTAAATCATGTCCACATACACCAGGGACAGATGTTAATATTTATATAATACAGGACCCCACAGGCCACCAAGCACCTAAATTTGGTGGCCGAAGTACATTTCTAGTTGACCTAAGGTAAACATATACAGCTAGGGTATGCAGTTTGGGGATGCTCTGGAGGATCCTCTGTTTGGACAGCATGGGTGGGGGAAACCAATTCCCTCCACTCACTTACAAGTAACATCACTGGACTGCTGGCCCTCTCTTTGACAAGCTTTCCTCCTAAGGGCCTTCAAGCTGTTTAGGAGGGAACCACCTCACATCATGCAGTGGGTCAACTCTCTCCGGGTCAGAAACGACCCTGAGCTACATAATTCCAGTGTCAACAATGAAATTAAATCATGATAAGCAACAAAACAGAGGAAGGTTTAATTCAATAGCCATAAAACAACAATACTGATGTCCTGCCTGACTTCACCCTGTTGTGCCACTTTCCCCTGCCCTCTATAGAGGCTAATGAGATGGGGAAACTACTACTAGTAATACTTTGGTACTCACAGTACCAAAGACTAGCTACAATGTTAGAGAAAAACTAACATTAGCCATACAGTTGAATTCTGTTCAAGATTAAACTAAACAGGTTGTAAGACATAAATAACCATAAGCAACTACGTGTACTGAACTGCTTCCAATAGAAAAGCTACTATGTGCATTTTACAAAGACAAAGCAACACTATGCACATCGATACATGCTTCTATCCAGGTTTTCAGGATGAACAACCTGATGCTGATGATAACAAGGGTCACACAGTTGATCTACAAATGTGTGCTGTCTAGGAGATCAAACAGCAAAAGCCACATTCAGCAATTAAAACATGACAAAAGAAACTAATTGGCCTGACTTTACAGAGTAGCCCACTCTATGTGACTACCCCTCAATACGACGATTTCCTGAGAGCACCAAAATTCACTGTTAAAGTGAATCAGACTTACAAAGCTTAAAGAATGCCACTACAAAAGATTAAACTCTAAGCATAAAGCCTGTGGAGTAGCAGTAACTGTGGTTGACCAGAGCAGAGCATCACTCACAGATACCCAAAAACTGGCAAAAGAAAACCAAAGAAAAAAGATTTCACATTGTCTGGTGGTCTGAGAACTGCAAAAACCACTGCACACAAGCTGAACTTACAGGACACCTTTAACTCAAGATTACAACTTTAATCTACTAGGGCTGCCCCTGAATCATTAGTCCAGAGACATAGCAGTCGACTGACTCTTGTAACCGAACCTTTGTTTTTATTTATTAATTTTGTCAGTGTGCAATAGAAGGTCACCCCAGCCCCTGTTAGTTTGTTGGCAACACTGTATGATACATGGATGTAAGCTATAAGAGCCAACAACGCTATTTATCAAACAGCTGTACAAAGCGAGGAGAAAAAGACAAAATCCACTAGGCCAAGGCACAAAGGTGAGATGTGTCCTTTATTAGAAGTGTTTTCAAACACTTGGGTCTACTTTTACAAGAGAATAGTCCTTAACAGTTGTGACAATATGGCTGGTTTTGCATATGTGTGTCAGGTTTGTTTGCTTATCTCAATTAAAGTGTAACACAGCCATTTATCTTATGTTTCTGTGACACATCTCCATCTGAACAGGAGTAGGAAGCTAACAGAAATGCGCTGGAAAAACATGAGAAATTATAAATATATATTCATATATTCTTTAGCAGTGCACACTGGCACACATCAAATGTAACATATGCTGTGGTTAACTGACTGGGGAAGCAAAACCTTGTTGGTAAACTGACTAGATTGCAACCATGTCTGAGAAGAAAAATTGCCTGTAAGAAAATAATTTCAACAGAATACAAGTGTGCTGCTTGTCTCATGATTCAAACTAAATCCACATGGCATTACCACACTATATATATATGAACTTAAATATGTTGCAAGTTAAATCTTGCATCATATGCAGCTGTCTTTGACTTTTAAATGCTCAAAAATATGTTACCATCACTCTTTTGAATTTGATTACCAACAATGAGGTCTAAATCAGTGAAATTCATACCAGTTGATTTTCTGACAGTGAATGCTAAACATACAGTATATAAGAAAAAATAAATAAATAAAAATAACAATTGAACAGTCACACTGGACAACCAACTGACAAAATTCTTAGTCAGGTACAACCCTAGAGTCTACTTAGTAACACAGGAGTAACCCACAACTAGAGCTGTGTATTGGCAAGAACCTGGCAATATGATAAATACAACAATACAGGGGTTACAATTCAATATATTGGAATATTGTCAACAAGGTGATATATTTCAAGTTTTTCTAATTATCTAATTTTAGAAAAACTAATAAAATAAGCAAACACCATATGCATAAAATCTCCTGTAAAAAAAAAAAAAGTTTATTTTTAATGCAGTCAGAACACCGAGCTGCATCTGAATTTGTCACAGTCCCTGTAACATCCAACAACATAGCACAACTTGACATGTCAACTATTAATTCAAAAACAATAATGTTTTGAGAATTGATACAGAATAGCAAAATGTAATAGGTGTATTGATATTTTCTTACACCCCTACCCACAATGCTGAGGCTGTGCTTTCTCTTTTTTAAATTACCATCTGTAAAAAATTACTGTTCAAAAGTTTCACTCCAAAGTGACATTTCACAGCTACCAGGGTGAGCTTTCACCTCGCTTGGCTGGTTTAGAAGCTATTTTCTGGATTGGCAGAGTTACTGTAGAGCTTTCTAAAGCTCAAACATGTTCCACAAAGGAACACAAGTTAAAAATGAGCACAATAAACATGTTTATATGATGAGGGTAAGACACATTAGATAGTGTAACTTAAAGTAGTATTAATTTCCATAGATTGTCAATTTTACTTTTACCTGCAAAAAATCTAAGTGGTCCATAATTTTTTTTTAAATCACTGTATTCCTAATGATTATTCCTCATAGCAACAAATCTCAGAGGATGGCTTAGCCAAAAACTTTAAAAGCAGGTAAATATGAGATTTAATCCTTTTCAATTCTGGCTACTTTTAATAGAAATGTGGTTAACTGAATGAATGCCACTTCTCTTCTTAACAGTACTACACCAGCAGCAGAAAGCAGCAAACCAGCTGCAATACAAACAAATGTGATCCAACAAAGCAATTCAACTTTTAGCTGCAATCCTCCTCATATTTTTGTTTGCATTCAACTCCGGGGGAAAAAAAAACTATGATAACAACTATCGATTCAGGCTTTCTAGGTTTTGATAAACACCTCACAATCATGTGGAGAAATCTGCCAGCACGATGCACACACACAAATCAACACATGCTCAGCAATATACCTCAGCAATGATAGCGTGGTGAACCCTGCCTGTGTGGCTGTGAGTCACCAAGTGAGCGGCTGTTTCTGAATGAGGCCCTGCTTGTTCATCGTGGCCAAGGTAATCCCCCGTCCGCTGGCTGCTGAGTGACACGCTGGACTATAAATACACTCAGCATTCGTTTGTAGTGAGCAAGAGAGCAAGGAGTGTGAGAGAGCAGGAGTGATAGGCCCCACTCATGACTGCAGCATTATCAACTGCTGTCTGGGCTTGAGCAAGATAAAAATGCTGTGAGAAAAACTGTTTGGGGAGGTCTGCAGTTGTTGTGTTTACACAAATCCATGACGAGGAACATTAATCCGCTCCTACTTGAGTAGCATGATGTGGCTACCAACCAGCAGAAACCACTGGGGCTTTCATCCTTTTACTAAAACTGCTCAGGGAAATTATCACTAATAGTGAGGTATGTTTTCCCTTCAAAACAATATGAAGGGGGCAATAGATAGGGAGCTGACAAGGGATGAGCAGTAATGATTAGATACATAGCTGCAAACAGCCACTATCATCAGTGCTGTGTTATTTACAATCATCTGGCTCACACCCTTGTAGATACCCCTGGCTCCATTCCTCTCAGCTGCCTGGCTGCTCAAATGCCCTCACTGCGCCGATGTATGGGAGTCCATTGCCCCCTGCTGGATGTGGATGCAGACATGCAAACAGAGAAATGTTTGCCGAGATTAAACTGAGCCAGTGGAGGGTGTTTTGTTTAGACAATAATCACAGAAATATGTACAGAGTCAATTGGGAAAAAACTGTAAAAGTTGGACCATTTACAATAGGAAAGCGAACGTTAGTCATGATCCTGAATACAATAGCAACAGTGACTTCTGCTGATTTAGTAAGGGCAGAGGACGATTCTGTTAAACCTATGTGGTCAATGCATGCGTACACTTCTCAAGGACACTGTAAAAAAATAAATCATGCTAATACAATGACTTTGGTCTTCTTGAAGGCACAAAAGTTCAATGGTTAACAGCATTTCCCAGGTGCAAACATGGTCTTCATAAGATAAGACAGTTATGTTTCCCTGATATCTATCTAACTCTAAGATCCTGGTGAAGACTCCAGCCAGCTGGTCCGTGCAGTCCTTCAGCCCACATCCAGGGATGCCATCCGGTCCAGCAGCCTTCCTCGGGTTTACGGCCCACAGCGTGCGCCTCACCTCATGCTCCCCTACTGTGAGGATGGGGCCGCTGTGAGTTGCAGTTTGGCCTTGGGTCTACTTTTACACGAGAATAGTCCTTAACAGTTGTGACAATATGGCTGGTTTTGCATATGTGTGTCAGGTTTGTTTGCTTATCTCAATTAAAGTGTAACACAGGCATTTATCTTATGTTTCTGTGACACATCTCCATCTGAACAGGAGTAGGAAGCTAACAGAAATGCGCTGGAAAAACATGAGAAATTATAAATATATATTCATATATTCTTTAGCAGTGCACACTGGCACACATCAAATGTAACATATGCTGTGGTTAACTGACTGGGGAAGCAAAACCTTGTTGGTAAACTAACTAGATTGCAACCATGTCTGAGAAGAAAAATTGCCTGTAAGAAAATAATTTCAACAGAATACAAGTGTGCTGCTAGTCTCATGATTCAAACTAAATCCACATGGCATTACCACACTATATATATATGAACTTAAATATGTTGCAAGTTAAATCTTGCATCATATGCAGCTGTCTTTGACTTTTAAATGCTCAAAAATATGTTACCATCACTCTTTTGAATTTGATTACCAACAATGAGGTCTAAATCAGTGAAATTCATACCAGTTGATTTTCTGACAGTGAATGCTAAACATACAGTATATAAGAAAAAATAAATAAATAAAAATAACAATTGAACAGTCACACTGGACAACCAACTGACAAAATTCTTAGTCAGGTACAACCCTAGAGTCTACTTAGTAACACAGGAGTAACCCACAACTAGAGCTGTGTATTGGCAAGAACCTGGCAATATGATAAATACAACAATACAGGGGTTACAATTCAATATATTGGAATATTGTCAACAAGGTGATATATTTCAAGTTTTTCTAATTATCTAATTTTAGAAAAACTAATAAAATAAGCAAACACCATATGCATAAAATCTCCTGTAAAAAAAAAAAAAGTTTATTTTTAATGCAGTCAGAACACCGAGCTGCATCTGAATTTGTCACAGTCCCTGTAACATCCAACAACATAGCACAACTTGACATGTCAACTATTAATTCAAAAACAATAATGTTTTGAGAATTGATACAGAATAGCAAAATGTAATAGGTGTATTGATATTTTCTTACACCCCTACCCACAATGCTGAGGCTGTGCTTTCTCTTTTTTAAATTACCATCTGTAAAAAATTACTGTTCAAAAGTTTCACTCCAAAGTGACATTTCACAGCTACCAGGGTGAGCTTTCACCTCGCTTGGCTGGTTTAGAAGCTATTTTCTGGATTGGCAGAGTTACTGTAGAGCTTTCTAAAGCTCAAACATGTTCCACAAAGGAACACAAGTTAAAAATGAGCACAATAAACATGTTTATATGATGAGGGTAAGACACATTAGATAGTGTAACTTAAAGTAGTATTAATTTCCATAGATTGTCAATTTTACTTTTACCTGCAAAAAATCTAAGTGGTCCATAATTTTTTTTTAAATCACTGTATTCCTAATGATTATTCCTCATAGCAACAAATCTCAGAGGATGGCTTAGCCAAAAACTTTAAAAGCAGGTAAATATGAGATTTAATCCTTTTCAATTCTGGCTACTTTTAATAGAAATGTGGTTAACTGAATGAATGCCACTTCTCTTCTTAACAGTACTACACCAGCAGCAGAAAGCAGCAAACCAGCTGCAATACAAACAAATGTGATCCAACAAAGCAATTCAACTTTTAGCTGCAATCCTCCTCATATTTTTGTTTGCATTCAACTCCGGGGGAAAAAAAAACTATGATAACAACTATCGATTCAGGCTTTCTAGGTTTTGATAAACACCTCACAATCATGTGGAGAAATCTGCCAGCACGATGCACACACACAAATCAACACATGCTCAGCAATATACCTCAGCAATGATAGCGTGGTGAACCCTGCCTGTGTGGCTGTGAGTCACCAAGTGAGCGGCTGTTTCTGAATGAGGCCCTGCTTGTTCATCGTGGCCAAGGTAATCCCCCGTCCGCTGGCTGCTGAGTGACACGCTGGACTATAAATACACTCAGCATTCGTTTGTAGTGAGCAAGAGAGCAAGGAGTGTGAGAGAGCAGGAGTGATAGGCCCCACTCATGACTGCAGCATTATCAACTGCTGTCTGGGCTTGAGCAAGATAAAAATGCTGTGAGAAAAACTGTTTGGGGAGGTCTGCAGCTGTTGTGTTTACACAAATCCATGACGAGGAACATTAATCCGCTCCTACTTGAGTAGCATGATGTGGCTACCAACCAGCAGAAACCACTGGGGCTTTCATCCTTTTACTAAAACTGCTCAGGGAAATTATCACTAATAGTGAGGTATGTTTTCCCTTCAAAACAATATGAAGGGGGCAATAGATAGGGAGCTGACAAGGGATGAGCAGTAATGATTAGATACATAGCTGCAAACAGCCACTATCATCAGTGCTGTGTTATTTACAATCATCTGGCTCACACCCTTGTAGATACCCCTGGCTCCATTCCTCTCAGCTGCCTGGCTGCTCAAATGCCCTCACTGCGCCGATGTATGGGAGTCCATTGCCCCCTGCTGGATGTGGATGCAGACATGCAAACAGAGAAATGTTTGCCGAGATTAAACTGAGCCAGTGGAGGGTGTTTTGTTTAGACAATAATCACAGAAATATGTACAGAGTCAATTGGGAAAAAACTGTAAAAGTTGGACCATTTACAATAGGAAAGCGAACGTTAGTCATGATCCTGAATACAATAGCAACAGTGACTTCTGCTGATTTAGTAAGGGCAGAGGACGATTCTGTTAAACCTATGTGGTCAATGCATGCGTACACTTCTCAAGGACACTGTAAAAAAATAAATCATGCTAATACAATGACTTTGGTCTTCTTGAAGGCACAAAAGTTCAATGGTTAACAGCATTTCCCAGGTGCAAACATGGTCTTCATAAGATAAGACAGTTATGTTTCCCTGATATCTATCTAACTCTAAGATCCTGGTGAAGACTCCAGCCAGCTGGTCCGTGCAGTCCTTCAGCCCACATCCAGGGATGCCATCCGGTCCAGCAGCCTTCCTCGGGTTTACGGCCCACAGCGTGCGCCTCACCTCATGCTCCCCTACTGTGAGGATGGGGCCGCTGTGAGTTGCAGTTTGGCTGTGTCTGTTTGCTGCCCCTCAAAGCGGGCCAAAAAAAAAGTTCAGCTCCTCTGCCAGCAATGCATCCCCTTCAGCCGCACTGAGATTATTCCTGTGGTTTGTAAGATGCTAGACTCCCTGCCACATCTGCCTGCTGTTGTTGCTGTCCAGGTGGTCTTCAATTCCTATAGTACAATTTGGCCTTTTTGATGCCTCTCTTCAGGTTAACTTGGGCTGTGCTGTAAAGAGCCCTGTTGCCTGTCCTGAAGGCAGTGTCTCTCTCTCTCAGTAGCCGCTTGACCTCCCAGTACATCCAGGGCTTCTGGTTGGAGTAGACCCTGATGCGTTTGTCCATGGTAACAGTGTCTATGCAGTTTTTAATATAACACAGGACACTGTCTGTTAACACCTTTAGGTCTGGATGTTCAAAAACGTCCCAGATGGTCCTGTCAAAACAGTCCTGTAGCTGCTGAGATGCACCATCAGGCCAAGTTTTTACAGTCCTTATGATGGTAGGAGCAGTTTTCCATTTACATGTACACAGAATGTGCTACATTTCCATTACTGATGTGAGATTAGCTGATAGTTTGAGATCTCTTCAGAGGTAAATCTGTTGGAGTTGTTGAGATGACAGAGCAGCACTTGGTTCACTAATTATTCAGCTATGCTACAAAGTGATGCCTGTTTACCTCATCACCGATCCTCAGCTAACAGAAGACAGCATGTGGTCTCCTTGTCCACCAGCTGCAACAAGGTCACAAACCCGACAGCAGTCACTTTCATTTTGTCAATTTAAGTCTCGGAGTTAACATTACTTAGCGACAACTGGTATGACCCTGCTGGATGTCATTTTAACCAGAAAAAGCAACGATCAGCAGAAGCTGCTACCTGGCCAATGAAGCAGATTCTGATTCTGAACCATTTCCACACAGAGCTTTGCTAACAAGATTACAGGCTATGCTGGCACGGTTGTGCAGCGTCAACGTTGTTAGCAGGGGCCTTAAATATTTGAATGCTAAAACTGAAAACCGATTACCTACCCAACGAACAAATATATGAATATTCAGGTACAGCTCTACTCAGTGTAAACTTTATTTACAAGAAAACTCTACAGTCACACCCCTACTTCAGTATCAGCACACATAATGTGATTGTACTTTTACAGCTAGAGCCTACACAACACCCTAAGTAAACATTTTCACTGTACCATTTACCTAAAAAAAATTGGCAAAGCCACATTCTAGCTCCACTGTCTACTACAAGACAGATCAGTCAATCTGCTGGTTAGCAAGTAGGTTAGGCTGTCAGTGGTAGTCAACACTGCTGGAGGGCAGGTCAAATTACAGACAGCCCAAAAACACCAAGTCTCAAAGCTTTCAGATGTTATCTGCAATAGCAAGTTTTCCCTGCCACTGTCATTTTGTTAAAAGAAAAAAAAGTCTCGTATTATGCTTTCTAAAAATAAAAAGCAGAAACAGCTCTGTCTTTCTCCAGAACTGGTCATCATCTGAGCATCTCTGAAATCTGAGCAGCAGCTCAAATGAGGCAGGGGGAATAAAGCAAAGCTTATGCATGCCAGATCAAAGGTCACTCCATCCAGATGTTTCAGAGGAGTGGGAGAATCTATCAGCATACACAGGAAGCAGAGCAGGACAAACAAGCGTGATGGTACCTGGAATAATCTCATGAACAGGTGTGAAAACTAACACCCGCCAAGCAGAAAAAAGGTAGTGAAATGTGTCTGTGGTGTAATAATGGGCAATGGTTAAATAATTTTTTTTTTCTCATTTTCCGTTTTTTGTTGAAACTGTAATATTACAAGTTGTCTTTTAATTAAATTAAAGATTCAGGAATGAATTTCCCCAAGCATGTCTGAAAGTCAAGACTTTTGACACTGAATTCAACATTAACCACATCAAATACTACTTGAGCACATATAAACAGATTAGCAGATATACCGATATAGTGGCCTCCAAATACACCATTTGTGCTCCAAAATTTCTCCATGTCTCTATCCAATCTAAATGGAAGAAATGCCTTTGTTTACATGTGCTCCTGGTGGGTTCCCCGTTTGTTCTGATGTTCTTTGGTTCAGATGACACCCTCTGATATGCAGACAAGGTCGCAGCAAGTTTCTGAAACTAACAATTATCTTTACAATTTTTCAATAAAAAAAAAAAAATCACTAAGTTTAAATGATCAATTATAACCCAGCTGCAGCTCTTTTAATGTTTGAAGGAAAAAGGTAGGTTGTGTCATGCTCATTTTCACGACAATCAAAACAATGTCCAGTTGCTCAGGTCTCCGACCAAGGTCACGGGGCAGAGACAGTTGAGAAACACATGGTTAACTAGTCTGGCAGAGAGCAGAGGGTTAATATTAGAATGTGACACATTTAAATACTGACTGAAATGAGTAAACCTGTGAATGTGATTGCACCTGGGGCGGCTGTGGTTATGGGGGTGGGTGTGGCTCAGGAGGTAAAGCGGGTCGTTTCCTAACCGGAGGATTAGCGGTTCGATTCCCGGCTTGTCCAGTCAACATGTCGAGGTGTCCCTGAGCAAGACACTAAACCCCCAGTTGCTCCCAGTGATGTCACCGGTGTGCGAATGGGTGAATGGCCGAATAATGTGTGAAAGCGCTTTGAGTGTGCTGTAAAAGCATAGAAAGGCGCTATACAAGTATAAGACCATTTACCATTTACCTGCTTCTCTACACTAAGTACAGTAGGGTGACAGATCAATGTGTGGTATAATCATTTTTGCTGTGTTTATTTAAAAAAAAAAAGAAAAAGAAAGAAAGAACCCATTAGTCAAGTGCTGTTTTTTGTTTTATTACTATGGACCGCACAATCTGACCTTGGCAGCAGCTAAAAGCTCAACTTGCTCACTGTGAAATCTGAAATACTTGCAACAGATCACTGTCATGTGTGCTCATCAAATGAAGGTTCAGTTTAAAAATGTGCTTTGAAAAATATTTGTCACAACAATTATTCTCAGACCAACATTCTTCCTATTTAAACTTAACAAAGCAGAAGGTCTACTAATTTCTTTCTTTACATTTTCAACCATGCACACAAACCTCAAAAGCAATAAATTACTTTAAGCTAACACAGAAGCATTAAGTAAGCAGCTCCTAGATGTCAGTGCCTCCTGGGCCTGATTTCCTCCCAATAGGGATGCAGCAGAGAAGGCAAATAAAAGAAGAACCAGAGTATCTGTCATCTGACTTGGCTTCTGTGTACAATGTGCTGCAGTTTGGAGAAGCCAAAAATTGTAGCAACACCAGAAGCACCTTTCATTTACCCTGAAATTATGGTGTGTGTGCCTAGAAGAACTGCATAGCATTTTACCAGTAATAAAATGGGGGAAAAAATTGGGACTTTTTTGCCCCACAGGGATTCAAGCTTAGTCCAGAATATCATACTACTAGCAGAGGAGGAAAACCATGGAGATGTGAAACAGTACTAACTGAAAATCAGCCAAATCAGTGCAGCCACTGGAAAACTAGAAGCAACCTAGCTCAATGTAGGAAAATAGAGTGCAAGGTGCACAGATGTCAAATTATGGAAGTGTAAAAGTTTCTCTTGCTGAAGAATCACAGGCACGTGTCTGTGGGAAACAGTTCAGTTGCAGATACACATTAGGCGTACCACTAAAGAAGTTGGGTGCTCTACTGTAGTACTTCCATTACAATCATTTTCTAAAAGCTTTCATATTTTCTCAAATCTTCAAACTTTTTCACAGCCTGAGGAAGCCTTGACCATGTTCATTATTGCCCTTTATATCAGTAGGTCTGTTAGGCAACATCTTATTCTCTGTCTCACTGATCAGTAATTCTCTCAATCTCATAGCCGAACACTTCTCATTTAAACAATATCTTTTCCTTCAGTCTTGCAAATGAAGCAAATTGAAAATAGAGCTGCATTTCAACTGTGCCCTTAGTGTTTCAATGTGATTTGATGCCAACACTTTGATCCAGAGTGCCAATCATTCCGCCCCCTGAAGTTTAAATGAAATCAGCGCCATCGGTAGGTCTGATGTCAAAGCAGCAGTTCAACATATTGAAAAAAAGCTTGAAAAATCTTTCTGGTAAGCGTCGCTCACTTATTACAAAGCTGACCAGAGAGAACCACATCATGATCACCCTATTCATTCAGCCAGTGAAACTTGGTCAACAGAGCATCACATAAAAAAATTACAAGTATGACCCTGCAGCAACAATGTGTCCTTTACTCCTACATGCCAACTCATTTTACATCCCTCAAGGAAAGAAAAGCATCACGAATCTGCATTGAAGATGACAACCTGATGTTAGGCTTGGTGGGCAACAAAAACTGAGCCAAATTATCTGTTGATTTAATGTTACTTGAGTTTGGAGTGACTTATCACCTACAAAACACATCTGTAAATGATTTTAATTGTTAGTATAGTCACATGGAAGTCTTTAAGATGCAAGCACAGCCTAAAATTTTTTCTTCTGAGACATGGTTATAGCTAGGGGTGCAACATTGATCTGGATCGATACATCAATCAAACACCCCGCAATCTGACTGATGCAAAACATAAACATTGATGTTTTAGGTGTTTATATTTTGACAGCCAGCCACATATGTACATATTTCTGGTGAAGCACTGTTCTTTTCAAACTGGACAAAAAGTGCCAGGCAGACCAGCTAGCATTCTGAGACTGGGAATTCATACTAAAAGTGAGATGTGACCAGCTATTGCAGTGTTTGCTCCATTCAGACCACAACGACTCAGACCTCCGTGCAGCATCACTTTGGCCAGAACAGATGTTTATCTGTTAACAAGACTGTCTGGGCAAAGAGTCTGTGGGTATTACGATTTGTTAAACGCACCAGAGAGAAGACACTTAAAGCATAGAAAATTGGGTGGGGTCTAGGGTTGACACATGTCTCGCATGTCTCCGAGTCAGGGTTGATTGACACATTTGATCATTTGGGGTTTTATCTGTTGCATGAGAGGGGGAAATGACAAAACATTTTCTATGAGAATTGGCAATGAACTGTAGCAGCCAAGAAAAATACACAGATAGAATAAACTCTCCCATCAGAAACAAGTTGTAGTATGGACGTATTTTGGATTATAAAGGATGCACACAACAGTAAGCGTGAATGTTAAGTCTTAAAACTCCCACAGTAATGTAGGAAATACATATTTTTTGGCTTTGTTGTTTGTGTGACGATGTAAATGTTTCCCATCTCAAAAAAGTTTGTTGAATTGGAAGGTCATCATTGGTCCTTATTTGTATTTATTTAGCACTGAAAAGTGAACAGAGGAGCTCAATAACTTTTTAAGATTATACTTGTTACATTTTTGTTACTAAAAATATAACTGTGTGAAATCGGCAGATAATATTGCTTGATATCGATTGTAGGCCCCTGAATCAAAATCACATTGTGGCATATTATTTAAGTATCGTCAAACATTAGATTACTGGAAAAGAGCGTTGATATAGGACTGCATCATGAGTGGCTATTTACACCCACAGTTATACCCTAGTTTACCAACAGGTTTAAGCTTCTCTTGTCAGTGAACCACCAGCACGTTATGTTTGATACATGCCAGCTTGCAGACTAAAGAATATAAGAATAGCCCATATTTTTTATGATTTCTCTGATTTATATTAAAAAGTTTTTCCAGCACATTTGTGTTAGCTTCCTATTCACATTTGGCTGGATGCGCATCATAGAAACATAAGATAACAGGCTGTGCATTACACTTTAATGGAGTTGGAAAATAAACCAGCCACATCGTTGCAACCGTTAGTCGTTTCTCTTGTCAGCCCCCCCACAGAGATTGCATGCATCACCTACATTTTTATGGCCAAAACTGCTGGATGAACAAAGGGAATAAAAAATAAAAATAATAATAAAAAAAAAAACATCCAATTTCTCTATTATAGACCGTCAGCTAAAAGCAGCGTGAAGGAGGCAAGTACAGTCTAGCTGCCCACTGCCTCAGACATCCGCTACGCTGAGATACCTTAGATAAACTTTATAAAGTAGTTCCAATGACAATGGCTGTTATGACATGTCAGTTAGGGCTGCACAATAAATCGTTTTGTGAGTGTGACTTAAATCCCTGTGTGATCTCAATCTCGCATGACAACGATTCTGCCATGTTTGCATTAGCAGGGAGATGCCTTGCATCAAACCAAGCACCCCCTTTTCCTCGCTCACCTACGATGCCTTATAGCAGAAATGCGTTACATCATGTGATGAGCTGTAGACAGGAAGAGACGACTGATTCAAAAACAAATCCAACATGTTTGACATTGTAAAAGATTTTGTGACCTCCTACAACTATTTTCAAACTATTTTCACTGGCTGCCCTATACACCTAATGCCGAACGCAGTTGAGGCAGAAATAAAACACTCTGAGGTTATTAGTTGCAGTTAACGCAGTTTAGCATCAAAAAAGGAGCACTTAGTTTGATGCAAGCTATCTCACTGTTCAGCCAAACATGGCAGAACTATTGTCCTGTGAAACTAAGATCGCACAGGGATCTAAATCACGCTCACAAAATGATTTAAGTGCAGCCCTACTATTGGTCGACTCAGCTGCCAGGCCTCCTCTGCTCATCCACCTTCCCAAAATATTTTTAAAAAGGTAACAATTACTCCGAGGTGGCTGCTCTGAGTAACACAGGTGAACATTTCAGAAAAACACTCATCTTATATTAAAAAAAAAAAAAAAGAATAAAAAAAGATGATGTTATTAGTGCCACAAAATTTCCTACTTTAGCATGCCATCTGCATAACAAGCTATCAGCCTACTTGTATGTTTTGACAGTGGTAATAGACAGTTGGCCTAACTGTGCCCTCCTCCTCAAAACTAAGCCCATTAGACAAAGGTCATAAACAGATTTCTGAATGTTGTGTTTCACTGAGCCTATACAAGGATATGTTCCCACACAATTCAAATAACAGAAATTGAACATCTTTGCACAAATGGTACCACTACCAAACAAACAGACCTAAACTTCTGCCTTGTCAGCTGTATGAGCTTCCATGCAGCTCATTACACCAAATCTCCTGATGTCTTGCTTAAGAAAAAGATGCTTTATGAAGTATTCTGTCATTTACACTAAAAATATAAGTGATCTCTGCCCATTATGGTACTCAAAGACCTCAACTAAATTAGCAGTGCACTGCAACCAACCACTCTGCAGCCAACACTGATGATTATCTGTAAACTTTGGGGAGCTACAAGTTTCAATCAGCTGTGAACAGTTAAGTCACACTGACTGCTACATTCACAATTTGCACTAAAAGCAAACTTGAAATAAATGCACATATAGTTAGCCTCTGCTTATTTTAACAAACCAGTGACCTGAATTTGCCCCTAAAATGTACATGACAGGCTTCAAGCATCTCTCTGCTACAGGTGTAACCCCTGCAGGCAGTTGCCACTGATAGGAACAAGGAGTACAGAGAAAGCAGCAAAACCACAAATGCCAGCTGTTGGGGAGATCTGCATTCACATCAAGACTCCCATCACTTGCAGCTGAGTGTGTTAAGACTTGGAAGGTGGATGCAGTATACCTTACAGCAATTAGATCTGCTAAAACATTAGAGCTATGTATATCACAACCAAAGGTCCTGTGGCTAACAGTCATTAGTTTATCATTAGGGCCCTTACAGACAAAATGCTCCTTAAGTGTGTTCTCCAAAACTAAGCTCCAGACTTACAATACATATGATACATTAGATCACATGTTTCTTTTATAAAAAAAAAAAAACAGGTCAGTGTTCTTATAAGGAAAAAGTAAGTGAGTACCTGTCTAACATAACCACTGCAAATCTCCACAACAGAGGTTCGACCTCGCTTTGCCTGTCACAATACTGCAGCAGTGCAGCTTCCTAGCAGAGGGAAGTGGAGAGGCTAGGTCCTGCTAACTGCATTTTAACATTTGTAAACACTTCCCACATGCTACCTGAGAGGATGAGAGACGCATGGCCATGCTACTCACCGAAGGTAGTACTGTTTTAAAGCGAATGCAGCGTTGGAACAACTCCTTGGAAAGTTAAACTCTTCCCCAAGTTCAATCCACTGGTTTTTGTCAGAGACCTGAAAAGGGGAAATGGGTTCGTTAGTAGATAAACAACACCGGCAACAACAAAAAAGAGACCTCAACCATCTGTTCTGCCACGAGTTTCCCCAATGAGGCGAGATAAGAGTCACTAATCGATAACTTTCTCAAACTGCTGACATTATTTAACAATACTCAATAACAGTGTCTGATGACACGTTTTGCACAGTAGCATATAATTAGCCACTAATACATTTATTAACCGAACATATTTACATTTGACACATCAGTTAAGTACAAACTGTCTGACTCCCTTTAGAATACTCTCGTTGCTGTTGAAGCTAGTTAGCCCTATAGCTAACAAGCTAACTTGACGTTTCTATTTCCCGTTAAAACACAACGAGACCAAACTCCAACTGTATCCATCAAAAAACAAACGATTTAGCCTACAGCGACCTGTTTGATTTTGGAGTAAGTTAGCTTTTAGTCCCGTTTACTGTGTTCACCAGATGGGCCTGTGAGGCCTACATTTTCAGATCAGCCATGAAGCAGAAGAAAGATGGCTATGGCGAGAAAGAAAAATCAAGCTTCCCCTGGGTGAAAACTACCGGTAAAACCCCGGGCGAAACCCCGCGTCCTACGCGGTGTTTTCCAAGGCCGGGCTCCGTGCCGATAATCGATGTTAAATGTGCCCGCTAATTTTGAGTCGCTCCAACTGCACTCCGACTCCGAGCGGTTGGACTTTCAATTCAAACCACACAACAACACAAGCCACCACATTGCATAGGGATACATGGCAAACTAGCACAAGGCCAGCACCGAACTACAAACGTTTTTCCTAGAGGATTACACTTGTCCCGGGTTACCCACACGGAGTTGAAGAGTGGTCCACCGAGGAGTCCACAAACCGCAGAGTGTGGAGAAAATCTACTTTTAGTTCCCACTCACCTTAGCAAATCCACCTAAAGAGACGACTCTGATATAGAGAGCATTCAGATCCAGCTCTTTCCCACCCACGATAGGAATCTTCTTGAACGGCGATCTGAGGGGATAACACAAGAAATAAACACATGTGCTTAAATAACAGTTGTGGTTAGCTATCAGTCACATGCAATAGATATTTAAAGTTACATTTCTTCGAGAGAAAGACGACCCAATCTCACCCTCTGCTTTGGTGAAATTGCCGCAGCTCGTCTAGGAAAGCCTGTCCTTTCCTTCGCTGATCTAGTATATTTTTCCCCGTCGAATTTGCCATTGTTTTTGCATGCAAAAATGGTTGAACCCCACTTCAGTCGCTTGTTAAGACACCAAGGATCCCATACTCCGCCGGCGCTCAGTCATTCGCGAAGCTGAGTGTTTAAAAAGTTAAAGAAAATGCTAATAGCAAGAAGAGCGGCAGCTCGCTAATAAAGACTGATGCACACAGAAAGCCAGTCCGATTCAACCCTGTACTAAGTTCCAACGAACAGTCAGAAATACGACCGATCTACCGACAGATTAAAAAAGCCATGACAGAATGTGTTGAATTAATGCTTTTGGTCGCGGTTGTGTTCGTCTGAAGTGGTTTGACAGTATGCTACGGACGCAGCTCCGAGGCTATCGCACACACTGTAGAGCGGCAGAGGGATCCAGTTCTCAGACAAAAAGATGTGAAGGCCGTGGAGCCCGGCCTGCCATGCGTGCAGCGCCCTCTCTGGCCACATGCAACACTGCACCATCCAGAGCAGAGCGGCTGCTAGAACAATAGAGACTGTTTTCTTTTTTAGGGACCGTCTGAAAACTCGTCTCTCTGTTTGGAAAACGGGTCAGGAGGTACTTGGAAATGTCCCGTGGGGGGAGGGGATAACACTAATTAACGCAATTCTGTTGTTATGCGTGTAATGGAGGGCAACCCTACAGTTTAGTGGTAAAATACATTTTTCCAGGCTAGCAGAAAGCCTTGGTATATTTATAACTGGAGTGTCTAAACTCAGTCATATTGATTAAATGAAGTTAGACTACTTCTGTTAGAAAAGACTACAATCACTCTTGCAATTTCATAATTATACAGATATCACAGGAATATTTTAAAATATGCAGGTAGTTAAACTCAATACTCTACAGAAGTAGTGTTTAATGTCTTAACATAAGAATGTACCAAAGTGTTTACCACTACACCAGATAGCTATATTTTGACATTAACATACATTTTTGGAAAATAACTTTCTTGCATTATTGGTTATGTGCCTCACGACTGTCATATTTTGTCTAAAATGTAGTAGCCTATTCATTGTGACTTACTTAAATCATTTTTGACACCTTTGGGTCTCATCTTATGTTGGACAATATAACAGCGCAAAAGGGGTGGTAACTCAACTGAAATCATGACACAAATAAATGGATTTATATACTCCATATTCTATTCTTGGCTCGATTTAGCTCAGTTTGACATATGGTGCCATATATACTGCAGTGTTCTTGATTCTCATGGAATTTCAAACAATAAATACACTATATTGATACTGGATATCCGGTGCTGGGCACACCACTTGGATAGCTAATTACTTACTACAACAAAGCTATCCTAGGGGGAAATCTAGTTAAGTAAATCTACTTAGAAAATCTGTTAAAATAATTTGTAGAAAGAAAAAATCAAATTCACAATGTAAATGTGGTGCAAAACTATAACAAAATATAATACAAAAAAAATCACATGCCAGCCAAAACATCCACTCAGTTGAGTTTGAGTTTATTACCTGAGACCTAAACCTGTCCTGTCTGGGCTTTTCAAAAAGTTAAAACTTAAATCACTTTTCTATTTTTGTTGTAAGCAAATGTGAATTTTGTATTGTATGACTGAATAATAATAATAATAATAATAATATAATCATCATCATTAAATGTGAAGTTTGTATTATCCGAGTCCAAAATAATCATCATCATCATCATTTCCTTTCCTTTTGTGCCCCCAAATTTTGTTTCAGTTTCAGTGGCCAACAACATAAAACGGCACAAAAACAAGCAGGTAATGTAAAAACTACTTGAATCACTATGCAAACATAAATGTAGCTGAACTGCCACTACTGCAAAATGTAGTACATGTAATAAATTTTGATGATGCAATTTGTTGCTGAAAGCCTATAAACGTTGTTGCAAGCCGTCTTGCCGACCACTTCAAAACGACTTTTATCTCACGGGATGGTTGGAAATTACTCTTGATCCCTCTTCCTTGTAACTGCCAAGCGGATATCTTCTTGATGGGGTTACATTCAACCATTACACGTACCCCTTTGCTCAATGAAAAACCTGTCACAAAATGGCGGAGACGTACGTTAGCAGACCCCATTTTGAGGAATTGACATTAGACAGCGGAAAAGTGCCGGTCCGTGTGTATGATTTTACCAAATAGTGCTCTTCTTTTGCAAACAAACTGCGGCACCTCGGAGTTCATCTCATGCCTGTTTGGACTCCCCACCCGTCAACCGAATTTTGGGTTAGCTCAGTTGTGTGCTAGCTAGCTTAGCTTGCTAACTAAATTAGCGATATTCTCAAGAACGTATTCCGAGAAAATTGTATTACTTCAATTACCCGAGGACTTATCACGTTAACGGAGATTTTATCTAGTGTCTTGTATCGCTACCAGTCGCTATCACCTAATGGTAGTACCGACCGACGAAATCTAGACTTAATTGTTTGTACGCTAACTAGCTGTACCGGCATCTTAATTACATTAGCATGTCAGATTTGAGTCCCTAACACTGCTAACGTTAGCTAATTTAGATAACTACTTTACCTCTTGATGCCGACAGAAGTGGTTCATAATGTTTCAGCCATCATTATTTAGCAATATCTAACCTGAAACACCCAACAGATTAAAAGGCAAGACACCAAAGTCAGTTAGGTTGCTATGAAAATCGTTTCAGACAGACAACCATTGTAGCTAACAGGCCAATTAGCCACCTTATGTTTGTATCTTCGCGTTGCATTTCTATTTGCTAACTTTTCTTCTTTATATTTTACTGGCGGTTGGCAACCATTTGCTAACATTTGGCAGCCCGTGCAGTTACTATGTGATCTCTAAAATGCATCAATTTGTGTTTAGTCTGTCTAGCTACTGTAGTGCACAGTGCATTATAGTTATTTGGCCAAATGATGTGCTAAAGGCGAACCCCATCCCTGTGGCAGAGTTCACCCTTGAAACTGAATTAATGACTATTCTCACACTATTGTCAAACAAAATGTAAAAAAACAAAAAACAATCCGTCCTTTTATTTACTTCACTTAGTTATTTGCCACTTCATTACTGTAGCTAATTTAGTAATGACAAATTTAGCTACTATACCTCTATTATTTGATTTAAAAACTAGGATTTTAGTTATTGTTAGGTATTTTTAGTCAGAAAGAAATTGGATAGATACTTTATGTATTAGAAATGTTTAGTGGAGATAGGATGTCTAGTTAGACTGTTAAATGCTTAGGCATGCTTATGAGTTTCTACAGGGTACTTCTGGTCAAGGATAACTAGAGAGAAGAGTTGATGACTGTCAGCAGACAGGGTGTTTAATATTATTATTATGACGTGTATAACTGTAGACTTAGCCATAATATGTTCTTATGTTTAATATCACGACATGTTACTAGAGGTCGTGTGAGAATGTTTTTAGCTACACACCACTTAATCATCAGACACACACACACACATTGATTTGCTTCATGTTTTGACTACTGCTATGGCCAGCTGCAAAGCTGGCAACAGAGACGTCTTGGTTGACGTTTCTGTGTAGTATGGGGCTAGCCCAACCAAGGTGATATAATGTATAGGCCTGGTTTGGTTTGGGGTCTTTCATCTTTCATCTGCCTGTGAGCAGGTTGGAGGTGCAAGATACCTGAGCGTGTAATGTTAATTTTACCTGTGATCCTTTGAATAAATCAGCACTGTTTTGAAGTTACTTGGACTGTCTCGTCTCTCAGAGTTAGCAATGGTAAGAAGAACCAAAGTCCTTCATTATATAGCCTGTTGAATAATATAATAGAATTCATGTTCTATAGTGTTTGAAGCAACCAAGAAAAACACATGTATTATGATTGTTACTAGAGCGTGGCCTACTTCTGTTGCATATGGCCATTCCCTGTTGAATTGTGGTTTTGTCCTAAAGATCATACTGTATATGACAGTTTGACAGTCATGGCATTTTATTTTGAATTAGTGTCATTAAGGTACACACTAGGGGAATAAAAGTCTTTAAATCTGTAGCCAGATGGAACTTTATGTTCATAACATATTTGTAGCCACCCATTTAAATGGCATTTAAAAAGTGATCATTGGTGTGCCTTGACAGTGAATGTGTACTTGAAGGTTATATGGTCAGTTATACCATCACACAGAGGTTTTCATCTGATGTGATAGTCAGACCTGTCATGGCATATGGTGCAAATGGGGCCAGTAAGGCCAAGCTGTCTCCAAGAACCCAGACAAAAGATCCCAGCGGAAGGATAAGTGCATGTAACATCCTTACACATCCCTTGTCCCTGCTGCTTCCATGACTCAGGTTGATGTCTTCAGAGCAATGAGTTGTTGATTTATCTGGTGGAAAATGGCTCCATCTTCTGGCGTTATATCTAAATGATACCACCCTTGATCCACCTCCATGTTAGGAACATATTGTACTCGGAGGGATACGTTGAGCGAATTGTGACTGATTATAGTCTTAGGTGAAGTAAGATGCATCCTGGGAGATTAGGGAGGGAGGTATAGGAAGTACAGCAGGAGGTTATGGAGTAGGCTACAGCAGCTACACTAAATTTAAGACTTTGTCTTTTAATTTAACTTACTTTATAACATTTTTAATCAGAATAGCATACTTATGTCTGTGATTGTTGTGGATTAAATATTGATGCATGCAATAAAATACACATTGCTGCACATAAACTCTATTCAGTGTATTTTTTTTTATTTTATAGGGACAAGCTACTACCCATTGGACCAGCAGCATTTAAAGCCTAAGCAAGTTTGCAATTTATAAATGTGCAAAACCTCAATAAGACATCATAGAGTTCATACAACTGCACAAAACATGAACAGTGATTCAATAAAGCTACTCTAAAACTAAATGACAAGCACCAGGTCATTCATGATTACATAACCGATCAATCTTTGAAAAATAAAAGCAGCAGTAAAGCAAGCAAGAAAAATTGTTGCCTCTATAAGCAGTAGAAGCTGAATGAATCCCCCTTCCCCCACCATGAACTCACTAAATAGCCAGTAGTAAATTTAAATGTCCAAGTTTGTCAATAAGACTATACAATATTGTTTAATTCTGTTGGTTTTGTAAAATGTATTGTTGGTGAATTGCTGGAAAAGGCAAGGACACATAAATATAACCTATCAATTCCAAGTGAAACAAGAAGCAGACAAAAACAAAACACCTGTCAGTATAACAATACAGTTCACCAGCAGCACAAACTAAATTTTCCAAAATTATCATACAGCTGAATCAACACCTCTCTAAAACATTTTGAAAAGAAGCCAATCATTATAACCTTCAGGGAGAATTTATTGCAGGATTGTTGTATTAGATTGCATTAGTTTAGGTATACCTAATAAACTGACAACTGAGAGTAGCATTGTGTGTGTGTGTATGAATGTGAGTATACAGAATATTTATGGGTCAAGTGGATCCATTTGAAACTCACTCAGTGTGCACATAGTGTTATACGTTATGCATACATGGTGGCAAAAGTCATGGCAACATTAGGTTTCCGAAGTCAATAAATGTCAAATGGAGTCGGGTGTTAGCAAACCTGGAGTCCAATAAAAGGCCCAGAATCAGAGCAGGCAGGTGGAGAGGCAAGACTGATGAGCAGGCAACAGGGACTAGAGACAGTGAAGAACACTGGACACACAGGAAATGTGAGTGAGTGAGGCTGCAGTTTAACAACAGCCACAGAGAGTAAGGGGTCAATAATATCTCTCCCTGAATGGAATCCAAGTCTGGTAATTCCACAGGTAATTTCCTTAAGGAAAATACAAACTAAAAACACACATTGTGCACACAGGAAAATACGGAGCTCAGAAAAGAAAAAAAAAGGCAAAGCAAAAAGGCTTAGAGTAGAGGAGAAATTCAAGCAAATTTGTCTTGAATCCAAAAACAATCTGCCAGTGCTTGCTTGTAAGAAGGACAGAAGCAGAGGCAAAATCCAGAGGCAGGAAATGGTCAGGTAACAGGCAGGATCAGGATACAGGTTCCTCTAGAGGAACCTACTCAAAAGGTGTCTACTATGGCATGCCTGCTTTTGAGGTGCGTTCTGGGAACTAAATTTCAGCACCCCTCAGGAGGTAGTACTAAAATCAGATGAGTTGCTATGGCCAGCTGCAAAGCTGGCAACAGCGACGTCTCGGTTGACGTTTCTGTGTAGTATGGGGCTAGCCCCCGAAGTGATATAATGTATAGGCCTGTTGTGGTTCAGGGTCTTTCATCTTTCAGCTGCCTGCGTGCACGTTGGAGGTGCAAGATACCTGAGCGTGTAATGTTAATTTTTACCTGTGTTCATTGAATAAATCAGCACTGTTTTGAAGTTACTTGGACTGCTTCGTCTCTCAGATTTAGCATGGTAAAAAGTACCGGAGACAACAGTCTTTAAAGACTTCATAGTATTTTATCATCCCAACAGAGCACTTTGCTCTCAAGAGTGCAGGTCTGCTTGTTGTTCCTTTAGTTTACAGAAGTAGAATGGGAGGCAGAGCCTTTAGCTATCAAGCTTCTCTCTTGTGGAACCAGCTCCCAGTTTTGGTTCAGGATGTAAATGCTTTCTCTACTTAAGGTCAGGCTTAAAACCTTCCTTTTTAAGCATAAACTTTATTGCCAAGTATTATCAATAATACAAAGAATTTGACTCCCGCCCAATGGCCTCTGATGTGCACAGCAGTATAAAACCAGAATAAAGCCAAAACCACAAGTTAAAAAAAAAAATTAAAAAAAAAAAACACACACACCACATAACCAGTTAAAAAATAAATACATAATAATGTACATCTGTACAATGTGGTGTTTACTGCATCCTGCCATACCCTTAAACATAGACCAACCTTGGGGGTGGTCCTGTCAGGTTTGCTCAGCCGCTTTGGCCTCCCTCACCTTTCCTACTGTCTCTTGCCCATTTACACTAATCACGTTCACCTGTTCCTCACTCCCTTATCACCAGCTGCACTTGATTAGGTTGCTCACTATATTACCCGGTTTCACTCCTCAGTCACTTGCCAGTTTGTTCTCGTCTCTAGGCCCTTTTTTCTCCGTGCTCTTTCGTTTTTTTGTATGTATTTATCCCCTAGCCAGCTACTGTTTGTGTTTCCCCGATGGACTGTTTCCTCCGGACCGTGGCTCCACTCTCTCCTCCCAGGCAGGTCAATGCTCAGTCGCCTATCTGTTCTACTATTGCCTTCATCTCTCTGTCTCCACCTTCAGTAGCCACCATCACCACCGACCAGCCCAGGAGTGACCCAGCCTACGCAGCTCGGCCCAGCTCTCCATCTCCTCGCCTCCTGCTGTTGGTCAACACCTGGCTACTACTCATCGACAGGACTACACACTATTTCCCTCTGTGTATTGTTACTCTCATCATCACTGTACATAATAAATCACTGCTTGCACCGAAGTCGGCTAACTGGGTCCGCCTCTTTCTCGTTCGCTCACTGACAGGTGCGAACAGCACATAACAGTTCATAAGTGAGATGGCCCAGGGGAAGAAACAGTCTGTGTCTAGATGTCTTGGCATACAGTGACTTGTAGCACCCTCCAGAGGTGAGAAGATCAAACGGACTATGTCCAGGATCTGAGGGGTCTGCAGAAGTCTTCTTTGCCTTCTGTTTGACCTGAGAAGTGTACAAGTTCTCCACGGAGGACAGGCTGGCACTGATGAGTTTTTCTGCAGATTGAATTGTGCACTGGAATCTGTACCTGTCCTGTTTGGTTGCCGAGTCAAATAAGAAAGAGATGGAAGTGCAGAGAACAGGCTCAATAGTTCCTCTATAGAACTCAATCAACAGCTCCTGAGGCAGATTAAACTTCCTGAGCTGATGCAGAAAGTACATCCTCTGTTGTGCCTTTGATGATGGCACTGATGTCGGTTGTCCACTTCAAATCCCGAGAGATTGTGGAACCCAGGAACTTGTAGGACTCCACTACTGAAGCAGTGCTATTGAATATAGTGAACAGAGATATGATGGGGGAAGCTCCTCCTAAAAGCCACTATCATTTCCACTGTTTTAAATGTGTTCAGCTCCAGGCTGTTATGACCACGCAGGTGGGCCAACACCAGTTTCTCAAAACACTTCATGACTACAGATGTCAAAGCGACAGGCCTGTAGTCATTCAGTTCTTTGATGCAGGGTTTCTTGGGAATTGGGATGATGGTGGAGCATTTAAAACAGGAGAGAAATACAGACATCTTTTTCACCAACCTTCAGAGGTGGGGTGCTGAAGGGAAGAGAGGTGGTCCTGGGGGAAGCAGCTACTGATTGTGGGTCCAAGATGAGGTGAGAGAGGGGTATAGAACTTTGCCTCTCAAACTTACAATAAAACTCATTTAGTTCAACCAATTGATAGCGCGCCACAGCAGGGAGGATGGTATCCTGTAACCGGTGGTTCTGTAAGCTTCTCCACACTGATGACAGCTCATTGGCCAGACACTGATTTTTCCTGATGACGGCTCATTGGCCAGACACTGATTTTTTAGCATTCAGAGTAGTTCCTCTGATCTCCTTTGTCAGTACATTTCTGTTAAGGCTTAGGGCCACTAGGTATAAAATTTTGGAATAATTCCCAGAAGCAGGACTCAGACAACCAACTAAGATTAAGACGTTTATTGTACAGTCAATCAGAAGTGACCAGCAATGGCTGAGACAAACAGAATACTTGGTGGAGTGGTGCAGAGGCAGGACTGTTTCCAGCAATGTGAAGAAAGTGTGGAAAAGGGGACCTCCGGATGACTGGTCCTCTGTCAATGCGGGTGAGTACAGAGGAGAGTGGGCTGTCCAACTTCTATGTGGAGTGAGGACATGGGAATTGGACTCAAAGGACCTAAGGAAGGCTGAAAAGACCTCAGGGGCTGGTAGGTGGACAGGAGGGGGAAGCAGGCAGGTGTAGGAGATGAAGAACCGGACAGATTGCAGAAACCTAGCAGAGGCCAGTCACAAGACAAGCTGGAAGATGGAGGTCAGCTGGGCTTGCTGGATCCGGCAAAGAGTGGGGCAGGTTAGTTCGGTTGAAGGACACGCGGCAGCACTGAGGTAGCACCTGGACAGGCGGTGACTCAGGAGTGATGCAGAAATAGACTGGAGAGCTGGATGGATGCTGGACTGGTGATACTCAGGAGGGACTGAAGGGTGAACTATGTATATGCTGGGCTGGTGCTGACTCAGGCTTGATGCGGTACAGGCAGAGAGCTGAGATGACACTGACCTGGAAACAACTCCTACAGCGATGAGGAACCCCCAGGTGAGTAGAACTGAAACTGGTCTGGAGACAACCCAGGCTGCAATGAGGAACAAACAGGTTAGCTGAGCTATCACTGGTCTGGAAACAATTCAGCCTGCCATGAGGAAGGACCAGGTGAGCTGAGCTGTCACTGGGCAGGAGAAAACTCAGTCTATGATGAGGAGAAAACAGGAGAGCTGAGTAGAGCTGCACTGACACACAGAAGGGTCCTTGTCAGGCTGGCACAGAATGGAGTGACTACTGTCAGAAGTGTGGTTTGGAAGAAGAAAGTGGAGCAGAGACTACTCATGCTGAACAGCAAGAAGCAAATGGCAAGGGTAGAGGTAAATTTTTGTTGGGTAGAGGTTAGATCAGGACCAGCCGTTAACAGTATCCAGAGCAACAATAATAGGTAGCAGAACTTACTGGGCAGCTAGATTAGCAGGATAGATGTCTTCAGTGCTGGAAACCAGGAGCCACGGAAAACAGAGGAGCTAGTAAGAGGCAGGACTGGACACAGATTCGGATCAGGTAGCAAAATCAGAGACAAAGTTTCTCAGGAGGTAAGTTGGCTGGTGAGACATCATGAAGACAACAAACTGACTAGCAAGGATAACACAGCTGAGCCCAGACTATATACTAGCCAGCCAGATTGAATGATTAGTTTCAGCTGTGCCACTGTCTACCAGCCACAACCGATAACTCAACCAAGACTCCCAGAGAAGGGAGAGAAACTGAGGCAAGCATGTGACCTCACAGTTTCTAGCCTGGTTATGCAGGATCCTGTCCCTACTCCTGTAGGCCTCCTCTTTCTCATGACAGAGCTGTTAAGTCTCTGTCTGTCCTCTCCTTCTCGGTGAGCTGATCGGAGCCGCAGGACATGACTTCAGCTCAGCTGTTACTCATTGCCTAATCATCCTGGCGAAAAAATAAATATACCACAGCTGAATTCTTCCCTGTCGCCAGTCAGTTCCAATCTGTTGCTGATTCTGCTCTGGCCGGTTCTTACTACCTGTGTGTTTTGTCACTGCTTACAGCTTGCTATACTGAGTTCCTGTTCCCATTGCTCCAGTACCTCTCCTGCCAGCTTCTGCATACTCGCCTGTGCTCCTCACCACAGAGTGAGCTGCGTCCAGCCCTGCCTCTGCATACTTGCCTGTGTTCCTTGCTGCTGAATGAGCTGCCTCCTGGCCCAGCTTCAGCAGTCTCACCTATGGGTAAGATTGCTCTGTTAAAATCCCCCAAGATAATGAGAATGAAATCTGGGTGTTTTATACTTATTATCCAGTTGGGTAAGAGCTGCAATGCATTTTTGATGCAGGCCTGTGGTGAAATATAAAATATCTAAACAGCTTTCACTGTCAGTGAAAACGGGAAAAAAACATTCAGACTGAGCTGTCGGATGTTCAGAAGCTCATCCCTAGTGAAAGTAATCCAGGCAGAGTTGCAGAATACAGACAGAAATGACAACAGCAACAGCAACAACAAAAGTGCACAGAAGCACATGAGTGAAGCAGCCCTAGTAAAGATTGTAATTAGGTTGATATAATATTGTTGTTCTATCATTAATTATTATTGCTGTTGATGATAATATAGTTGACTCACTATGGTTATTAGCAATGCATTCTTCCTTTGTTTGACACTCTTGGTAGACTGTCAGTGGTTGGACAATCGAGCGGACCCGACTCACTGAGGTGATTGGCACTAAAAGTGTCGTAGTTTGGGCTCATGCTTCCTGTTCTTCTGTTGTTTTTCCCCAGATTCCCTGCTCTACCAGCATAATTAGCCATCATCACATCCACCTGCTGTATAATATCTCCTGGTCCAGTCTCATATACTGTATATACGCCCCTTTTCCATTAGCTGGTTCATTAGTCAACTCTCCTGTGCTCTTCACCAGATCATTATGTTTTATTCCTGAACAGATCTTGTTTTCTGTGCATCTGAACAGCTCTGAGACGGTGTGCATTTGACCTTCTGTGAGTAGCCACTTCCTCAACCTACCTGCGTGGTGTACTTACCTCCGATCCTGCAACCAAGCCAACATCTTCCTCGTCCTCCCATGAGTAGCCACTTCCTCAACCTACCTGTGTGGCATACTCACCTCCATTCCTGTAACCAGGCCAGCTCCTTTCTCCATCCTCCTCGTCCACCTGTCAGTCATCTCTCCCACCATTACCAGCTAAAATAGTGATTTGTAAATCATCTTTGCCCTGTATTACATTGAAAACAATATTTTCTCCACCCGTCGCCAAATATTTGTTCAAGAGGAATTTGATGAGTTTTCCTTATAATAGTGTAAGGTCTACACCTGATTGTGTAAAGTGCCCTGAGAAAATTATTGTGAATATATACTGTATGAAGCTCTACAGATCTTGCTTGTTGCTTCCTTTAGCTGCCTATTTGCTTTTTTTTAAATTTCAGATGACAGATTATACCAGAGACCAAGATCATTCTTGTACCAATTTTTTTTTTTAATTTTAATCAATGAGCACTTTATAAAATTGTCAAAAGATAGCATGTTTGATCTAGGATGTGTATTACAGGGCAGTTCACAATCTGGATAATGCTTCTCACCTGGCAGTGTTACTGGAATTGAATGCATATGTTCCAGCAAATCCAGGGTTTCAAAAAGCATTTCTTATAGAAGGAGAAAAACAGTCCAGTTCCAGCCTAAATTGTTCAGTTTTAAAGGTGATGAACTGGTTTAAGCTTAGGTTAAGGAATGAGGTTAAGCAAGTGTTATGGCTAAGGTTAGCGTGCATCTTCAGGAAATGAATATACTGTAAGTCAATGAAGACCCCATGAGGAATGAAATGTGTTCATGTGTGTTTGTCCATTGTCACTAGGTGGCACTTGTGTTTCATGATTACTTTAGGATTTAGACAAATGTTGGGAGTGAATTTCCTGCATTAAATGCACTTTATTAATATGCTAAATGGTTGTAATGGTGATGTATTTGTTTAATGTTTTTTGTCTTTTTCACAAATTATTATCATCATTTCTATTATTAACATAATTTTGACTCACCTTATTTCCAGATCATAAAAGAATTCCCATTTGATTCTCCTTAGACTTTATGAACACTATAATGCTTACTGGGACACTGAATAGCATGGAGCCATCAATAATGCTATCAGTAATAGCATGCACATTCATTGTGTGACAAACATGTCTATGGAATCTCCACCTTAATGTGGTAGAGAGGTTTGTGTATACCAGTGATCCTAGGAGCTGTGTTGTCCAGGGCATCAGCCCCTGGTAGGATCTCCCAAGGAAAATTGGTCCCAGGAGAAGGACCAGACTAAGAGCGATTCAAGATCCTGGTGAAAATATTTACTATAAGTTGTACTACCTCACCCAGATTACAGAAACTGAGGCACCTGTCATGATTCTGTCCCGCCTGTTTCCGGTCTCGTGCTTTTATTTTCAGTGCTATGCAAGTTGGGTGGCAGGCTAGCTCAAGTACTTGGGTGTGTTGATCTCTGGTTGCATAGACTAGCTTTAGAAACACAAAATGTCACCTCTCTGGTGGATATGGTGGTGTTAGGTATTTTTAGTCAGATAGAAATTGGATAGATACTTTATGTATTAGAAATGTTTAGTGGAGATAGGATGTCTATTTAGACTGTTAAATGCTTAGGCATGCTTATGAGTTTCTACAAGGTACATCTGGTCAAGGATAACTAGAGAGAAGAGTTGATGACTGTCAGCAGACAGGGTGTTTAATATTATTATTATGTGTATAACTGTAGCCTTAGCCATAATATGTTCTTATGTTTAAGTCACGACATGTACTAGAGGTCGTGTGAGAATGTTTTTAGCTACACACCACTTAACCAACAGACACACACACACGCACATTGATTTACTTCATGTTTTGACTACCGCTATGGCCAGCTGCAAAGCTGGTAACAGAGGTAAGAAGAACCAAAGCCCACAGTGGTATGAGCATATATCATATCATATATCATATTGTTCGATAGAGGAACAACTGGGTTTTGAGCACTGGCAGCGATAACCACTACTGGCGGAACAGACTTAGAAAAGAAAGCCTTCTGCAGAAATGAATGCCTGATCAACAGAAAATTTAAGGAGGAAGAATTCACAGTACCATCCAAGCAGTTTGATTGACATTTAACTTGTAAAATATAACTTTTTTGTAGACACTGAAGATCGGCACTGTTATATGAGGAAAGGTACACGTATTACTACACACTAACCATGGCTCTTTTGCATGCCACAAAATTCAATGATTTGTGAGTATCTGGTAGTTTTAATTATATTGATTATTTACACATATGCTTCCACAGTCAGATTAATGAAAACTGTTAATGAAACACAGTTTCATTCTAGTCAAATGTCTATTGAACTTATCTCTAGCAGCACACTAATACAGAAATGACTGAGGAACATGGGAAGAAGGACTTGTTGTTGTTTTCATGTCAGTTTTTGAGTTGCCAAAAACATTTTGTGTTGTTTTTAACCACAAACTCATCTAATACTTGCCATTTATCTGAAATACTGTTGCTGATTAGAAGCTTATCATATTAGTAAGTGAGGTTGTAGTGATTTAACACTGTGCTTGTAGAAGAAAACATGCTGTTCACTCAGCAGGCACAAAGAGCAAATGTTTAATCTGCATACCAATATAGTAATCCAGTGCAGTAGCTATGTAGTATAGCTACCATGGTTTCACCCAACAATGGCAGGGGTGTGGCTGAAACTCAACACAAACATGTCCTCTTCTCCCCTCATAAGACAAAGTAGCCCTGAATAGCTTCTGAAGTGTATGTAATGGGACTCCTGTTCCATATTGTTGACCACAAAGTAATCCAGTGTTCCAGTAATCAACATTGTTATCGTTACTGTGCACAAACCTTACAGAATCATACATAGGCCAAATATAATGGGAAAAAAATCACTATGAGAACAAGTGCAATAAAAACTCTGTGAATAATGAAAGGGAACTGTCTTATAAAAAAGAATCACAGTATTTCTTTCTTTCTTCTTCGTTCTTTTTCTTTTTTACTTTTTTTATCACTCACAGCCAAATCTTGTTCTAACATTTAGCGTGCTTTATCCAGGAACGTACATCTATGAATATGAATGAATTCTTATTTATTGATTTTTATTCCGTAAAATGACACGCAGGTGAGTATGTGACCCCGCCCCCGACTGGACGGGCGCTCTGATTGGCTAGTTCGAACAGCGTTGCCTCAAAACACAGTAGCACAGAGCACAAGTAACTCGTTGTAGGCACTGGAATATATGCAAAGTGAAGATTTCCAAAGGAAAAAGCGGTTTAAATGTGCGCAAACTGTCTGCTTTTTTGTTCGTACAATCTTATATCTTCTGCTGGTAAGTCTCAAACTTTTAGCAGAGTTGTTTTCATACTATATCTTACATGGGAATTAAGGGGGAAACCTGATGCCTAAGTTTTGGCCAGTGCTGAGTTATCCTCCCGTTTCTCTCCAGGATCATGAGGAAGCCTCGTGCAAACATGGTTTCAAACAAAACACTCAAAATGCTGTTAATTTGGTATATATCCGAAGTCTCGTGTGCCTTAAAGAGAAGTGTCAAGCTACCAGGAGTTTAAAATATGCTGTATTTAATTAATTGAAGTTGTGTATGATAGTTTTCAGGTTTTTGCCTAAAAATGGTCAAACATCACTTCTTTAGCGTAAATCATTTTACCTAAAAGCTTATCTTTGTTGATGCTTTTCTTTTCATATGAACTATAATCAAGTTTAATTAAATAAAAAGGGCACAGTTTAAGCCGGTTTACATCCCTGGACCTAAGATTTTATTGTGTTTGCTGGGTTTTGAGGCTTCCAGTGTGAAGCATACACATGTATCCTTGATTGGCTGTAGGGAATAAAATAGGTGATGGGATCAGTAGCTGTCTAACCCGGGAGAAGGTGTCTACTGAGGTGTGGCATGATAGTAATGCGAAATTACAGGGGCTGATGATAGAATTAATTGAATATTGTAGGTTCATTAGGAGAGCAGGTTAAGGTGGGGGATCAATAGCAGGCACTTGGTGCTTCTGTTTTTGGATCAAAGCACACACTGCCTGGCTTTTTATATCCTGCTGGTCGAGACCTACCTATTGTGCTAAGACAATGAGGAGGAGATATAACATGAAGTCTTGTTCATGTGGCAATCCTGCTTTCCTGTCTGAGGAAAAAAGCTGAAGTATAGGTTTGGCAGGTGTTTCCTGCAAAGAGGGTTACACCATGGAAGGACCATTCACACAATGCACTTCAGACATGATGATTTGTTTTTGTCTCTTGATCTTGTAATTTAGCCTGACATTCAAGGAATGGGCATTTAGTGTCACTTCATTCATGCATGTAAATAGAATTGTGGCTATTTATTATTACTTTTTTCTGTTTATAATGTTTATATGTGTCTGTATCTAATCCAGGGGTTTTCAACTACTGGTCTGGTCCATGAAGGTATTGCAGGTAGTCCCTGATGATGCATTTAATAATGTAGTTTCACTGTAGGAATCCTTTTTTTTTAACATTTCCATGTAGACTCATTATTTGTGAATAATCAAATTAATGCAATACAGGGTTATTCTAAAAGAATGAGCTGATTTCATTACGCAATATTTTATCGAGGAAAAGTAATACAAAACTCCAGCCAAGTCACAAGTATTTCACTCACAATCAACTTTAATTTCCTGTCTTACAAGTTTTCAATGTGTCCACAACAACAGCGTTCAACTCAGTGGTCATGATATGCTAATACGCGCCTGGGAAGAATTCTCTTATTGCATTGATGTTGCCCGTGCTGCAGGTGGTGGCCACATTGAACACTTGTAAGACAGGAAATCAAAGTTGATTGTGAGTAGAATACTTGTGACTTGGCTGGAGTTTTGTATTACTTTTACTTAATAAAATATTGCGTAATGAAATCGGTTCATTCCTTTTGAATAACCTTCTATCCATCCATCCATTTTCCTCCGCTTATCCGGGACCGGGTCGCGGGGGCAGCAGTGTAAGCAAAGATGCCCAGACTTCCCTCTCTCCAGACACTTCCTCCAGCTCCTCCGTGGGGATGCCGAGGCATTC
>NW_018127931.1:4220625-4228749 GCF_001952655.1 Monopterus albus | reverse complement strand
CTGCGAGGGACACGGTCGAATGCCTTCTCCAGATCCACGCAGCACATGTGGACTGGTTGGGCAAACTCCCATGAACCCTCTGCCACTCTGAAGAGGGTATAGAGCTGGTCCAGTGTTCCACGGCCAGGACGAAAACCGCATTGTTCCTCCTGAATTCGAGGTTCGACTATCGGTCGAATTCTCCTCTCCAGTACCCTGGCATAGACTTTCCCGGGGAGGCTGAGGAGTGTGATCCCCCTATAGTTGGAACACACCCTCCGGTCCCCCTTCTTAAAAAGAGGGACTACCACCCCGGTTTGCCAGTCCAGAGGCACTGTCCCCGACCGCCATGCGACGTTGCAGAGGCGTGTCAGCCAAGACAGCCCAACAACATCCAGAGACTTAAGGTACTCAGGGCGGATCTCATCCACCCCCGGTGCCTTGCCACCGAGGAGCTTCACCACCTGCAGCACGGGCAACATCAATGCAATAAGAGAATTCCTCCCAGGCGCGTATTAGCATATCACGATCCACTGAGTTGAACGCTGTTGTTGTGGACACATTGAATAACCCTGTATATAAAATTTTAGAAAAGGCAAGATGACTTTCAGGAATAAAATAGTGCCCCACAATCTATCCTATCTACCCACAACAGTGGTCCTCAGGTTAATTCTTGCTATGAATGGTGGTCCCTGGCTCACAATTGGTTGAAAACCCCTGGTCTGATCTGATCAGATCAGCTAATGGGTAGATTGACTCCAGCTGGGGAGAGTGTGCTAAATGTATATCCAATAAATTAACTACTTTTGAGTGACTTTTGTTTACAAGCCTCAATTCACTATATCAGACAGAAAATATCATTGTAATGTTGTGGTTTTAGACTATAGTGATCACTCGCTGTTTCAGAAAAAACTGTCACTGGATAGCTCCTAATGAATGAGGGGACACATGAGTAGCACACCCACTTCCAAGTATACTCACAAACACCATCTGCTTAATGTTTGGGGTTAGGCCTCACATTCTGTGCCTTCCAAGGCTCCTAACTGAATTTAAAACAGTGGCACCCACATAAAGACCAACCCATCAGATGAGACAAAGAAGGCTTAATAAGTTGAAAATGCATGTGGCTACCTATGGGCTACGATACTGCGTGTATGGACACAATGGAGATGATAATGAAATCTTGGATTACCCCTCATAGATTCAGGTTAGAGCTTACAGTGTGTGTAAGAGGGGTTTATATTGTGTAGGTGGATGCATGTAGATTATTTCAATATTTTTTTGGATTAGTGAAAGTTGTATTAGTTCATTTGGAAAATATTGAAGCTTCAAGATTTTTATTTTCCATTTATGCATAAATGCACAGTCTAGGCATATAGGAATTCTTGTGCAGGGCTCTCCTGGAGTCAAGTAAAGAGTTTAAAGCCAAAAGAATGGACATCTAGTCTAAATATAAGATAAAACAAGAATACAAAATAGTTGATAAAATTGTGGATACAGGAATAAGATAGCAGGTAAAATGGGGAGTTTCAAATATTGCACATAGTGTAACTGTATATGGTATTCTTCTTAGTAGGGTAATGAGGGGTTATTGCAAAGGTTTTTCACATTTTCTATTTGCCATCAGTCTTACTGCAGTTGTAAAATCTTGTTCTCTGTGTGATGATACTGTACGCTCTGCTGTGCCTGAGATTGTGGGTGCAGTTTTTGTGTTTGTGCAGAGTGTGAGCTGGGTGGAGTGGGTCTCTGATTATGTTCTCTGCTATTTTGCAACAGCACTGTGTGTATATTGTGTCCATAGCAGGCAGTTCAGTCCCAGTGATCCCCTCCATCCATCCATCCATTTTCTTCCGCTTATCCGGGACCAGGTCGCGGGGGCAGCAGTGTAAGCAAAGATGCCCAGACTTCCCTCTCTCCAGACACTTCCTCCAGCTCCTCCGGGGGAATGTCGAGGCGTTCCCAGGCCAGCCGAGAGACATAGTGTCAGGTTTGGCGTGTACAGATGCCAAACAGAGGTTGTGGTGAACTCAATTAGAAAACCAGACGAACCGAGGTAGCGACAAGTTCTTTACTTGTTGTAAGCAAAACAACTAACACAAAGTCCAGGATATCAATCAGGTCGATAAGACAGTCCAGGGTTGGTGCCAGTAAACAGGTATAGCCAGGGGATCCAAACTCGAGGTCAAGGGGGACAAAATCAGAAGGTCGGTACACTGCAGGCGAAGAACGTAGATTGACCAGTAAATCGAGAGCTTCGCCTTACAGCTCAGCTCTCTCTTCACCACGACGGACCGGTACATTGACCGCATTACTGCAGAAGCTGCACCAATCCGCCTGTCAATCTCCCGTTCCATCCTTCCCTCACTCGTGAACAAGACCCAGTGATCCCCTCTGCAAACCTTATGACCCTTTGAAGAGCCTTCCTCTCTGCCTGTGTGGTGTTGCCATACTGTGGTGATGACCCCCTCTACCAGTCCTCTGTAAGCTTGGGTGAGGGGGTAACGGTTCAGTCCAGCTTTTCTGAGCTGCCTGATGAAGTATAGCCGCAGCTGGTCTTTCTTCACTGTGACAGCTATGTTCAGTGACCAGCTCAGGTCAGATGTCACCTTCAGGCCCAGGAACTTGTGGCTGTCAGCCCTCTCCACCTCAGTCCCTTTGATGGTCAGAGGCAGCAGAGGGGAGGGGTTCTTCCTGAAGTCTAGTCTGTCTTGTCTATATCGAGGCTGAGGTCATTCCCCCCCGCCCCCATAAACAAGAATGTTGTTCACCAAGCTTCTGTGAGCTCTGGGTAAGAGTCCAATGTGCTCGGGTCAAACGCTCTGAAAAGACTACACCCTCTTAGCTGTAGTAAAGTCGCCCGGTCATAAATAATGTTTACAGTCTTTACTATGGCATTAACATGGCACAAATATGCAAGAAAGAGACAAAAGGGAAATAACTTAACCTGGAGAGCTGCGCTGTTGAACGCAGGGGAGCGCCATCTTGCAAAATATTTCATATAAAAAGTATTTTGATAAACAAATTGACATTCATTGAACAATATAGAATATAAAGTTACCATTTCTGTCAACCACTACTGCTCTTTATAAGAATAATATTTTATTCTAGACTATTTCATCCCATTGCACTAGTGTTTTATAAGCTTAATGTACTTTATCCATTACGTGTAATTTAAATCCATAAATACAGTTGTATATTACCTTATATAACTTACTGTAAATATTAATTGCACATATCTATCGGTAAATTAGTATTGACTGTACAGCCTGTAGATACTGTGCACTCTGCACTGCTGCTATTGCACTTCTGGTTAGATGCTAAACTGTATTTCGTTGCTTTGTACTTGTACATGTTTAATGACAAGTTGAATCTAATCTAATCACACACTTAAGTCATTTAGTAAATGTAGCATATTTAAAAGTGAAACCTTAGGATTTGTTTCGTGGTTGTCTAATAAAGCCAGCTCTCAGCTCGCTGTTGAACACACAACACTCTTTGAACCTACTGACCTCTGCTTAACTTTACACTCATGAGAACTATCAGTTTCAATTGACTAGTTCATGTCATAGCTTTTATGAATAAAGGTCAGCTGTACTTAGTATGGTTTTCATTAAATTACAGAATAGCTTTAAGCCTTCATAAAGACAAATACATCAGTTTAGTTCCTTTTCAAAATGATACTGTAAGGAAGATTTTTTTTTTTCCTTCCAAAGCAAACCTGAAGAACATCATCCAAGATGTAAAGTCTAAGTGATTTTTAAGTTATTAGGTGAATACAGTTTTATTCCAACATTGTAGAAAGAAAATAATCAAAGTCTGGCGTAAAATGTTGGTTTGTCTGATTTGCATTCCTGATAGAAGGTATATTAAATTCATAACCAAAACAGTATACATTTACTGACATACACTGATAGCTCGAGGCCTGTGTTTTATTTGATCAGTCCTCTGTTTTCCTTTGTTACCAAAAAAAACAACCCACTAACCAGGAATACCAGCTCGATGACCCCTCAACCTCTTATAATCTTGACCTGTCACTCTGTGAAGAGTTGGGAAGGGGTGTCATGGCTGTTTGGACTATAGTCCAATCTGAACTGACCCTGATAAAGCACATGGCAACTCTGGGTCTGTATGTTTGGATGTGATGCATTTCCGTTCATTATGGGATGGCCATCAGTTACCAGTGTTTTAAAAAAGAAAGATCAGCAGTCAAGTTGGTTTGTGCTCAGGTATTTCAATCAGCCACCCTGTTTTGTGACTGAAGCAATGACATCATTGCAATTAGCTGGTGTGTGTCTGTGTGTGAGGTCAGCAGAAGCAGCTCAGAGTGGGCATCTTGCCAGGCCTGCTGCAGCTTGAAGGATGCTGTGCCTGTGTTGATCATTGTGGATTGACTCAGCCAACTGATCGCTGAAATGTAGGGAAGGAATTTTAAAAAGAGGAAGACACCTCTGGAAATATATTTTGTTTTTAAATGTATGCTTTACAGTTGGATTTACTTGTGCCATGATGGAGCTCCATTAGAGAACTGGCATGTTGCAGTTTGGTTGTAGCTCAGTTTGAAGGTATAGTTAATGATGCTCATGACAAGTTTTTCTTTTATTTACATCAGCACCTAAAAAAATAAATAAATAAATAAATTACACAACCCCCTTCGGTTAGGGTTGCATAACTATTCCCTTCCAGAATTTTGAATGTGCATTACAACGGCAATGATGCTTGCGACCGGAAAAATATGACTAACAAGCTACAGATGCCACTGTTGTTCTCTAACAGCTGCTATAGCTAACTTCACAATAATGCAAAACAAAACTAGCAAGTTCACTCACTGTCCATGGAAAAATAAATACATGGCTGACTGTGGGAAGCCTTTACTGGAAAAATAAATACATGGCTGACTGTGGGAAGCCTTTACTTCAATAATAATTTCCTGTGTTGGTCTACAATACTGTAGGTGATGTGCCGCATATTAACAGTCCATTACTGACCTGGAGTCAGCTTGTATTGGTTTTGGTGGTCAAGATTATAGAAAGCAGGGCAGAAAGTCTGGTCCTGAATCAGCACTCAGGGGCTTTGAAAGCTCAGAGTTTGACCCTATGGCATGTAGTGAGCTGTGGATTAGCATCAACAAGTCAAAACAGGAGTGGCAGGTGTCTCCCACTCATGCAAGCCTTTAAGATAGGCTTTATTCACAAGTATCACCTAAGAAAAGACTGCTTCACCAAGGATGGAAGCCAAGAAATGTTTTGTCTTGCTTGAAAGGGGTCTTTACCATAGAAAGCTTTCATGGGCAGGCTTGCATAGGTACTAGGGGAGAATGAATTGCTTTAGAAAATAAACATTTAATGAAGATGTGGGGCTCAATTCAACAGCAAGCTGTATCTTTACTTTTTCATTCTCACCCACTGAATGAATTTCCCCATGGACACAGTGCAGCAAGGCCCCATCTGTAATGAAAAGGGGGAGGCTGGGCTCTAAATGAAATGTGTAGAGGAGTTAGAATTCTCCAGGGGTCAGACACAACAGAATGCAGGAGGGTCACTGGTCCTGTGAGTTGGCCCACAGCTACTTCACATTGCTAGCACTGGTGACATGCACACACTCATTTGTTTCTATCTGCACAAGTTGTCAAATTAAATGTTTAAGAGATGTTTGCTCTTTCACACTTGGACAAAATCTTAAGTTTCTAGAGAATCATAATTGAGAGATACTGTGTTTATGTGTAAAGTAAATGATGTATAGGAAGTAGTGTTAAGCACTCCATCACAAGTGGCGTGAACAGTACAGCCAAAGACAAAGTCTGCCTTTATTCAAATGCTTCTAAGCTATTAAACTGGACTGAAATCTACTAGTACTACAAAAAGCTAAGACATGATGACAAATATGCACAGTTGAAATTTTTTTTTTCTGTCACAGTCCCTTTGGGTGTGCTTTCCATTTGTTACTTTGGTTTAGTCACGTTTACGTTGTTTCTTTCCCCTGACACGTGTGCTCTGCCATGTATTTGAAAATCAAAAGGACATCACTGCCTGAACTTTCTATGTTTAACCCATTATGTAATGTGCTCTCAGTTTTGTTTGGTTTTTTCACTTGTGCAAGAGTGCTTGCATGCACTACAGGAGTGCTGCAGGCTGCATGCGTGTGCCACATGCTGTATGTTGTGATGACAGAGTGTCGTGGAGGTGGATGTGCTCTGCTGTCTGGAATAATGCTGATCCTCTTAAATGATTACTGGCTGCGACCACAGAGAGGCGACCTGCGTGGTGAACATGCGGACAGATGTCTCACCCCCACCCTGTACAAAACATGCACTCACTCTGCATTCACGTGTTGTTCAGATTACAGGGAAGCTCAGATAAAATTGCTTTTCTTTAGTAGACTAAGTCTATTACTGCTCATTCATTTATTCAGCACCTTTTCTTCTCAGTAAGTGGGCTGTGTGTTGAGAAAAATCAACCTCTGAGTGGGGAAAGTTATCTGAAGTATTTTTGTGGGTGCACTAAGACAAATTGACGGTGATAATTTCATTGATCTTTATTCCTGCATTAAATTTGTTCTGTGTGAAACAGCCTGTATATGTAACATTGTGACTCATCTTTAAATATAATATCTGGAAACACTATCTGAAGGTAATGTTTTGAGAACTGATTGAGTCCATTCAATCTAATAGCTGTTTTCCCAATGGGATTAAAAAAAACAAAACAACCCAGAACAAAGCTTTCTGTCACGTAGAACAAGAAATACAGGTTTAGTAAACCCACCGTGACCAAGGGCTTTTGTGTACTAGGTTTCTATGGCCTATTTACTCATATAATCCTAATGTGGCTTTAGACCTATAGAAATGGCTCGCATGTAGCTAAACAAAAGCTAATGTTGGTTCTTTACTGGAGAACTTGGATTCTAGGAAATTTGTAAATTCCCACACTGATCTGTTCACAAAGCTGCCAAAAATGACATTGTTCATATCAAATATAACCTGTGAGCTCTACATGTTGCTGATGTAGCTTCAAGATGTAAATTGATCCACAAAGAGGCTCAGCTGCATATTTAACACACACACACAAAAAAAATATATAAGAACAATCTCAAAAACCCCTGGGTGAAATTGTGTTTGCTGGCAGAAGTAGGGCTCATTACAGATTGATGGCAAAAGAGTGCCGGCATTGTTGGATGTTTTTCTCCAAATGACCGTTGGGGAATGTGCGTGGTAGGTCAGTGTCGAGCCCTACTGTGTCCAGTGTACCACTCCCAAGTTCAGGTCCATTACAGAACCCGTTTTGTCTTTGCCTCCCATTTCTGGGCTTGGCTGTCTCACCCTCCTCTGGGCTCGTCATTTGACTGTGTGTGGGTGCCTTTGGTGACTGTAGGGAGTTGTGCTCTCAGGCTTTGGTGGGGCCCCAGATGCACACAGCTGGAGCCAGAGATTTGCCCTTTGTCCCATGTTGATGTGTGTGACCTTCATGAACTCCTGCATGCTGAAAAGAAGTAGAGCCATTCTGGATTGTTCCTCTCTAAAATATCATCTTTCTGTTAGTGACATTTCCAAACAATGCTTTTAAAGACTTCACTAGCCTTTAAAATGGCTTGCTCTCAGGCTTGGCCTGGATGTCATAAATTGAACTTTGAATTGTGCATTTCAGTCAAATAGACACTATAGTTTTAGAACAAGACTGAAACAGTGGTGGGAAAAACATCTTGGTATCTGATTTGAGAGTATGACATCCTATGTTCAGCTTGTTTCTTGGATATTGCTGTCTCAAAAGCAGTTTTGTTGAAACTCCATGGACTTGTTTCTGCTTTGAACCCAAACTGAATACTGGTTTGGGAGCTTCAGGGATTCTTATGGTGAGACTAGCAGTGAGGGGAGGGATGCAAAGGAAGTGGAGGTAACCGCCCACCCCACCTCTCACCTCCTCTATCCCATCTCATTCCATTTCATTGCATCCTGGTTGTGGAGTTCCTGGATTGGTTTCCAGCTTGAAGATGAGAAGGGGGAGGTGTGTGTGTGTGTGTGTGTGTGTGTGTGTGTGTGTGTGTGTGGCAAGCCAACAAAACAATGGTGGCTTTGTGAGAGGGTCCCGCTGTGACAGGACTAGGGTGGGGGAGTGAGAGAAGCGGTCAGGGCTTAGTGAAGCATAGCCATTTCAT
>NW_018127931.1:4215415-4220550 GCF_001952655.1 Monopterus albus | reverse complement strand
CTTGCTCACTCATGGAACCACAGAGGCAGGACCTGAGCGCTCGGCATATCACAGATTTGGCTCAGTGTTGATGAAGACATGCTTTTGAGGCTGATTAGAGTTGTGTGGTGCAGTTTCCTTGCTCGGTGGCATAATGTTTTTGTTTTGAGGTAAGTTGTGTTGTGCTGTCATCCATCCTGTCCTTGGTCACTGACTTGCATCTTCTCTCCTTCGAGCTGCAGTTCTGATGTTCAATGACTGGATGCGACACCCTCTGACAGGCCTTTGATGAGCAGCTGAGGATGTGGTTTTAGTGTCTGTGGTTATGGAGGCATCTTTAGTTAAGGGTACAGGAGGTTTACTCTTTCTAACATTGTTTTTTTTATCACTTTGTGCATAATGACATCAGTGTGAAGAAACATGGATTTAAACTGCAGGGTAGAAGTTTCACAAATGTATTTTGGTGGAGAATTTTAGGTGTACATGTCTGTGGAGGATGGGGGAAATGGTGGTGTTGGGACTATTGCCTCAGCTGTGTTGACCAAATTATCACTATTATTAGGATCTATGTGCTTGTAATTGCTTCCCCTCCCCACCCAATGCCTCTCTTTGTCAAACACACAGCCTTGGTGACGGTTGAGCATCAGAGTAGTCCTTTACATCCTGTGTGGGGAAAGGGCAGAGAGGAGCAGTCAGACTAACCCCATCACTTCTTTGGGAGAGAACGTCTTCTCTACTAACATTTGTTCAGTAAAATATGTTCAATAAAAACAATGTCCTGTGTGTTTTTTTTTTTTTTGTTTTTTTTTGTTTTTTTTTTTTTGTTTTTTTTTTGTTGTTTTTTTTTGTTTTGTTTTGTTTTTTCCTGAAGTGCATTCTGAGTGTCTATTTGCAGCTTATGTCCTGTTTAAAAGTCCTAGTGTTCCTCTATTACTTTATCACAACGTGGGACATCACTACTACATGGTATTCATCTTGTCCAGCTGACCCACCAGAACTTCAACATTTGAATTTCTTGCAAATTGGATTACACACTGGATTTAAAAAAGACCATTGACTGACTTTTGTGTGTTGAAAGCTGAGTTGGTTTGTAGAAGAATCAGTATGACATTAATGGAGGTAATGTAGACAGACAGACAGACAGAGAAAAGAGCCACATGTCTGAAATAAGTGCAAGACTAAAAAAACTTCATGAGGTGATAATTATGGTATGTCCTAAACCTCCTCAGTCACACTCTCTCTGAACAGACATAATCTCTTTCACAGCCCTCTCTGTTTTATTGTTCCACAGAATGAAGAAGTGAATCATCTGTCATTGCAGTCATGGCTGTCCAGGCTAGCGTACAGGTAGGCCCATCACTGTCTAGATAGGATACTTTGATTAGTGTGAGGGGAATTTTAGAGCACAAGTCCAACACAGATCGAAGAGTAAGAAAAAAAAGTTGTCTTAATAAATGAGTGTTTGGTTTGCAGATAATGTTAAAATGCCTTTCTGATCCAAGTTGTTAAAGTTTGACTGGATTGATAATGCTTAGTTTATAGCCTTAGTGGCTAATGTCAACTTTTTGACAAATTTTGTGGATGGGTGGGACATTGCAGTAGGGCTGAGAGTCATTTTATTTCCCTCTCTAGACTTGGCGGCACCATTCTTACTGTCTAAGCAGTTAGTCACCAGGACTGTGCCAATTTGAGGGCAATGTTCTCTGAAATTGCTGAAGTTATTCAGATTAAATAAAGCACTGTATACATTAGGGTTGCGTATCTGTCACATGATTCAATACATATCTCGATGTATGGTCCACAATTAGGTACAAAAACGATACTGCAAAATGTGTGATGATAGGGTTCAGAGTGATTTTGATTCAGCAGATAATCAATTTTAATTTAGCTTTTATTCAAAAGACTATACATACAATAAAGTGTCTGTTTAGGGTATGAAATTAAAAAGCAGTTTTGTATTTCAAGCAGCAAAAGCCAAATAGATAAAACATGTCTACTCTTTTTAACAATAGTAAACAATGGCCACTGGTGAACAGTAAACCTCTAGCTGCTGTTTCACCTTATCATACAGAGCTGGAATGCATTTTTCACTGAAATCCTGCTGACTTGTTATTGTGTGCCTCAGCTTCAGAATCATTATGGTTTGTCCAAATCCCACATTTTCAAAAACACAGGTGCATGTCTTTGCAAATTAAATGGCTTTTAGCTTCAGTTATTGACTTCAACCCAACAGGGTGGAATTATCAGCTGACGTGCTCTCAAAATAGCTGCTAACAACGCTAACACTCCCTCGCAGCAAACTATTCTGTTTCCATCGGTTCAACAATGTGTTACCTTCATAACATTGCTACTAGTGAGGTCTGTGTTACTCATGCCGGTATATCAACACAATTGTGCATGTTCTGCACTCTGAACACAGCGTTGGCTGCTAGCACTACTATTGTTGCTTGCCTCAAGCCTACTGTTCTCACACCTAACTGTACTCTTTCCATCAGTTCAACAGTGTGTTGCCTTCATAACATTTCTACTTGTGAGGTCCTTGGTACTCGCGGTATAGGCTACTTGACACAAGTGCTACATGTTCTGCACTCTGAGGTAACTGCTAAAACAAGCACTGTTTGCTCCTGCAGCTATCTGTACTATGTGCAGCGTTTTTTCTGGACCTGCATTGTTAAGAAGGAAGTGTGTTTGAACACTGGCAAGAGAGGGTGCATGCACACACTAAAGTGGAGCACAGTGATTTTAGACAGTTTTTAAAACTCTTTTAGTTTGAATCTGTGGTTTCTTGTATCAATTTTCAAATTCATATTTGTTCATCTTTACACCCCTAGCAGACATCTGTCTCCCACTCAACAACTGTTAAGCCCACCTGTGCTGCAGCATGCTGTCTTGTTTTTGCTTGTCTGACTTTGCACTGCTCAGACGCTGAGGAGTTTTTCAGCACGTTGTTAAGGGGAGTGGTTGGAATGTGCAACACTTTTTCCACTTCCCCTCCCATGAACAAAGTCAACCATCTCAAAACAACAAATGGATAGTATTACAGATTTGTCACATGGCACATCTCATTGAGAAATACTTTTCTCTGTCATCTGGTTTGGAGAGTCCTGACACTCCCGTCTTGCCTTGGACCTTGGATATGCAAAATATGTATCCCATTGCTGTGCACATAACATGTGGCAGGAAACCTCTGAGTCATGTCGATGTATTGAAAAGGCTGTGGAGAGTCTGTTGTTTATGCCTGTGGTTTTATGCTGTAGCTTCAGATGCGCCAGATTAATCCCAAAGAACATGTTAATTAGAGGGTTTTTCTGTGCCAAGTGATATTTAGGTTGGTTTATATGGTGCAGTATCTCTGTAAGCTGCTGTATGTTTCCCCAAAATGTAGCTTCATCTAAAACAAGGGCCAGCATTTTTCTTACAAATCACCAACTGTTTGTCGTCTTAAAATTGGCTCTGAATGCAGGTAACAGTGGTGGTTTTCTTATTAGCATCTCAAAAAGTGTCTGCATAGAACAAATGCAATAAAATTCTTATTTGACTGTGACATTGCAGAGATTCATGCTTTCTATGTATCTGTGCATGTGAAACATTGAAAGCATAAGGAGAAATCCCATCCAGGGCGTTTGAATGTATTTTGATCCATATCAGGCTGTAGAAACTGAATCTCTGGAGCTAATTTCAGAGCTCAGCACAGAGTTTGACTGCCCATGTGGAGCAGTCACATTCAATAACTGATCACGCTCTGACTGCTTTGTTCACCCATGCTCAAAATGTGTGCAGTCATGTAAATATCAATAGCATATGCACAAACACTGCATGTCAATTCGACTGTAAGAAACAAGCATTGTAAAATAGGATTGCAGGTTTTGGTCTGATGTCTTAACACATTTCAGAAGTGTTTTTGTGATGGCAATAGACAGTTGCTGTGGGGTTAAAACCTAGTCACTACAAAGCTAAAAAAAAAGTTTGATTTTTAGTTTACTTGACGAAATTTGAAATTTCTTAAATGTTGAATTCTTGAGCTTAACAGAATAAATCTCTCTCTCCCTCCCTCCACATATATATATCTGACTGGATAGCTCAGCCCAGTTGTCTTTGGTATGGAAGGTCGGGGGTTCGAACCCTGGTCAGGGCGCGGTCAATATCCAGCCTGGGTCCTTAGGCAAGGCCCTTAATGCTACCTGCCTACCTCATGGGTAATGAGCATAGGAAAAATAAGAGTCACACCAGCTCGGACGTCGCCCGGGTCCTCAAGGTCCGCATCAGGTGTTGAGGAACCAGGGCAACCTGATGACAAGTGGGCTACTGGAACAAGACATTCAAGAAGGGTGGGCTACTGGAACAAGACATTCAAGAGGGGAACAGGGCACTATTGGAATGCTACTACACAATTAACTCCAGCGAGAGGGGTTACATACGGAGGATGTGAGACCTATGGATATTTTGTAACAACTAGTAGCTCAGTGCTCTAACATCTGCAAGAAGCACCTGCTATCCCAACTAAAGATTGACGAAGTACAACAAGGGGGAGTCAGGATGCCAGGTCAGGGGGGAGATATCATCACCCCCACAATCAGAGATTGGGTACCAAGCCCCAATAACAGGCCCGGATAATCTTAATTCAAGCTAAGATTGAAGATCATGAGCAGGATGGACACCTGGAATGTCTGTGGCCAGTTACCAAGATTAAATGAAGTGCTTTCTGAAAGTCTAGCAAAGCGCATAGCATTGGAGGGGGATACAAACTGTTTTATTATGGTGTGGACAGGAAGAGAAATGGGGTAGGAGTGATCTTGAAGGAGGAGCTCGTGAGGAATGTTTTAGAGGTGAAAAGAGTGTCAGACAGGGTGATCAGTTTGAAGTTGGAAGTTGAAGGGGTAATGTTGAATGTAGTCAGTGGTTATGCTCCACATGTAGGGTGTGAGTTAGAAGAGAAGGAGGGATTCTGGAGTGAGTGAGATGAGGTGATGGAGAGTATTCCCAGAGGGGAGAGAGTGGTGACTTCAACAGGCACGTTGGTGAGGGGAACAAAGGTGATGGGCAGGTTTGGTGTTAAGGGAAGGAAACTAGAAGGACAGATGGTGGTGGACTTTGCTAAGAGGATGGCAATCATTGTAGGTAACACCTATTTCCAGAAGAGGGAGGAACATAGAGTT
>NW_018127931.1:4214330-4215268 GCF_001952655.1 Monopterus albus | reverse complement strand
GATGGGCAGGTTTGGTGTTAAGGAAAGGAACCTAGAAGGACAGATGGTGGTGGACTTTGCTAAGAGGATGGAAATGGCTGTAGTTAACACCTATTTCCAGAAGAGGGAGGAACATAGAGTTACATACTGTATAAGAGTGGAGGTAGGAGTATGCAGGTAGACTATATTCTATGTAGATGAGGCAATCTCAGAGAGATTAGTGACTGCAAAGTGGTGGTTGGAGAAAGTGTAGCCAGACAGCATCAGATGGTGGTGTGTAGGATGACTCTGGTGGTCAGGAAGAAGAGGAGAGGAAAGACAGAAAAGAAGACCAAGTGGTGGAAGTTGCAAAAGAAAGAATGTCGTGAGTAATTCAGACAGAAGTTGAGACAGGCTTTGGGTGGTCAGGAAGAACTTCCAGATGACTGGGAAACTACAGCAGAAGTGATCAGGGAGACAGGTAGGAAGGTGCTAGGTGTGTCATCTGGAAGGAGGAAAGAAGATAAGGAAACATGGTGGTGGAACGAGGAAATACAGGACAGCATCCAGAGATGGAGATGGACTAAAAAGAAGCGGGACGTAGAAAGGACTGAAGACAGTAGACAAGATTACAAGAAATTGCAGCATAGAGTGAAGAGGGGTGAGGAATTCAGACAGAAGTTGAGACAGGCTTTGGGTGGTCAGGAAGAACTTCCAGATGACTGGGAAACTACAGCAGAAGTGATCAGGGAGACAGGTAGGAAGGTGCTAGGTGTGTCATCTGGAAGGAGGAAAGAAGATAAGGAAACATGGCGGTGGAACGAGGAAGTACAGGACAGCATCCAGAGATAGAGATGGAAACGATGTGCAACAGGTAAGGGCGATTAAATACAGAGATGGAAAGGTGCTAACAAGTGAGGAGAGTGTGCAGAGAAGATGGAAGGAGTATTTTGAGGAACTGATGAATGAGGAAAATGAGA
>NW_018127931.1:4208695-4213291 GCF_001952655.1 Monopterus albus | reverse complement strand
GAGCACATCAGAGGGACAGCTCAGGTCGGCTGTTTTGGAGACAAGGTCAGAGAGGTCAGATTGAGATGGTTTGGACATGTGCAGAGGAGGGATAGTGGTTATATTGGTAGAAGGATGTTGGAGATGGAGCTGCCAGGCAAGAGGTCACGAGGAAGGCCAAAGAGGAGATATATGGATGTGCTAAAAGAGGACATGAACTTAATTGCACCGTGATTTGAACCTCCAGACCTCCATTTGGGAGACGATCGTTCTACCCACTGGACCACAGTCACCCCTTATGAACGTTTACCCAAAAAAAGATTAACTCTAATATTTTTTCCCCCCCATATTCAACTTTTTACTCCTCTTTTCTCCAGGCATGGCTTGGTGAGAAGTTTGATGCTCCGTTGCTGAGCCCTCGTAGCCCATTAGCACAGCGGCACGGCCCTGGCCTTGCCAACGTCTTTCATTATGACCAGTGGCTAGCAGTGCGACATGAGGCCACCCTGGTGCCCATGCAGGAGGATCTGGCCATTTGGCTCACTGGCATGCTGGGTAAGTTTTGACATCTTTTGTGGAGAGCACTGGTTAGTTATAATTACTCTCTACAAGTGCATTATACTTGACTGTTGTGTGGTGATAAAGCAGTGGATTGAAGCACTAAGAATGGACATGTACAGCTGAGTAAATGTGTCCAAAGCAGTGCATATGTGAATCATGACTTGATAGTTGTATGCTAACAGTTTCTCCCTCCAGGCTAGGAAAATACCAAAGCACAATTGACCTAGGTCTCCCATGTAATTGGATTAGTGCTACTGCATCACAGCAAGAAGGTCCTGGGTTCGAGCCCCGGCTGAACCGGTGCCTTTCTGTGTGGAGTTTGCATGCTCTTCCTCTACCTGTATGGGTTCTCTCCGGGTACTCCAGCTTCCTCCCACAGTCCCATTACATGCAGTCACATGCAGCTTGATTGGTGACTCTAAATTTCATCAAAGTTCATCACTTCATCTGTCCCTGCTATTATACTATCTATATGATGCTATTATACCAATATCTATTGTCCTTTATTATACAATAGAGCAGTGAGGAAATTGAAGCTGACTACAAACTGAAACAATTTTTCACTGCTAAAATGTTTTTTGGAAGCAGACTCCTTAAAAAAAAAAAAGAGTGTGGGCAGGAACTAAGAACTCAATGGTGAATGAAGACTGCGACATGTGGTTGAAGACTCTTAGATTCTCCTTACCATAAATAATGTCCACACAGTCTAACAAAGCCAATAGATGCAGTGAATTATGCGGTTTTCCTGAAAATCAGCGTTATATTTGAAGTACATATGGCATGTATGGAGAGAAAGCCAATAGATGCAGTGAATTATGCGGTTTTCCAGAAAATCAGCTTTATATTTGAAGTAGATATGGCATGTATGGAGAGTGTTTGTGTAAAAAGTATTTAACCCTCATTAATAATATCAGTTGTAAAACCAAACAGTTTTCTGCTAAAGTCAATTACTTTACATTTGTCTCTGTAGTGTCTGATTATATTGTTATGCTGTTGACCCACAGTTGCACCTCCCAGTTAAGGTTCAAGGATTTTATTGTCAATTCACCATATGTGCAGGACATACAAAAAAATCGAAATACCGTTTCTCTCTCACCTAGTATTGGGTGCCATAACATTTTGGAACTAAAATAGAATAAGAACTGGATTGATGTAATTAAACTTTGTGGCAGTTTTTTTTTTGCTTGGTGTAATGGTCATTGTAGATTTTCTTTGTAATGTGAATGAAGTCAGACTCATGGACCTTTGTTGAGCTTCCTAGGACAGTAATTTATAACAAAGGGTTGTGGGAGTGCCATAAGTTTTTGAGGAGTTTGTAGGGGAATCTTATCAAGTTTAATCTTTTTGAAAAGCAAATGGTTTTCAATGTGCAGTCTTTTTGTAGAGTTCTCAAACAAAATACACAGAAGAAAAACAGCTTGTAGATACCTGGACTGAAGAAGAGTTTTGTTTTAAATCTGGGCTCCAGATACAGTTCAGTTCATTCCAGTGAACTGTCTTTATTCTGTACTAGAGATGTGGTTTTGACCTTCAAAACCCATTCATATGGAGTGCTACTGTGCATGTTATTCAGTCCTTTTACTTTATTTTTTAGGAGAGGAGGTGAGAGCTGAGTTTTTCATGGAGGAGCTGAATAATGGTGTGAAGCTCTGCCAGCTTATCGGTGTACTGCAGACCAAGATCGCCCAGAGCTACCCCTCTGCAGTCACCAAGGTGAGTCATATGGCAAAGATGAAAATAGCCAGACACTCACCGAAAGGGCACTATTTTCTCTCTCTCTCTGTGTGTGTGTGTGTGTGTGTGTGTGTGTGTGTGAGAAAGACTGGATGGGGTATTAAACAGAACATGAAACAGTACATTGATTGCAGAGACTGACAGAGATTTGTTATTCATTCGAGTGCCATAAATGCACAAAAAGGATGAGGTGATGTGTGACATTAAAGGTCTGATCAGAGCACTAGATGCTAGCAGCTAATTAAGCAATTGAGGCTAACAGGGTTGTTTTCTTCTTGGGAATTTGAACATTTCCACATTTTCAGCTCCTTGTGGATATCTGTATAGACTCATTCTGGTTTGTTTTTAACCCTGTGTATGAGCACACATCTCATGAGGACTTTACTCAGAAATCCAACTATACCTTCTGTACCAGAATAAATGTACATTACTGCAAAATATTTACTGTTTTACTTGTGGAGTTAATTTTCTTAAAATCCCCATACTTTATACTGAATGTACACACAGTGACTGAGGTTTGTTAGCAGTTATTTTTTCTGACAGCTCTTCCCCACAAGAAAGGTTGCATGTAAGCAGGATGCCTCCCCGGGTTCCTTCTTTGCCCGGGACAACACAGCCAACTTCCTGGCCTGGTGTCGACACATTGGTGTAGAGGAGACCTATCTGTTTGAGTCGGAGGGCCTTGGTAAGACCTGCAACAAAAAAATCTTTATTTACTGGAAAAAATGCCACATTTGCCTTTTCTTTCTTTCTTTCATGTTGACTGTTTCTTCTTTAGAATTGCTAGTTCATATACAGTGGCCTTAAGTACAAAGACAGCTCAAGCTGTCTGAAATGTAAACTGTCTGAGTGAATTTGACCTGAGTTCTTACAAACAAAAACATTGTTTGGCTGATATGACCTGACAACCCTTTACTGGTTACAGTATGTCATAAATTACTGGTGTAATGCAAGAACCAACAGTGGCCATCAAAAGTCGATCACCCCTCTGGTGGTTGGTTGCCGTAAATCCTGCTTCTTCCATGTTAGTGGATGGGACATGAGCTACAATTAAAAACTCAAAGCACAAATCAAAAAAAAAATTACCAGTAGTCACTTCTGTGGTTTTTAGTAGACATTATCATGCCAATTTGTGTATAGGTTGGTTGGTTTTTAATAAATTATTTGATGATATAAAAAGGGGTGTATTTTGGTTGATTTGACAGCTTTGGCAGTTCAATGCTGTCAGTCCACTTCTGGGTGCTACTGTGCAGAACTGGTTGCAAAAAAATCCCGGGCCCTGCCATATTCATAATATTTTGGTTTCATTTTTGCATAGTGGAGGGAATTGGTGACACCATGTCCATCATATACATGGTGAGTGAAAAGTAACTAGGTATTAAAAATTGGCTACAGTACTTATAGTATCACTGGAGTCATGATGAAAACAGTCTCTAAATAGACGAGAGTAAATAGGATTTCATATGAAATCAAGACTAAATAGGATTTCATATGAAATCAATAGTAAATAGGATTTTCTATGAAATCCTATTTGATTTCATATGAAATTCAAATGAATCAAATCCAGTCATTCAAATATCAGATTCATATGAAATGAAATCTTACTTCATATGAAATCTATTTAGACTGTTTTCATCATGACTCCAGTGATGCTACAAGTTCTATAGCCAAATTTTAATGCCTAGTTACTTTTCACCCACCCTGTATACAGTGAATAAGCAGAACAAAGCGGAGATTTTTAACAAACAAGGAATGTATACTCTGCACACTGAACACATAATTTGTGCTTCTAAGTTTAAATAAAACACTGATTGTTGCCCACAATGTTTGGCTTCATACTGAAGAGGTTATTGTGATGAAACTGACTCGACCTGGACTGTAAGCTCCTAGGCACTTGGCAGAGCTAAACGGCTTAAAAATTTTTTTTAAGCTTTTTGTCTTGATGATTTAATAGGATCTATTGAGGAGCACAATCACCCTGAGCACTCTGTATAGGGGTCATGTCACTACAAGTAATGAGGTGATCCCCCATTGTTAGTGATTTAATAGTGGGAACAGAATATTTTCTCTTTGAACATTTTTGCTACATTAAGGTGTGTGCCTTTTTAAAGTTGTGCTCTCCAACCTCAAACCCCTGATGTCTTCTGCAGGGATCACATGCCCCCACAGCCCCTTAGGGAGTAATTACCTTTATCCTGTGGGTTCATAATGTCACATTTTTGAATGTTACATATGACTTTTCTCACACCTCAACCCTCCTGTTCTGTACACTGTTCTCACTGAAGAGAGCACAAGTGGCAGGTGTTTCTTCCGCTCATTTTC
>NW_018127931.1:4203789-4208685 GCF_001952655.1 Monopterus albus | reverse complement strand
GGTTTCCTGTCTCAGTTCTGCACAAGGAGCCTCGACAGGTTTGTCTCTGTCTGCTGGAGATCGGCCGCATTGTCTCCAAGTAAGTGTTTGAGCGCAGGAAAAGCTTCAGTGGGTTTTCAGTAATTCAGCAACAGCTTAAGAATTGTTCAACATTTCAGTGGCAAAGGTGCACAGTGTAAACTATGCTCTGTGCTTCTCAGGTATGGCGTGGAGCCTCCAGTGCTGGTGAAGCTGGAGAAGGAGATCGAGCTTGAAGAGTCTCTGCTGATGACAGAGGAGCTACCTCCAGCTGTCAAAACGTTCAGCGTGTGTTGCCAGCATGATGGCCTGTACCAGTCTGGGGTGAGTTCAGTCTGTTCATCTTGAACATATGAACAGGAAATAAGCTCCACACTTTTTTCGAACATGAGATCTTTCCTCCTGGAGGCAGTAAGTGTGGCACAAGAATGGTCCTCCTTGACTTCTGGGGGATGCTGCCTCAGTCTAAAAGATGGCTACACACACACAACTGCTGAGTTAAAACCATAAATTCATATTTTTGTAAGTGACCAACTGTAAATTAAAAGTAAACATACAGTTGTGTAGCCTTAAGTACACAGAGCGATCAACTTAGTGCTGGTATACCAGTGTACACACTGCACTCTCAGCTTACTGTTGTTTTAGTGCTTTGTGTAACATTACTGATGGAGAATGATGCTTGATAGGGGAATTCACCATTCCAGTGCAGTGGGTAAAATAAGTGTTTATTCCCTGAGGAGACAGCTGGGTTTAAAATAACTGTATTCATTGAAATAGAAGGCAGTTTGGATAAATGCATCTGTCAAATACTATTTTTATTCTGTATAATATATTAATGTGTGTTTGCACTGACATGAGTAGGTTACAGCAAATACTCAGTTTATTTTAGGCCAGTGTGACATCTTCTCCTCATCAGCTGGATCTTACAGTATCTCGGGAAAGAAACATGTCTGACTGCTTAATACAGTGGGTGTAATTGCATTTCTAGTCACATTAAAAGCAGGAAATAGTCTTTCTTTGAATGTAATGCTTTGTTCTCCAGCGTTCTGAGGGGACACCAAATGATCACCTCGGTGTAAAATGCTGACACTAATAAAATAATTAGATTTTTGTTTCTGAATGCCAAAAAGGGACCTACCTCAGTATGGCTGCCTTATGGTTCTCTATTGTCCCATGCCTCCCTTGTAGGAGCACAGCATGGAAGACCTGCCCTGCAACTGCTCCAACAGAGTTTCCATTGAGTACCTGTCTGAGGGCCGCTACAGACTGGGAGACAAGACGATCTTTATTCGAGTGAGTGCTCTGTACACACATGCACACACGTGATTGGACACATGTAAACTCATTATCCACTAGTGCTGGACTGCGTTAGGTGATTACATCATGACACTGCTGTCCACTGCATCAAGCTTCAGGATGCACAGGATCATTTGTAGCCCTGCAGATTATTTGGGGCATTTCACGGAAGATGTTCAAGTCTATGAAGACTCCTGACTTTTATTTGTTAAAGATATTTTGCACCAAACTTGGGGAGAAAATTCATTTACCAACAGATTCTCTCTCCACAGATGCTTCATGGTAAACATGTAATGGTGCGTGTAGGTGGAGGCTGGGACACTCTGCGCGGTTTCCTGATGAAATATGATCCTCTTCGAGCGCTGCAGTTCACCACACTGGAGCAGAAGATCCTGGCCTTCCAGAAAGGCCCCCCTGGCCTGGGAGGTCACCATAGCAATGCAGCTCCACCTCCTCCTCCTAACATGGACCTGCTCACTGCTGTCAATGACCTCATCTCCTCCCCTTCATCCTCTTCCACCTCTTCATCTACTTCCTCCAGCTCTCTCTGTAAGCCATATGTGACTGCTGCAGGTCCGATGTGTCGGTTGCACACTGCCTCCCCAGCCTGCACACCCACGCTGCCCAGAACGGGTGCTGCCAGAGCAACCAAGAAGAACTTCCAGAAGGTGCCTTCCTCTCCCAGGAAGCCTACCCAGCTGCCCCTGCCCATTAATACCAAAGGCTCCTCCTCTCTGCCCTCTAGGCCTGTAGGAAGCTCTTCCAAACAGTCTCCCAGTCCAGGATGTCAGGTTGTGCAGGCCCAGAGCAGAGCTCTGATTCCATCAGCAGCTCCATCAGTTGACCCTGGAGATCCCAATTCTGCCTCCAAACTGAAGGTCAGACCTTCACCATGTAAAACCACCTCTCAGCCTAGGAGCCCTGTCTGCCCTGAGCCATCTTCTAAATGCCTCAAACCCTCCAGCCCCTGCACCTCACCCACCACTACCTCTGTGCCTCACCCTATACAGGGACCCACCCCTAAAGATGCACGGACGCCACTGGGTGCCAACCAGCACTCTCGCCTTGCACAGTACCGCCCCGGCTCCCCAGCCTCGCGTCTCCGTCTAGAGGCAGCCAGGAGAGCGCGTATGGCCAGGGTTGCAGTGAACCCTACTCCAAGAGCGACAACACCACAGTCCCGGACCCCCACCCCCAGCTCCTTGGCGCTGTCAAAAACTGCCAAAGTTGCTGATGCTGCCCCACCACAAGGTACTTCTGTCCACGGGCAGCTCCCAGGGAGAAACCTGGGCCCTCCTCCCGCTAGAAAAGCTAATCAGAAAACACAATTCTCAGCACAGAGGGTTGGGCAGAAAGCAGTCACGACTAACCCTATCAATGGAAAGTCAACTCTAAAACCTGAACCGGCTCCATCTCGAGCTGTGGCCCCCAAAAAAATGAGCCCTGGCACTGAACTGGTACTCGGCATCAGTAAAAAGATCCCTCAGTGCAAGGGCAAAAATGAAGACCCTTATTTTGAAATGAACACTAAGAAGAGGCAGAAGACTTAAGGGGTCGATCTCTGAAGACTGTTGTCACTAACCCTAAAAAAACAACCTTATTTAAGCATTTGTCTGGAAACTTGTTTTTATGTTAAATTTTTTTTTTTTATTCAAAAGGGTCAAAGATATGCTTTTTATTTCATCTGTGATTAATTAATGGTCTCTTATTTGAGAGTTCTGCTCCATATACCTTGATTAACACTAAAACTTGCACAATGTTTAGTTTCACTTTCTTTACATGCACAGCCATTACTAATTGTCTGAACTGGTTTTTAAAGAATGAAGGATAGACTTTCATAGAAAAATTGTGTTCAAACATTGACCTTCAAAGCTTTTTAGCTCAGCAAAAGGTCACAGGAATGCAGCCATGATTTAGGAAAATGCACTTAGGTGAACATTTGCAGGAGAAAGATCTTTTTCTTCAAGGCAAGGCAGCTTCTGTGTCCAGTTTTATTCAGCATGTTGCCAAAGCTTTTTGGAACCTCAGTAATACAACTGGAACATGACTCATGGGTTCTGATGAACTGTTTCTCCAGTGAGAACACTTTTTCCACTGGTGGATGACCAGGCACAACACTTGTCTGATTAATTTCATATAAACTGTATATGGGGTTCATCTTGATGAATAGTCCTTCCTATTGTGTGCCTTCATCAGAAATCTCTCATCTATAGAGGTATTAAAATGTAGGCATGATGGGTTGGTGGTGATGAGGAATGGGGGGGTCGGGGGGCATGGTTTTTACTGATTTAAAATTGCACAAACGTGTACAAGCACTCATGATTTAGGTTTCTCAGAAAAGCCTGAGTCTCAGATGAACTACTGATCAAATGCCTCTGCTTTTTAGCTGAAAACATAGCAGCCAGAGTCCTTTTAGAGGAGAATCTACTTGGTATTAGCTATTTTTTATATGGATTCAAGTTTTTGTATATAAAAAGAATCCAGTTTTCTGTGTGTGTGTATAAAGAACATGCATTATCAGCGAGGCTTCTTTTTCTTGGTTGGCACTTTACAGAAATCCATGTTTGTTACAATTTTGAATGTTGATTCTGTCAGTTGTCTCTTGTTCCAGCAGTCTTCTGCCATTTTAATTAATAAATGAACATGTGTTTCAAAGACATTGCTATGTTGCATGTGTATTTTTTTTTAAGAGGTTTTGCTGTTGTAACTGTAGGTGAAACACATTGGTGTACCTGCTATTGAACTGACTGGTTGCAGCAGGAGAATAAAACAGTGGATGAAATTAATTATTGAAAGCTAAACCAACCAACATATCTTTACGGTAGTGGAAGTAACTAAATACATTTACGCAAGTGTGGTTGTGAGGTATATATACTTGAGGCTTCTTATTTTCTATACTTCATACTAATTTATACATTTCAGAAGCAAACATTGTACTCTTTACCACTAAATTTGCAATATTTTACAACAAAATACAGTATAATCACAATTTTGATCATTGATAGGAAATTCACAAGCTAACAAGCAGTATGTAGAGTACTCCACACCAATCAGGCATAACATTATGACCACTGGCAGGTGAAGTGAATAACACAGACTGTCTGTTACAGTGGCACCTGTCAGTGTATTAGGCAGCAAGTGAACATTCAGTCCTCAAAGTTGATGTGATGGAAGCAGGAAAAATGGGCAAGTGTAAGGATCTGAGTGACTTTGACAAGGGCCAAACTGTGATGGTGAGATGACTGGGTCAGAGCATCTCCCACACTGCAGGTCTTGGTGGGTGTTCTTGGTCTGTAGTGGTCAGTACCTACCAACAGTGTCTAAGGAAGGACAAATGGTGAACTGGCGACAGGGTCATGCACGTCCACAGCTCACTGATGATGAGGCTGCCCTACTGTAGATTAAACCTTTAACTTCTATTTGTACTTTTCAAAAGATTAAAATTTATTTGAATCTTTGTTAAAATGGTTGAAAATGAGAAATACTGTCCATTGGTCTCTATGAAGAGAAAGAGTCAGGGGCTGTAGTGGTGATATCACACCTAGAGCGGTGAGGCTGTTGGATTTGTCTAAACAATTCTCT
>NW_018127931.1:4188859-4202900 GCF_001952655.1 Monopterus albus | reverse complement strand
AACTGTGGAAGCAAATGGATTCACAGAAGATGCACAGTGAGCTGCAGAGTGACAGGAGTGCCGACCAACTGCCACATTGACTCCTATGTAAACGGTATTAGGCGGGTGGTCATACTGTTATGCCTGATAGGTGTATATATCCTGTTATTCTGTGGCTGCTGGATGTGCAAATGCTAAGAAACATTTACTAACTGCAGTTTCATGAGAACTTAAAACATGTGCTTCTGCTACCTCCAGGTGGCCAACAGCCAGCTAATGCAGGTTGCCCTTTCATTTTGGTCTTTGATAATACATTATGCAACTTCATTAAATGCACTTTGTGAACTCTTGTCATCACTCAACCGATCTTTATTCATTCAATTTTAACACATTATACATTTAACTTAAAAGTTAAGACAAAACCTAAGAAAATTAAGTTTTTAGCTGTAGGCATTAAATGTCAAAATATCTTACATTACAAACTGACCTTACTCTTAAGAAGACATCTGCCTATTGTGGTCGATTTTTTTCCTCTCTAAAAAGTCACAAAACCAGGAGGTTCAGCTCAGCTTAGCTACATAAAATATAGACTGACAGGCCTAAAGGTCAAGTACAAGGTTTCACCAGTTGTCTCAGTGCATTGTAAAAGTTGTGTGAAACCCTGAGAGACATCCTGACACACAGGTGACAGATTCACACAACAGATAATCAGCACTGCTAACACCAAGAACAATTAAATATAACAAAATCTAGTGTGCAAAGTACAAAAAGATGACCAGATTGCCAAGTTTGGTCCAATCAGGAGTTAAAACGCCTGATCTGTCAGAGTGACTGCAGAGAAGGACTGATTTTTCTTATTTTATGTGAAAGCTAAAAAGAACTGTACAAAATTACTTTGCAGGTCATAAAAACTGACATTCTTACTGACCTACATGACCTCATTATGACTGTTCATAGTAGCCCATTCTAGGGACAAATGACACATTTAGAGTTTGGCCTACAACATAAAACATTCAATGTTTCAGAGAGTCCAGTGCAGTTTATGTTTTAACTCAAGGTTTATTAGTCTGGCCTATGTGTTTAGTTTAAGACCAAACTATTACACAGCAAATTTTCAGAAGGCATGTCAACATGGAAATCTCAACTAAATACTGCACTGGTGTTAACCTTCAAATTGTCCTCGGAGAAAATGTTTCACTGTGTAAATCATTAGAAGTTAGTGCAAATGGTGGAACTGAGACAAAGCAGCAGACACCATAAAAGCAACAACAGCCACGTTTCAGTTATTAAACATAGATATTCAAACATAATTCTTCTCAAGCAGTTTTACTGATTGTTAAAATGTCATTTAAGTGTTTAACAGAAGTGGCGTTGTCAAGAAAGAAAAAAAAGTCAGTTTTTGTAGAAAGAAAGAAAGAAAAAACACTTAAAATTTGACCCTAAGAATGTCCGTGGAAGAAAATCCCTCTTGGTGTCATTTACACTGCCAGCTGCTCTGAGGTCAAATCCATGCACCAGTCGTGAAGAACAACATGAAGCAGCAACAGCTCCTTGATCCTCCACGACAGGGATCTTGTCCTCTTTGCATCTGAGCTTTACAGGAGCAGAGGTGTGTGTTCTCCTGCTGGCTCCCTGCGCTTTGTCAGCTGCTGCACTCGGGCCAGCAAACGGCTGGGAAGTGAGGGGAAGTGGTGGCTTGGGTCCAGAATGTTGGTCCTGCGGCGCTCTCGTTCCTGCACCCACAGAAGGTATGGACTAGGAGGGAAGACTGGCCGAGAATGCTCGCGGTACAGCTGCAGGACAATACCGCTGACAGCGAGCACCACCCACACGGAGATCATGATGTAATCTAGTTGAAGGACATGATTGGGACCAACCATCAATCATCTGAATTACTGAGGTGAACATTTTCATTTTGATTTCAGCTGTGAACTCACCAATGGTTTGGAAAGGCACATCAGTGAACACTGCACTGAAGCTGTTGTTGAGGAAGCGTTTGAGGATGTTCATGGTGATGTAAGACAGGCTGGTGTAAATGTAGGCGTTGACGGCCAAAACGACAGCATAAGCGCCAACAATGCCACACGCGGTGATGTTACCCTAAAACCCAGAAACAGTTCAATTCAATTAAAATTTTATTTGTGCAGGGCCCAATCACAAGTCATCATCTCAGGACCCTTTACAAAGTAAGCTTCAGACCTTATTATTATCGCTATCATTATAGAGGAAAACCAAACAAATCCCCCTTGATACCTTTCATTACTCTTAAATGCAGAATTAAGTATTTAGTTGGTTGTAAAGTATCACTGCTGAAGCACAACAAAATAGCTTACAAGTGTAAACAACTATCTGTAATTAGTTTTCTTGTCTCCAGTCTTTACGCTAAACTAATCTTAACATACAGAGATGAGAATGGTATCAATTTAACAACAGAAACATGATACAATGTATACAGTACTGTATATGTGCATTGTGATTGTGTTTGGGTCAGTAGAATTCATCCCCAAACCTTTAAACATACATGTATGGTTCTTTTGGGCCAAATTAGATAAAGTCACTGTTTGTTGTGACTAAACTGTGACACAAAACCTTTAAGGGATAAACCATCCTTTAAACAGCTTAGCTTAGTCCCTATGACAGTGTCATTCTTAATATGACCACTAGATGGTGCCAAGTTGAATGACAAATCTTTCACACTGTGTAATGAGTGGAAGTGTTAAATCCATTACCTCTCTGGGACAACGCACAAAGAAGAGTAAAACTATGACCATGAAGCAGCAGAATGTTACCCAGAAAACCACATCTGAATGCCTGAGCACATCAAGGTCACCTGGAGAAACACATGTCACAGTGCACAAAAGCCAGTGAGGGTTGACTTCTGACTGGTGTAGTGTCAGGGCTTCACATTGCATGTTTTTCCTACCGAAAGGAGTGAAGAGGACAGTAGAAGCGACAAGGAACCCGAGCAACAGGCCGACAACAATGACACAGGCTATGACTATACCAAAACGCCACCAACTCATCACCATGATGACTCCGCCCACCATACCAATCACTGCCGACACAGCCAGACGTACTGCAAGGAAATGGAAACAAACAACTGTTTTTTGGTTTTGACATCACAGTCATGTTCTAGTTCCACCCATTTGTGGCTTTATTCATGTGAAGAGACTCCAAGGTGTACAAATGTGCGAAAAACTCACTGTCATAATCCAGCTGTGTGGTCCTGGTGATGAGCACAAAGAAGAAAAATGCTGCAAAGCTAAATCCCATGAAAAACAGCTCTGTGTGACAAAAGAGAAAACAGAGGGAGAGAGGTAAGGACAGAAACAAGATAACTTTAGATATTACACATTCATTCAAACATCCAGCACAGATGTTTGAATGAATCTACTCAACATTAACAAAAACTAAGAAAAATATTTGTTGACAAAACCTTTTACATTTTTCTGCAACAAAAAAAAAAGTAAGCAATAACGTGAAAGGCGGGAAACTGGACATGAAGTAACTTAACATCCTACTGCATCTTTGGAGTCCTAATCAGTAAAACAATTTCCTTCACCAGCCAAAATATCTCCTGTTCAAGAGTTGAATTAGCTGCTTGATGTGCTTCACTACCATCTTACATTCAGTAATGTTCTGTCTCTGGCATTAGCATTTCCTGGAAGAAACAGATTTATGAATCACATTCATTTACAATCCATAGAATTATGCACAAAAACCACTGGGTCACACTAGTAAAATGTAGCAGAACACAATATGAAATGAAACCCTGTGGATGTAGATGTAACAATAACCTTCCTGTCAGTCAGATATACAATCACAGCCAAAAATACTGGCACCCCTGCATTTCTGTCAAATAACGTACCACTTCTCCCAGAAAACTGTAGCAATCACAAATTCTTATGTATGATTTAGGGTCACCTCTCTAGCTGAACCCAGTGAAGAGGATTTTAACACAAATGTGAGTCCAACTTCTGCAGAGCAGAGGGACACTGTGTGAATAAAACAGCAGTATGCAGACAAACCTCAGAATAGACAGGAACAACATGTAACCATGGTAAATGTACAGAACCAGGATGAAGAAGATATACGTAGCCCAAAATAAACATTAAAAATGCACGTTTCAAAAAAAGACAAATACTACACTAAAATGTATTTAGTTTTTATTGAATAAAAGTAACAAAAACAAATATTTGACGAAAACTAATACGCATTTTTGATCAAAAGAATGAAATCAAATTCAGGTGCCAAAATTAACACTACTACTCAAACATCATTAATGTACCTAAACATTCAGCTGCTGGAGCTGCATGAAACCACATGGTCCAGAATAAAGCAGGAGACACACTGGATAAAACTCCACTAACAATATCATTTGCCGATTTATCACAGTGGCAGGTCACAGTCACAGGCAGAGATTGGAATAATCACATTTCTGTATAACACGTGAAGGAGACCACTGACGCGTTTTATGCTCAATTTGTGGAAAAGAGATCAGTTAGAACGTCCCACACAGCTCAGTGTTTCCCATACATTGATTTGTTTGTGGTGGACCGTGACAATATCAACACTGACCGCCACATATTGATTTAAAATCGGTTAAATCTTATTTCAATATACTGCCATGTGTAGCACATGTATTCCCTCAGTCCCTCCCTGAGCCGCTCTATTTCTCTCTCACACACAAATACATGTACATGACAACCATGACGGACCGTCTCTGAACTGCTCTGCCTTTCCATGTTTGTTTGTTTGTTTTTTCAACACAACGCTGGCAATTGTGGAGATCCAACTCTTCTAATAGTATTGTCTCATCAGCCCAATGACCACGTATTGTCTCATCTTGTGAGCTATGTGTATCGTCACACCCCTAAATGCACGTGACCCTGCTGTTCACCCAACAGACACAACTGTTCAAAGTTGTTTTCTCAGACTCAAGCATGAAGAAACTGCTTGATTCTTGGACTTCAAATGACTTCTCAGTAGGAAAACAATAGTCCTGGACCTCATAATCATAAATATATGTATGGGAACCATGATGGAACCAGAAACTATGCAGAACAAGAGAAAGTAACTACATGACATCACATTAAGCAATGTGAAACTACTCACCACTTTGGAAGAATCGATGCCCAAGGAAGCAGACAAACAGGCCTGCTAAGCCAGTGGTAGTGAAAAACACTTTGGTAGATATCTTCCCTGAAAAACAACAACAAAAACAATACATGAGAAAAAAAGAAGAAATTCAAAAAAATTCAACAATACCAGCAATGTAATAAACCAATCAGGCCTAGAGAGCTATCTGACTGGTACAGGAGTTCACCAAGTGTTTGACAGCCATCCACAGTGGAAGCAAAGCTGCAGGCATAGGTGTGGACAGGGACATAGGAGGCATAGCTGTTCAACAGTGGATCTCTGACAATGACAGAGTAGATGACGCCCTGACCGGGGATGGAGTTGAACACTGCCATGCTCATATCTGACGATGACAGCGTCATGATCTGCAGGGAGACAGAGAGATGAAAGGTTCTCCAGCTGCATGCCACCTGTCATGGCTTGTATTATTCAAGCTAAACTAGAATTTTAAACAGCTAAGAACTGCAACATAAGCACTTCAAAAAAAACTTTTCCCAGGTAAATCAGTATGTTTGTGTTGCTCACCCGTTTCCCGTTCTCCATCACAGCCTGGGTGTTGGCCATGACCTGAATTCCAGTGAACAGGCTACGCTCTGATAGGTCATTCTCAGGCAGAAAGTACCGATAGATGTCATACTGCAGCCGCCAGCGTGTGCTGCTCTCCGTCGACTGATCACAGGCTGGTGGAGCTTCACCTCTGCCAGAGAGCAGGGACAGTCAGTCTTTGAAGTTAGCTTCAATTTTGGACATCCGGGCATTTAGTTGAGGCCCTTCTCCAGCAGGTAGTCCTGCTCATGTTTTTTTTTTTTTTTTTTAACTGAGCAAGATGAAAATCACCATAACCCAGAGACTTCTTCACTTTGTTCAATAAATGTCACCATTTCTGATGGAAACCAACTTTATCGATATGAATGGTTAAATGCCATTTAACCAACAGAGAGAAAGAGCAACAGAGTGGGTGAGTGTGAGAGAACGAGCACGAGGATACTAAAACTGAAACCTGATATGGTTTGGTACTTGTGCCATTTTGTGTATTTCAGTGGTTCATTAGCATTGTGGCAAATGCAATCACGTGTTAGAGTCTGTGATGGCAGTCTCGTATGAATGGACTGCATTCAGTAGACCTGCTGCATATGTGCATCTACTGCAGGGGCTGCAGGGTCAGGACTGTAGGTTCACCTTTCTCTTTGAGAAACAGACAGTGTCCATAAACAACATGCTTAAAAAAAACAAAAAACAAAACAAAACTTGCACATTTTTCCTGCTTCCAACACCAACTTTGAGGACTGAATGTTCACTTGCTGCCTAATATACCCCACACACTGACAGGTGCCATTGTAACAGATAGTCAGTGTTATTCACTTCACCTGCCAGTGGTCATAATGTTATGGCTGATTGCTGTAAGTACACATACTCAAATCCCAGCTATAATTCGTATGTGCTATGCAAAGGTAACTCCCCTGTGGGAATTGGAGGCTGGTCCCCACAATTTAGTTTGTTGAATTTTATGAAATCGATGGGGTGTAAGGTTAGAGCAAGTGTAGGCTTTGGTTAAGTGTTGGGTGTTAGGGTTATGGTTAGGCAAGCAGAAGTTCTGGTTAAGGTTAGGGTAAGTCTCCTGGAAATGAATGTAGGTCTATGTAGGGACCTGGTAAGTGACAAAAACAAGGATATGTGTGTGTGTGTGTGTGTGAGACAGAGAGAGCATGAGAGCATTTCAAAGCAAATAAACAGTGAGGTGGTTTGATGGCACGTCCTGGCAGATGCGCTGTGTGTGCAGAGTTGTTGCTGCCCACAGCCAAACAGACTGAACACAAAGGTGAGCAGAGGTTGACACTAAGTCTTGTGTTACCTCTCATATCCTAGGTTTGCTGGTGCAAAACGGATCATGGTCTCATAGAGATTGTAGTGAACATAGACATTTGGGTCGATGTCCAGGGTGGACTCCATGTTACAAGCGCCTGGGACAGGGTCTAAAACATGAAACAGATTTATCATTAGAAATTTTACCAAGTATGAATGGAAGACTACACTAAACAAGCCCTTGAGGCTAAGTGGCTGTGCTGTAAGAGTGTTTCAACACACCAGGAAGGATGCTGAGTCACCATACACAATCAATGCCAGTACTCATGGTCTGCATGAACTTCCTCAAGTCAAAATCAACTGAGAATTACTTCAGTGTTTTATGTATAGGGCTTTACACAAAGAGATTTCATGAACACCACCATGCAACTTCCTTGTTTTTAACTTCTCATGCAAGACTCAAGTTAAGGTGCACACTGAGGTTTTTTTTTTTTTTAATGGCCCAACATAAACATCCAGAGGAGTGTTTAAGAGTTACCAGTGCTGGAGAATGGAAGGGTGACTGCAGTGCCTGCCACAGTGTCAGCACCAGGAGAGGATATGAACAAGGAGAGGGATGTCTGGCCTGGCTGGAGAGCTGACAGGAGCCCCAAGTCCACTGCTGTCAGAGACAGACCCAGGCCTGGTGTCTGAACCACACAAAAGTGGCATTTAGTAAGCAGATGCAAGAACCATACACACAGCACATCAAGTTGTGCTTTGAGCTAAATGCTAATGCTATCATGGCAACATTTTCACAGTGAACAAGCTGGCATGCTGATATTTACCATGTTCTCTTTAGTCTGGTGTGTTAGCATGGTAACATATGCTACTTAGTGCAACAATAATGCAGAGCTGAGGCTGATAGAAATGTCATTAGTTTTACAGGTACTGGACAAAATTTTGACCTAATGAGGAAAACTGAGAGAATCACCAAAGTTTATACTGTAATGACTATAGAAACATCACAGCACACTTGGTTCTTTGTTTCAAGGATTCCTGTGTTGCTAGCATACAGTTCATGTCACCTGTTAAGGATTAAGTCATCACAGTCTACACTTTTAAGAACATGACTGCAGTCATTCACTAGAAATGACAAAATATGTTCAGTCGTTTTTTTTGCACAAACTGTGTTGCTAAACAAGTCATGCAATGAAACTGAATGAATTCTTTTGTCAGAGCAGCTGTCAAGTTCCAATAATATTGATAAGGATAAGTTAATTTTAACTGCCTTATATGCTACAATTTGAATGACTTCACATGCTTGGCAACAATAAAGCACTCTATGCACCTAGAATGACTCTCAGCACAAGGCTCCTACAATAACTCCATTGTTCCACTGTGTAACACTGGTCTTGTTCAGAGAGTGCTGGTGTGGACAGAGATATTCAATTTGATGTAGTGGAAATTTGTCTAATAAGCCATAAGGGCACTTGAACGTCAAACTAGTACAATCACAATTATATAAAAAGGGTTTACAGCTTAACCAATCAAAAGCAAGCACCACAGTGACTCAACCTAGCATATCAGGGCTCCAGACTAACATTTCATACTGGTGGCACCGAGTCTCTCAGGTGGTGGCACCACCTGTTTTTCGGCATAATGTAAAAGAATATGTATTTTTCACATATTCTTTTAAGTAACCTTACCATCCAACATACATAGCCTGTATGTATAATGAATTTCAGGGAGAGGGAGACTTATGACACACAATAAATGGGAAAATCACATCTAGAACAAGTTTCCACCTCTTTTTATGTAGTCACTGTAGTGCTAGGAGTCAACATGATGATGATTAGCCTGTTATATTTTAGTTTGTAGCTTGTTTTCTTGATGTCTGTGTTAGACTTCAATCACACTCTCACTCACCTTCAAGTGCCAGCTCATTTTTAGGCTGCCTTATATGCAGATCAAACACTTAAGTTACACATATGCAACTTAAGTGTTTGATCTGTTCCCCCACGCCATACCGTTCAATCCACACTGACACCGAGGTCTGTGCAGCATCTCTCGTCATAAGAACTGTCAGCAGGAGGAAAGTATGGCCCTCACTGACAGTAGTGACACCAGGAGCCTGATCCACTGTGTTTAACACAAATATTCTAACAGACAATCTGCCTGATTTGAGCATCTATTTGTGGTGATTGCACTTCAAATGCTCCAAAGGAAAAAAAACAGACACAAAGCATAAAAAAGGGGTCCAGGGATGACGCACGTGTCTGAATCAGTGTGGACTGACAATTTGATAGACTGGGCGAGTGACAAACTTGCAGATAAGTGTTGCAATGACAGTATCACGGAGACCGTGACATCTGCCCACCATTTCTACAGTGAGAACATTCATTTGTGCATAACCTGTTTATTTTGCAGTTGCACCCAGTGCAACCTTTGAAAAAACATTCAGTCTCAGCGTAAACAAATTTGGCTGCAAAATGCAACAGATCACTTGCAGTCTGGAGCCCTGTATATGCTGAAAGCAATTACATTTCCATTTTAAACATGCTGGACTCTATCTGTTAGATTGTTCCTAACATAAAAAATTCCTCTGGTGTACAGAAATCTATTATTTTTACACTTGTGCTTTGTGGAAATAACCAGAACAAGAAATGGTCTGACAAGCAGTAGTAACCTTGGTGGCCAATAAAATAAACAAAAATAAAAAACTGTGGTTTACCACTTTAATGAAAAAGGAAACTAGTGAAATGAAGATAATACTATAAAGGAAACGAAATTGTGCAATGTGCACATTCACTCTTTAATAACCTACTTCCTGTTTTTCTCAGTGAATATTTGGTCATTTGAATGCTACTGATCAGCTCAAGTTGTATTTTTTTTTTTGATTGCCACTGTGTCTTTGATCATAGGGGTTTGTTTTCTTTTCTCTTATTTCTGGAGGCTTCCATCACCAGGAAAAACAAAGCTAAACTAAATTAGGCGACATGCTGGTCTGTGCTGCTTGGACCCAAACCAAGCTTTCCCCCTGAGACTTCTGGGAGCGAGGCCACAAGGTTTTCCCAGAGGGCCACCCTGACTACCACCCATGACCAGTGGACTGTACATCAGCTGACTGCCACTTTTCTCAGTATGGATCAGACGACCTCACTCACAAAGCCTCATTCATTAATCTGTGGTAGAACCAACTCCCTGCTAAGGCATACCTTCAGTTACACTGTTTAATTAGCATTTTTACTGTTTCAAGAAAATATTTGCTGCTTTAATTTCTACCGAGACTCAATGAGCATTCATATGCTTAACTGACTTTAATGCCTCTACCGTACACATGTTCAGAAGTCACAGTGTAAAGTCATATTCAGTGCAATCCATTAAAAGTAAAAAACAAACAAAAACATGCATTTTGATGGACGTAGATAAACAAACATGAAGAAAACACTGTGTTAAGTGCCTACACTAATTAGCTGGTCATAACACACCCACATTAGGATCACAACATCCCATGTTTTATCAGCTGTCACCACCAATTAAACGCTGTCAGACTAGAGGCCCTCCTCTCAAACTGTGAGGCAACTTGACACTTTCTCACCCTGGTGTAGGAGAGCGTGGCATTGTGGTGATGCGTGTGGAACTGCAGCGTGATGAAAGCAACCTCTGAAGGGATCCTGGACACCACGGCCTGCACGCTCTCATTCTCTGAGATGCTCACGTTCTGGAACGTTCCCAGCAGGAAAACCACAAAGTCTGTGACAGAGATGGAAATGATGAATTAATTCCCATAAATCACTTGACTGCATTATAGTAGACGGATTGTAGTGTGTAGCACATAAAGCAAAAAATAAATAAATTATTTTCCATTGTTTCTCTGCATACATTCTTATTGGAATCTCTAATATTAAGACATGAGAGTACCCTAAAACACTGTCTTAAACTGTGCACCATTATCTTAGGAATGCCTTGAGGGAACTCCTTCAGATTTGGCACAAACATTCAATTGGATTCAAGGATGAACTGATTAGATTTTCTGTCCTATTCTTGTGAATGTGATATTTCAGGTACACCTTGAGGCGATTTCTTCAAATTTGGCACAAACGTCCACTTGGAGTCAAGAATCTTTCAAAGTCTTCACTACATTGTAGCATATTCTATATGCATATTCTCATATTCTATGAGTGTGGACAAACATGCATGAAATGGCAACTTGGTTGTTTAGTGGAGGCATACAACTGCAAGACAGTGGTTTAGCTTAAGTTTAAAACTTTATATGGCATTGCAACACATGCAATGAAATTTAAAAGCCATCCTAACAGTGCCTCACCCATCCAATGACATAAACCTTATTTAACTATCAATAAATAAATAAGTAAAACAAGCTAAAACCCAAGCAGACATGTACACATACAATCTTACAGTAACCCCTCAATGCATAATGAGCATGTATTTCTTACTCGGTTGCAGCAGTTTTATCACTAAACACATGATCGACCGCCGCACTGCTCACCTCACAAATACACTAAATTACATTCTGAGTAGCACTTCGAATAAAAAAAAAATATATATATTTACTAAATCATGGTTATGAGGAAGCAAAGAGTTAAAAGGAGGTAGAAAATAGGAAAAGCAGGAAGGAAAATGTATTCCTTAGGGACAAATAGGAAAAGAGGTTTTTCATTAAAAATTCTTTTGACAGAGGAGCAAAAATTAAGATGGAACTTGAGACCTACACTCTTTGTCGATATGAATTATTATGCCTGTAACCTGTGTGGAAGTACAGTTTGTTTCCAAGTCTTTCTTAATGTTAATCTTATGCAACTTGTGCCAGGTCTGCTGCTTTGCATAGTCTGATATACACACAAAGGAGCTGCACGAGTAAAATGATATACTAAACTTACAAGGTGTTATAATGCTATAATTTATTTTATTTCATTTGGTTTTTTTACACAACCTCATCTAAAAATAAATGGGGAAGACACTGAATTCTTATGTGACTGTACTTTAGACTTTCCCCCAAGGCCAGACCCTTGTTATGGGAAACTGCACTGAGAGCTGCCTACAGCTGACAAACTTGGCATCTTTCATGCACACTCTTATTACAACCTCTCACTGGAGGGAAAACATCTAGATGAGAGCAGGAGAATCTTACAAGCACCTAAACCACAAACTAAAAGACAAATGATGGTATGAACTTCCTGATCTGACATAGGAAGTACATCCTCTGCTGCGCCTTTTTAATAATAGCACTTAGGTATGATAAATCTTTGCTGGAGCTGGATTTCCAACTATGCAGTTATTACAGCTCCATTAATGGCGCTAATCTATGACGTTCTGTTAGCAGCAGCAGATCGGATCACCTGGACACAGGAAGCAGAAAAAGCTTTCACACAGATTAAACAACTGCTAGTAACTTCTGCCACGCTAGGATTTCCAAACTATTCTAAACCCTTTGTTCAAACCGTTGACTGTAAGGGGGGGATATATGATGTCAGTCTTAATGCAGACTTATGGGGGAAAGAATAAACCCATAGCCTATTATTCAAGTTGATTGGACACTGTAGCTAGAGCCCTGCCACCTTGTGTGCAGGCTGACATAGCCGCATCTATGGCAGTACAGGCATCAGCCTCCATTGTATTGTTTCATCCTCTAACACCAAAAGTGCCCCACGCAGTAGCAGTAATACTGTTGCAAGATAAAATCTCCTATTTGTCACCATCCAGACATCTCTCATGGATGACTGTCACTATCACACCCACACCTAACCATTGAGAGATGCACAACATTGAACCCAGCCACATTCATACCCATAGCATCAGATGGGACACCTCATGACTGCTTATCAGAAATAGCAGAGAAAGTGCTCCCTAGGCTGGATTTAACTAATGTACCCTATGACGATGCAGACATGCGTACTATGTTTGTAGATGGGTCAAGTAAGAAAAACCCAGATGGAACAAATGCAACAGGGTTTGCTGTAGTAACACGTGACGCCATACTGACAGCAAACGCCCTACTAAAACACTACTCCGCCCAAGCAGCAGAGTTAGTGGCATTTACAGAGGCGTGGAAATTAGCTGAAGGGAAAATAGCCAATATTTACACCAATAGTCAATATGCGTTTTCAACAGTGCATGTTTTGCACAACAATAGAAAAACCGAGGCATGGTGATGTCCACAGGGAAACCAATTAACCACAGAGATCTCAGTTTAATTCTCTTAGATGCTATACAGTTACCAAAAAAAGTAGCAATCTGTAAGTACGCAGCACACACTAAAGGAACAGATCCCATATCACAAGGTAACCATAAAGCTGATGAGGAAGCTAAGAAAGCATCACAAACAAAAAAAATGACAGTGGACAACCCATCTCAATTAAGGCATCTTAATTATGTCAACTGTAGGAATAGTTGTAATCTTATTACTTTCCTGGCTCTTCGCTGAAGCACCATAAATAGAGACAAAGTTGAGAAATAAAATATACCTTGAAATTCGTGACCCTATGCCTGTGATGGAGGGCAAAAAAAAAGGCGATACCATAGTGGCAAAAATTGACCTGTGTAACCTTATACAATGTTATGGAGACCCAAAACAGTACATTTGGGCAGACAAGTATATCTGTACTCAGGATGATGGAAGTGGTATGTATGGGGATAGTATCATATACTGTCCCATGTGGCACTTTGTAATATCCAACACCGGACCCTTACACTGGGGATATAATCCCACTTCCCCACAGAAGAATCATCCAACTATAGTTAAAGGCAACAGCGGCCCTCAAGATTGTACATTTAACAGCTGTAGCCCCTTCTCACAACTCTAAAAGATGCCAGACCATCTGATAGTGGCATATATCCCCTAGGCGTATATCTGAGAGGAAGCGACCCAATAGGGGCCTTCTGCATAAAAATTACCAAAGCAGAGATAAAATCTCCTCCTTTAGGTAGTTTTCACAGTACTAATGCACTGCTAGTGGATGAGGGAGTAGAATACCTGAAAGACCTTACTATACAGGATGTAATGGCCAGGAGATGTTGATAAAAATGAATGGTTTGAGTAGATGATGTTTACTGCACAACAAAGTAATGTTAGTAATTGTATAATGTGTTCTACTGCTAGACCTCAATTAAGAACCGC
>NW_018127931.1:4186961-4188834 GCF_001952655.1 Monopterus albus | reverse complement strand
TTGCAACTGTATGATAAGGCTTTTTCTCCATCCACTGAACAATGTAATCTCTCTCTTTGCTGTATCCACCAGTAAACAAAGGAGACGTTCCTCCCTTGGTAGACATTTATCCTTGGAATTATACATGCTTCGTGCGCTCTGGTACTGGCAAGAATGTCCATAACCTGCCTGGTGCAAGGAAACCTTCAACATCACTATTCTGCCACCTGGTTTGTGAACCAAACCGTCTCAAGGGCAGACATATGGTGGATATGCGGAGATGGCAAGTTGAGACCCAGACTCCCCTCATAGTGGCGAGGCAGCTGTACCCTGGTGCAGCTGCTGATGCCTTTTCATATGTTCTCATTGAGAGAATACAAGGAGCTGGGGGAAAAGCTGTTAATCTGCATCCCGCCTACATCACAGAACCAGGAGAGTAGGTAGCCCCAGAGGATCGTTTGACAGCAGAGTGTACACAGATGCAATTGGCGTACCCAAAGGATTACCTGACGAGTTTAAAGCTAGAAATCAGATAGCTGCAGGGTTTGAATCTTTTCTTTCCTGGTGGGTCACAGTAAATAAAAATGTGGATTGGATTAATTACTATAATCAACACTGTAAATTTTACCAGAGATGCAATAAGAGGCATAGCAGACCAACTAGGCCCAACTTCTCTCATGTTGTTAGCCCAGAGAGGAGAAGTATGTATGACGTTTGGCACATTTTGTTGTACTTTTATACCTAACAATACTTCCCCAGATGGCAGCATCACCAAGACCCTTGAAGAACTGACAGCCTTATCCGAGGAGCTGACTGAGAATTCTGGCATCGACAACCCCCTTCATCAGCTTCCTGTCCCTGTCTGCGGGGACTGATGCAAAGACTGATACACTACTCTAAGACAATGTTAAATCTCTACTCAAAAACCCTACTCTTGACCCAGGTGTTCTAACTAATTATAGACCAATATCCAATCTCCTGTTTATTTCTAAAATCCTTGAAAAGACTGTTGCAAAGCAGTTATGTGGCCACTTGATCAAGAATGATTTGTTTGAGGATTTTCAGTCAGGTTTTTAGAGTCCATCATAGTACACAAACTGCATTGGTGAAAGTCACCAATGAGCTCTTCCTAGCCTCAGACAAAGAACTTGTCTCCATACTTGTCCTCTTAGATCTCGGTGCTGCTTTTGACACCATTGATCACAGCATCTTACTACAAATTTGAACATGTTATTGGGATTAAAGGAAATGCACTAAGTTGGTTCAAATCTTACTTATCAGAAAGATTCTAATTTGCTCATGTTAATGATGAATATTTCGTGCAGAGTTAAGTTAGTCATGGCGTTCTGCAGGGCTCTCTGTTGAGTCCAATTCTCTTCACTTGATAGATGCTCCCTTTAAGCAATATTATCAGGAAACACTGCACAAATTTCCATTGCTATGTAGATGAGACTCAGTTATATTCATCTCTGAACCCAGTGGCCCGTTTCAAGAAGGAAGTTTTGTTAAAACTCTGAGTTTGTTAACCCCGAAATGAGGAAAACTCAGAGTTTTCGGTTCCAGAAACAGAGGTAACTTAAACCCGTGAAAGCGGGGTAAGTTAAACCCGTTTCACAAAGAGAGGTAATCTAAACTCAAAGTCAGTTACTATGGCAACTTACTCTGTGAACCTAACCTGGTTGGGAGCAGGTTTTGTTCGGGAAACCCAGAGTTTCCTCCGGTCTCCGCCCCTTTTTTAAAGTGAAAGGTTTTTAAATAGGCCTACCTCATTTAATCTTTCAGTACATTCATAGATTGCACATGTTTCTGTCACGCAGAGACCAAAATGGCATGTCCATTTATAGAGGATCCTGTAGATGAGGAGGCTGTATTAATTCGCAGGGAATTGAATTTA
>NW_018127931.1:4152459-4186283 GCF_001952655.1 Monopterus albus | reverse complement strand
AGCTATTTTCCCCCAAGCTAACTCTCTCTCTTTCGCCGCTGCAACCGTGTTGCTTCTCTTACGGAATATGGGCTCGTAGTCACTATATGCTTGTAGTAGCACATCCATTTCTGTCGGGGAAAAACGCAGACCTATTTTGGCTTGGTCCTGTTGCCATGGTGACTCGTAATTTCTTCACTCCATTGTTCAGGGCTTTTTATAGTCGCGTGGCACGCGCCTAACTCTGAGTCAGACAACTCAGAGTTGATTAAACCAACTCTTTTCAGCTGTTCTGAAACCGAAAACTCCAAGTTTGCCAACTCTGAGTAAGTCAACTCAGAGTTCAGGTTTGAACTCTGAGTTTGTTAAACCTCCTTCTTGAAACGGGCCCCAGATGAATCAGATCAGTTGGTCAAACTTTGAGCATGACTCGTAATTTCTTACTTCTAAACTCTGACAAAACCTAAGTTATTGTCCTTGGGCCTGAAAACCTTAGAAATCTGCTGTCTAACCATATAGTTACTCTAGATGACATAGCTCTTGCCTCCAGTACTGCTGTGAGGATCCTTGTAGTCATTTTTGACCAGGATATGTTCTTTAAATCACACATAAACCAAGACTCTAGAACTGCCTTCTTTCACCTGTGTAATATTGCAAAAATCGGGAGCATCCTCTCTCAAAGTGATGCTGAAAAACCAGTCCATTTATCTGTTACTTCCAGGCTGGACTACTCTAACTCTTTACTATCAGGATGAACCAATAATTCCATAAAAAGCCTCCAGTTAATCCAAAATGCTGCAGCCAGAGTAGTGACAGGAACTAGCAAGAGGAGCGGGGGGGCATAAGTCATGTCTATGTTGCTCTTTTAACTTGTATGTTTTTGTATTTATTTTTTTATGTTGTACACATCAGGGGCCATTGAGCTGGAGTCAGATTCCTTGTATTTTTCAAATACTTGGCAATAAAGTTTATGCTTATTTTACCATTGAACATTTCTTAAAAACGGTGTTGAAATATTCTGTTCTCATGAACCCAGTATCATGTATCATCACACCCCTCCCCTACTGCTTACAGCTGCTTTTATCATTGGATTCCTTTGTTAGCAGCAAAAACTGCAATGAACTTGCACAAAATGACTTATGTTTTCAAAATACCTAGAAACTATTTTTATGTTAGCTGATACAGGTGACAAATCAAAGTAGACACCAACATAAAGTCTCTTAGTAAGGTGCTGGGCCATGACATGCCACCAAAACAGCTTCAATGCACCTTGGTAACAATACTCCAAGTCTCTGAACTCTACTGGAGGGATGAACACCATTCTTTCAAAAGATATTCCCTCATTTGGTGTTTTGATGATGATGGCAGAGAGCAATATGTAACATGTCGGTCTAAAATCTCCCATAGCTGTTCAACTGGGTTGAGATCTGGTGATTGTGAAAGCCATAGCATACGATTCATATGCTCATTTCTACTCTCATCAAACCATTTAGTGACCCCTCATGCCCTGTGGACGGGGGCACTGTCATCCTGGAAGAGACCACACATTTATTTAGGTTTTTTTCCTTTGTCACCCATCTATATGCGGTGAATGTTTGTCTCTGAAGCAAAGACAAAGACTAAGTATTACAGCGAATGCAATACATTTGTTGCTAGTTACACATGCTGCCTTATTCTTGCAGTATGTTCGCAGGTCAAAATCCAGCTCAGGACTGACCTACTGCTTTAGTTTTTTTTTTTTTTTTGACATGTGAACAAGCAGAAACATGTGAGCTACAGGGGCTTGCTAAAACCCATAATCATTGCTAGTTTATTTTACAGTAAAATATTTAATGGCCTGCCCCTTTATTAAACATTAGATGTCAACCATTCATGTCTACACGCTGTTCGCTGGCTAAAGCTACAAAACAATGACAAGTTAAGCAGAGTGAAACTTCAGTGATTTACAGTATACAGGAATTTAAAAAAATTCGACCTTTAACCTTCCTTTCCTACACAATTTAAAATCACAGTTATGTTATAAAGCCAGAAAAAGACAAATATAAAGGTAACGTTAAACAAGACAAGTGAACGCATGCTAGTTCTAGTAACTCACTTTCCACTTGAGCTTGAATTTGATACATCGGGGAAAGCAGCAGCAGCACCAAGCACCAACCGCGACGAGACATTTTCCTCGGTTTCGTTAACAAAACGCTTCTATCTGTCGGTCAGAAATATCATGGATAACCTCGCAGTCTTTTGTGGTTGGGTAGCACCAGCCTTTGCAAAAGCAACATGCTCAATTGAACTTTAATGTCTTACAAAACAGCCTTTCACCTCTCTGCAGACCGTGGCTCTGATGGCTGTAGCGCGCTTCCGCTAAAATCGTGTCCTCGATCCCGCGATAGTTCTCCCCGCCCTCTCCAAAGATCGTTAGTGAACTAAAATGATTTAACCCCTTTATAGAATTTCAAGCAGCCGCTTACTTTTTAAATCGGTTGCTATTTATCTCCATTCACAATTGGTGGGGTATCTTTTAATGGCACGCCATCTATGGCGAACTCCAATGTAAACTCAACACTGGCTTTAAAATTGTAGAGCTTGGAATGGGGTTAGAATGGGAGCTCTTTACTAACTTTTATTCTAACCATAAGCAATCACAACATCACAGTCGTCAATGCTATCAATAACCGTTTTCTGTATACATTATTGTTTTTGAAGCAGTATTCTCGATTTGTATCAACTACATAAATGATCTTAAGCTATTCAAATAAACTATATGAGAGGAATGCTTTCTAACACCACTCTTCTGGCATGATGCAGCTCTGCAACAGAAGGGATAGTTGGATGTTAACTACAGAATATCCTGTGTATTGGATAGTGTTTCTATTCCTGCTTTTAAGCTGCTAGTGGTGACAATATATCACAATAACATGAGTAGTGAAAGTGAGAAGGCCACCCACAGAACCAGAAACATGGGAATTTTTTTCAGAGATATTTGAAAACAAGAATGCAGTTGTTGCAACTCTGCAGAAAGAATTTCATTTATTAATTTCTTTTAACTAAAGCCCTTCTTTTACTCATTCACACTTTAAAACCCTGCAGACACCACAGGCTCATGCATGCTGGCAAAATTAGTAAACATAACAGAAGTACCAGCAAAAAATTAGGAATATGAGACTGCATACTACTTGTGTCTGAATCATCAGATGGGGATGCAGCTCTGGACAATCATGCTGTAAATGCACCAGGAAAAGGTGATCACTGAAAAGGTAAACTGGTATGTGGCAAAAGACTGTACATACTGTACACAGTAGTAGTAACAAAGTAGGGGGGGGGGCAGTCACCCTGGGTTCTAACTCTTTCGTAAGCAGATGTCAGCACTGTTCAGCAATGACGTGCTCTCTGATGCGTCTTCTCTCTTCAGAACCAAGAAAGCCTCTCGACTGATTCCCAGCAACTCCCGAAGGCCACTGTTCTCCAGCTAAAACACAGACATAGAAGTGTACAGCAAGACACGACAGAATACCTCCACTCCTTGAAAATATAGTGACTTCTCAATGAAGAAAAAAAAAAAGTATATATTGCATGTCATTATCACAGGTGTAGTGCTATTTAATAAGGTACTGGAGCGCACCTATGATGTGCGTGCATGCACAGCTATGTTGTAGCTTGTTTTGAGGGCTTTGTAAAACACATTTCCTAGGGTGGCAACTGTAATTGCCCACACGATCAAATATTAGACTGACTTTATTCTTTGGTGTAGCAGAATAACAATATGAATTAGCAGCCATTTTTCACAGGGTGAATGTTATAGCAATATATAATCTCCCCAAAATTTGAAAAACGTAAATTTATCTCCACAGTATTTGTCATGACCAGTCATCAAATGCCTCCAAATCTATAAGAAAATAGGTGATCTCCACTCAAGTGTTAAACCAAGTCCAAAATGTACTGAATGTTCAGTGAATTCCTCCCGCTTCATGCTGGTTTACATGTCAATCAGCAACAGTGAACACATCAGCTGTGTATGGGGCTTGCAATTGGCCAGCATATGCCAACGTTTGGCCATCCTGTGCCCTGCAGGCCTACAAAAGATCACTCACCAGTACACAGGTAAAACACTATTTAAATCCCAGCATCATGCAAGTTAAATGTAAAGTCTGTTTCTGCTGCATCTGATGTTTGTCTCCATGACCCCTCCCAGACATTACGCTCTAGTTTGCCACTCGGGATGATCCGAATTTCATTCTACCACTTGTCTTTTGAAAATGAAGTTTGTATTCAACACTCAACTGTGTCACTGTGAACTATCCATGACACGTGACTGGACAAAACACAAACACTCGCGGGTGCCAACTGCGCATTGTTTGAGTTGACGTTATGAATCAATCACACCTTAAAACTTAGAACATTCCATTTTGCAGGACATACACTTTACTGATGATTGGATCTTCAAGCACTCGCAATAATGCAACATTATGAATTTCCTTATGACATCCTCTGTAGTCCTCATAGAGAGGACATAGATGGCCTCACACATTACATTTCGGATTACATAAACTTCTGTGTGGAACATACCGTCCCATCCAGGAGAATACGATGTTTTCCCAATAACAAGCCATGTTACTTGCTCTCTATTGCTGCTGAAACACAGGAATTTCCCCATTGTGCGATCAATAAAGTCCTACCTTACCGTACCTTACCTTCAACTACACTATGCCAGTTGGCCTATTCTTTCTTCTCTTTTGGAGGAAAGAAAAGTGGAAGAGCATTGTTTTGGTGCATTCCGGCATCACTACACCTATGGTCATCACTAGCTTTTCAGAACCTTTTTTAACCAGCATTTGCTGATTTGTTCACAGCATAACTCAAAAAGTAATACATGGATTTTGATGAATTTTTTTGGAGAGGTGGGTTATGGCCCATGGAAGAATCTATTTGATTTTGGTGTTGCTCTGGATCATCATCCAGATGTCACTGTGATTCCAAATGCCAGGGGTAGGTTTTCATGGTCAAGGAATCATACTATGAGGCTCAAACTATGGCATTATGGGGACAGTGAACTGCCTTGGTGGATGTTTACGTTCTCTGAGTGATATCTAGTTTAATCTGCACAGTACGATATAGTACTTTAGACCATGACAAATGATGTGTCCAACTATTTATTATGTGTCATGTTTCTTAAAAACAGATGAATAATTCAACTGACCCAATGAAAAACTATTTTCATTAATGATTTGGATTTCTCTGTTTACATTTTCATGCATCAGTTTTGTACACAGACGAGAGTTTCCCCCTCAGTACATCCTTAGTAATAACTGGGACTCAAATTTTTGAAACAGTTACAACTGAATGTGTAACAAGGTTGGGTGTTTGCTTTTACCTCTAGCTGTTTAATCCGCTCCTCATCTTCACATATCCGCCCTTCATCCACCTCTATGGCCTTCCTCATCACAGAGGCCATCTCATTGATCTTATCTATGTGTGCTTGCATTTCCTAAAAAATGAAAAACAATTATAGAAATAAAACTCCATGAAAGTGTAGAAAATGAGTAAATTCTTGATCACAGGGCTTAAAACAAGAACATTTTAAAACAGCTAATGAGTCTTTTTCATTTTACAATCAAAGGAAAAAGTTAGAAAAACTGGATCCAATGTTGTACTCTAGTCACTAATGATCAAATCCGAGTCGTCTCTAGTCCCCAGTGTTCGAGTGAGTTAAGTCCGAGTCACCAAAGAATAACCCGAGTCAGGTCCCAGTCGAGTCCCCGTTACCCGAGTCTGTCATCAAGGTCTACATTAAACACAACTGACACAGCTCTCACCATTCTATATTCCAAACTTTTAAATAGTGTATAACAACACCATATAGTTCAACTATTTGATACATAAAAATCATTTATAGAAAGGCGGAGTTTACACTTGATGGAAGTGAATACTGCATGAATACAGCATTGTGCAGATGAACAGGTTTTAATATCTATATTTTATGCCAAATTATTATAGCCTATTACACACAAAAAAAAATCAGAGTCCTCCTCTCCAACTTCAGAGTGAAGAATGCAGTCAATGCTCGAGTCAGAGTTCAAGTCTGAGTAATCAGTGCTCAAATCTGCGTTGAGTCACAAGTCCTGAAAGCCTAGACTCGAGTTGGACTCGAGTCCAAGTGCTGAACCCGAGTACCAGAACACCGACTGACCAAAACTACCAAGCCCTTTAAGACACAAGTGGGCCTCACTAACTGTAGTGTGCTGCTCCTTTAGCTGGGTCACGATGGTTGGGTCATCCCTCTTACTGGCCATCAGGAGCCTGAACACCTGCTCCCTGTACTTGGTCATGATGAGCTCTAAAGCAGACTGGTGTTCCTCCAATGATGTCCGTAGTTCTGAAGGAAGAATCAAGAAGGCTTGTTCAGAAGACACTGAACATCTGTCTGCTTTAGCTTGCCCTACTATATTCAGCAAACAAATCTCTAATATTTAAACAAAACACTTCATGAATGGTAGAATCATTCCACAATTGAATAAACACTAAAAATGTATTCCAAATTAGCTGCCAACCTTTGTTTTCCTGCTGGAGTGCTCTGATCTGACGGTTTTCCTGCTGGATTCCCAGGACCAGACTGGAACGAGGCCGATGTCGTGCAACCTGGTTCAGTGTGTCAATCTCCTCCTGGTACTGTTGAGAGATGACCAGATCATGTTGTTGTTGGCTTCTCAAATGTTTGTTTTTTTATATAAATGTTATTGCTTTATATTTGTGGCTATTTTTAACAATAAGTAACACTACATCCAATGTCAGAATTATCAGTTAATTTCAAAAAGGTGTCTGTGTGTCTCTATGCAAGTAATCCTTGACATTTAGTCAGCACCAAAATCTTGTGACACCCCACCTGTTTCATGGCCTCCACTCGCTTGTTGAGGGATGTCGTCTGTTCGATTAACATCTCAGCGGCGTTATCATGGTTACGAAGCCTTTCCACTAATGATTTGGCATCTGCCAGGACCTTCTCTAATGTACAATTCATGCCTGAGAAAATACAAGTCATCATTACAAAGAGATATAAAGGTTTAATGACAATGGCATTCTAGTTTTGTTACAGAAGACCAAAAGAAGGTAAAATCACAGGACGTCTCACCTTGAATGACAGCTGCTGTGTCAGCTAATTCACTCAAGCTTACATTACCTTGTTGTAAGTGATATATTTAGTTGTCTGTATGCCATATTTATCTTAGCTCTAGTAAAGGTACAAGTAATTACACAATCAAATGCCCTGGTTCCGTTAACTGACTATTAGCAACATTTATTACCAAGAGCACTATGTTAAAGTAAATCTTTGCTAATTCGTTAACTTAGCTGACTACCATATTAAAGCTTTCAAATCCACTTAAGACTCATGCTACAAACGTTTTGGTCTAAGTGGTCGACTGGAATTTAAAAAAAGCTCCTCCTAATTAATGTTAAAAATTAATTAAACAAGAGTGTTATACCTGAAGAATTCAGCGTGTAGAGACAGTAGAATTTAACTAGCCCGGTACTTCCTGTTGGTGTTAGGTAGCTAACATTAGCGCTCATCAAGGAACAACAAGCAGAGACTCGGATGGAGATCTATTTCTTTCTAAAGCACAAGGAGATGTCAGCAGATAGGAACTCATTGAGTTAAACGCTAACGTCCGAAGCTGTAAATGCAGCCTTGAGATGATTTGTTTAGCAACAGCTAACATAAACGACTTCCAAAAATGCCCTCCAATCCCGCGAGATTTTATTGTCATAATATTCTCGCGACAATACCCGCGGGACTTTGTTAAATACAGAAAATATGGCGGACAGACTAACGCAGCTTCAAGACGCTGTGAATTCGGTAAGGCGAGTTTAAAAAAAAAAAAAAATCATAGCGTAGTTTAGTCATTTATGCAAATAAGGAATTTTAATAGTTATATAATTTGTAGGTAATAGTTTTTTGAAACCGTATCTCCAGTATTTCAGTGACTTGTTAACATTGGGTGGCTAACGTTTATATAACAGAGCAAGCTCAACTTCACGTTTTATTTCGCACACACAATTGGTACATTGCTGCAGTGTTGAAAGACCTTACCTCATGTTTATGGTGCAGGTGGTTGGCTGCTAGTCTCAACAACTAGCTAGCTTTCTTGATTGGCAGTCCTTTATCCGTCATCCATTAATGGTTTTGTGTGTGTCCAGCTTGCAGATCAGTTTTGTAATGCCATCGGCGTCTTGCAACAATGTGCGCCTCCTGCCTCCTTCAGTAACATCCAGACGGCTATCAACAAAGATCAGCCTGCAAACCCAACCGAAGGTGATTTATTGGTTCTTATCTAAAGCTAGTCACATTGCGTTATTATTTACCTCTAATACCTCTACCTTCTAATTTATTATGCCCTGCCTTTTAAATTGATCAGGTTTACATTATTAAATCTACAGTATGTGACTTTTGTTGTAGAAATATACTCCAAAACTTGTGTTAATGTTGAGAGGTGCTGTCAAAGCCTTCTGTAACCCAGACTCGTCGAACAGCACTGGTAGCAGTGCAGAAATATTAGCTTCTAAATATTTTTGAATGGGATTGACCTAACCAATCAGAGGTTTTCAGTTGTTTCTGCTTGGTCAGTAAAATATGTTGTTCTCCTTTACTGTAATTTCATAACAACAAATAACTGAAGAGCTGAGCACAGTGTAGCAGATCACAGTAGAGCAGGGAACTGGAGTGCTGAGTGGAGCAGAGTGGATTGATTTGGAGTTTCATGCTTTTGCTATCTTAAGTTACTGTACCTTTAATGTACCAATTCAATAATCATTTTGTTAAATGGATTTCGAATGACACATGAGGCTTTACCGGGCCATATAATATTAATCCCAGTTCCTCTAATTGCATCCATGTTTCCCTCACTTGCATCTTTTCCTTTGCGTCTTAGTCCCACCCATGTAAGATGCAAGGAAGAGATGCGAGGAGAAACTATGTGGAGAGAGGAACTGAGGAAACACATTTTAACTGACATGAGATGTCATTCCCACTGATCCTTCATGTGAAGTGACTAATTACAAATTGATTTCCAACAAAGGTGCATGTCAATCTGTAACAAACCTCTGCAAAGGATACATGTAACTTCAGTTATAACTCCTCCTGACAGCCTCCTTGCACCTCAGTCCTTGCTCCTTAGAGCAGAAATAAGAGTTCTGGGTAGAGATCCACCAGTTGTGAATTTCTGCGCCAATACCAATGTTTAAAATAATAATGTGGCTCATAGCTGATGCTGATGTTGTTTATTTATTCTCCCTTTTGTGCCAAGGAAACGAGGACAGTTTCATTATAAAAAAAAAAAACTAGCCCTGTGTTATACCATGTATGCTGTACCAATAAGCGCAACAGACCATCGAATGTAATTTGCCTTGGGATTAAGCAGTGGACCAGTTACAGTCCTGTTAACCGGTTCAAATTTGAACAAATTGCATATCAGGTTGAATGTGATTTATGGAAAAAGTGACAGTCCTAGGATGCACTTACAGTTTTGTATAGTTCACTTACTATACCTGTGTATCATTTGCCCCAGGGGTAGCATATTCATGGTAAATTAAAAGAGGGAAAAAAAAGCACAAGAAGAGGAGGTATCTCTGAGCATACATTATAAGGACCTGTTAGTTAGTTAGTTAGTTAGATATGAGAAATCAGTCCAGCAGCACATCACTGATGCCAACATAGTTTTTTAGATGGTTAATAAAGATAAAATGGTCCAGGAGATAAAAATGACATCTTAGAAATGGGTCTAAAGTTGTTTAAAACTGAGGAATCCAGAGAGGGCTTCTTCAAAAGGGGATGAACAGCAGCATGTTTAAAATCAGAGGGCAAATACCAGTATACATAGAGCAGTTAATAATGGCTAAAATATTTCAACCTTTTGACCGTGTATTTGGGTTCACTTTATTTATCTTGCTCCAGAATATGCCCAGTTATTTGCAGCACTGATCGCCAGAACAGCCAAAGATGTTGATGTACTCATTGACTCTCTGCCTAGTGAGGAGTCCACAGCAGCTTTGCAGGTGAGTACATGCACAAGCATCTTTCAGATATTGATTTTTATCCACAATTTCCTCCTCATTGTCACTCTGGTTAGATGAATTAACTTTTTCTACTTTGTCTTATCGTGTTTGAACTGAATCATTATAAAACATGTCTGTCAGGGAGAGCTAGGCTAGAATTAAATGCCCAAAAGCTTCTTTAAACATGAATTTATATATATGTACAGTATATCACAGAAGTGAGTACATCCCCTCACATTCTGTAAATATTTAAGTATATCTTTTCATGTGACAACACTGAAGAAATGACACTTGGCTACAATGTAAAATAGTGAGTCTACAGCTTATATAACAGTGTAAATGTGCTGTCCCCTCAAAATAACTCAGCACACAGCCATTAAGCTCTAAAATGATGAGGATGGACGAGCATGCATATGAGCTTCCCTGAGACAGTTTCTGACAGTTTGTGCAGAAATTCTTTGGTTAGGCAAACCGATTGTTGCAGCAGCTGTCCGGGTGGCTGGTCTCAGACGATCTTGGAGGTGAAGATGCTTTATATACATGTATATTTAAAAACGAACTCTCCCACTTGCCCCGCTTCGGGACGGTCTTTTATTCCTCTCTCTCTCTCTCTCTCTCTCTCTCTCGACTGTGTGTGTGTGTGTGTGTGTATGTATACATACACACACACAGTCAAGCCCGAAATTATTCATACCCCTGGCAAATTCTGACTTAGTTACTTTTATCCAACCAGCAAGTTTTTTTTGACAGGAAATGACACAGGGTTCTCCCAAAAGATAATAATATGGGTGAATGGTGTATGATCTTCTGTAAAGCGCTTTGGCCAGTGCAACACACTGTGAGAAAGCGCTATATAAAATACAGTCCATTTACCATCATTGTGGAACAAAATATTTCTCAGCCTTTATTTACATTTGAACAAAAAGTGGCATGTCCAAAATTATTCATACCCTTTTCAATAATCAATAGAAAAGCCTTTATTGGCTATTACAGCAATCAAACGCTTCCTATAATTGCTGACCAGCTTTTTGCATGTCTCCACTGGTATTTTTGTCCATTCATTTTTAGCGATGAGCTCCAACTCTTTCAGGTTGGAGGGTCTCCTCACCATCACCCTCAGCTTTAGCTCCTTTCACAGATTCTCAATTGGATTCAAGTCAGGACTCTGGCTGGGCCACTGCAAAACGTTAATGTTTTTGTCTGTCTTCACCACTTTTGCTGTGTGTTTTGGGTCATTGTCGTGCTGAAATGTCCACTGGTGCCCAAGGCCAAGTTTTTCTGCAGACTGTCTGATGTTGTTGTTGAGAATTTTGATGTATTGCTCCTTTTTCATAGTGCCGTTTAGTGTGATTAGGTTCCCTGGTCCACCGGCTGAAAAACACCCCCAAAACATTAGGTTCCCACCGCCATGTTTGACAGTGGGGACAGTGTTCCTAGGGTTGAAGGCTTCTCCTTTTTTATGCCAAATGAAGGCTACATCATTGTGGCCAAACAATTCAATTTTTGTTTCATCTGACCATAAAACAGAAGACCAGAAGTCTTCTTCTTTGTCCAGATGAGCATTTGCAAAGGCCAAGCGACCTTTTGTGTGCCTTATCTGGAGAAGTGGTGTCCTCCTTGGTCTGTGTCCGTGGAACCCAGCGGTGTGCAGTGTCCACTGGACTGTCTGCCTTGAGATGTTGCCACCAGCAGAGCCCAGATTCATCAGGATGGCCTTGGTGGTGGTCCTTGGATTCTTTTTTTACCTCTCACTATCCTCCTGGCCAGCACAGGTGTCACTTTTGGCTTCCGACCACGTCCTCTGAGATTGTTTACAGTGCATAACATCCTGTATTTTGTAATAATAGTTTGCACTGTAGCCACTGGAACTTCAAAACATTTACATATGGTCTTATAGCCCCTTCTTGACCAATGAGCAGCCGCAGGTCCTCAGTGAGCTCCTTTGTCTTAGCCATGACTGTCCACAAACCAACAGCAGACAGCTTCTGTTTTTCACCCGTTGAGTTGATTAAAATAGCTGTTCCCAATGAATCAGTGTAATTATGATGCTTTAGAACAGCTTGGACTATTTGGAATGGTATAGAACTTTGGATTTTCCCATAGACTGTGACAGTTTGCAAAGGGTATGAATAATTTTGGACATGCCACTTTTTGTTCAAATGAATAAAAGCTGAGATATTTTTTTTTTCCCACGATGCCTCTTGTACATCGTATTATTATCTTTTGGGAGACGCCTGTGTCATTTCCCGTCCCCACCGTCAAATATAGAGGTGGAAACATAATGCTTTGGGGGTGTTTTTCTGCCAAGGGGACAGGACAATTGCATCGCATCAAAGGGAGGATGGATGGGGCCATGTACCGTCAAATCTTGGGTGAGAACCTCCTTCCCTCAGTCATGGCATTGAAAATGGGTCGTGGTTGGGTATTCCAGCATGACAATGATCCAAAACACACGGCCAAGGCAACAAAGGATTGGCTCAAGAAGAAGCATATTAAGGTCATGGAGTGGCCTAGTCAGTCTCCAGACCTTAATCCCATAGAAAATCTGTGGAGGGAGCTGAAGGTTCGAGTTGCCAAACATCAGCCATGAAACATTAATGACTTGGAGAGGATCTGCAGAGGAGTGGGTCAAAATCCCCCCTGAGATGTTTGCAAACCTTGTGTCCAACTACAAGAAACGTCTGACCTCTGTGATTGCCAACAAAGGTTTTGCCACCAAGTACTAAAGCACGTTTTGCAAAGGGATCAAATACTTATTTCATTCATGAAAATGCAAATTACTTTAACTTTTTTCGTAATGCATTTTTCTGGATTTTTTTTGTTATTGTTGTGTCTCTCACAGTTCACATAAACCTACCATTGAAATTGTAGACTGATCATTTCTTTGTTAGTGAGCAAACTTACAAAATCAGCTGGGGTTCAAATAATTTTTTCCCTGACTGTATTAATGTTCTTTACTGCCATACAACCCGCAGTAACAGAAAAGTGGCTCAGAAAGTTCTGTCTTTCTCTCATTTACAGTCTCGTGTGCAACATTTCCTGACTTTGTATAAGTGAGAAAATCAGTTATTTTGCTGCTGAAATAAGGACAACTGATGAGAAATTATGACAAGAGATGAGAGACAGCTAATCGATGAGTTGTTCAATGCTTATTTGAAATAAATTGGGCCCACTGTGATGTCTTGTCAGGCGGCCAGTCTACGGCAGCTAGAGGAGGACAACCATGAGGCAGCAGCTCGTCTTGAGGAAGTGGTTTACCGTGGCGATATGCTGCTGGAGAAAATCCAGAGTGCCCTAGCAGACATTGCCCAGTCTCAGCTGCGCACCCGCAATGGAGCACTGAGCCAGACTTCACCAGCCGAATCCTGACCTGCAAAATACCTAATGCAGTTTAGGACAACTTCACTCCCATTCTGACTATTGTTTACCTGCAGACATTGACTGCAAACATCAAAATGCTCAAACACGGGCTGAATATGTCTGAGGGGCAACACACAGGTATTTCGGAATTATATTTTCTTATGCCTTTTAAGTAATTTGGTTCAGAAAGAGTTACAAATACACAGACGTCTTGACTGTGTATTTGTGAAACCGAACTGGAGGGGAGTAAAATCATCTTTGCATACACATTGTTTTGCTTGTGTGCCTTTTTTTTTTCTTGATGCAGAAAAGTTGGAAAAATACTTCTGTCAGGTTTTGTTTTTGTACATGTTATATATTGATATGAAATAAATCAATTGTAATTTTTTTGTACACTCTTCAGATTGCTTTAAAAAGTTTAATTGCCCAGTTTAAATGAGTGTTAGATGAGTCTCTTTTCTGTTTTAATAAAGCTTCAACAAATTTTGGATTTCATTTGGTCAAACTCTCACAGCTACATCGTTGTCTTTACCTCGGGTAAGTTCTACATGTTATACATTTTTATAATTTTTCTAAACATTCCTGTCTCAGTAGGTATGTTTGTCAATTTTTGATCACAAGTAATACTTTCATTTAGTCTTATTTGTTTGAGCTCTATATTCCTGTCAGTCTAAAGAGCTGTATGGTAGTGGCATTAAATTAAATTTCATGTTAAAATGCAGTGGATTCGGGAAGTATTCAGAATCCCTTCACTTTTTTTCAATTTTGTTATGTTGCAGCCTAATGCTACAATCGATCAAATTCTTTTTTTTAATTTTTATTAATCTACATTCAGCAAACCATAATGACAGTAAAAGAATTTTAGAAATGTCTGTAAATTTATTAAAAAGAAACTGAAATATCACATTGGCATAAGTATTCAGATCCTTTGCAACAACACTTGAAATTTAGCTCAGGTGCCTGCTATTTCTCTTGATAATTGCTGAGCTGTTTCTACACCTTGATTGGAGTCAGCCTGTGGCAAATTAAATTGATTGGACATGATTTGGAAAGGCGCACACCTCTATAGAAGCCCTCACAGCTGACAATGCATACTGTATCAGAGCAAAATCCATGAGGTCAAAGGAACTGTCTGCAGAGTTTAGAGACAGGATTATTGCAAGGCACAGATCTGGGGAAGGCTACAAAAAATTTCTGCCACACTGAAGGTTCCCCAGAGCACAGTGGCCTCCATAATTCTCAAATGGAAGGAGTTTGGCACAACCAGGATTGTTCCAAGCCTAGCCAAACCGAGAAATTGGGGGAGAAGAGCCAAAGTAAGAGGTGACCAATAGCCCAATGGTTACTCAGCGATCCTGTGTGGAGGTGGGACAAAGTTCCAGAAGGACAACCATTACTGCAGCCCTGCGCCACTCTAGGCTTTATGGCAGAATGGTAGAGGGAAGCCTCTCCTCCATGCAAAACACATGAAAGTCCATTTGGACTTTGCGAAAATGCACCCTAAGGACTCAGAGACTGTGATGAACAAGATTCTCTGGTCTGATGAAATGAAGATTGAACTGTTTGGCCTCAATTCTAAACGCTATGTCTGGAGGAAACCAGGCACCACTCATCACCTTCCCAATACCATACCAACAATGAAGCATGGTGGTGGTGGTGGCAGCATCATGCTGTGGGGGTGTTTTTCAGCAGCAGGGACTGGGAGACTGGTCAGGGTTGTGGGAAAGCTGAACGGAGCAAAGTACAGAGATATCTTCAATAAAAACCTGTTGCACAGCACCAAGGTCTCCGACTGGGCCAAAGGTTCACCTTCCAACATGACAACAATCCTAAGCACACAGCCAAGACAACACAGGAAAGGCTGAGGGACAACTCTGTGAATGTCCTAGAATGGCCCAGCCATAACCCTGACTTGAACCCTATTGAACATCTCTGGAGAAACCTGAAACTGGCCATCCACCAACGGTCCCCGTCCAACCTGATTGAGATTGAGAGCATTTGCAAAGAAGAATGGCAGAAAATCCCCCAATCCAGGTGTGCAAAGCTTGTCACGTCATATCTAAAAAGACTAATTGTTGCCAAAAGGTGCTTCAACAAAGTACTGAGTAAAAGGTCTGAATACTTTAGCACGTGATATTTCAGTTTCTTCTTTTTTAATAAACTTTGACATTTCTAAAATTCTGTTTTCACTTTATCATTATGGGGTACTGAGTGTAGATTAATGAGAAAAAAATGAATTTGAACAATGGTAGTATCAGGCTGCAACATAATGAATCCACCCTAGATACACATTTCATTAAAGAATCACAAAAATTATGATAAATTGTGACTCGGTGGGAAATATGACTTCTTCCAAATGACCTTTGGTGCTTTTGTTGAAATTATCTCATTTTCTTTATGACCAAACTTGCTTTTTTAGCAAAAGACAACTCAAAACATCACATCTGGTGTTTAATTTATTTATTTATTTATTTGTGAAACAATTTGCCTGACTCTTGTGACTCCTGGAAGTAATATGCTTGATGAAAACACAGTCTTCAAAATATCAACATTTTTAAGCAACTAGACTGGTTTCAATACATTTCATGAGATTTGAGAGGATTTCATAAGCAAGATAAAAATAGTATGGGAAAAATGCCAAGCTGCTGAGGGTGTAAAATCGGGAAGAGCACTGCTGAGAACTTAAATATACTTATTTGGGACTCTAGACTTTTTAATTTTCACTAGGACAAATCAGGAAATTCAAAGTGGCAAGAAAGGTTTTTAGCTTGTATTTTCAGCTTTTTTGGCACTAAAATTATGTAATATACCAAAATGTATTTATTTTTATGACATCAAATGCTCTTGTAACCCTTTTATGATGTTTTTAAACATTAGACTGTATGTGTACATTATCTGAAGCTCCAGTGGCCTGAGAATACAGGAACCCATGACAAATTATTTTGTTTCTTTTTTAATTTGATAAAATAGCTGCTCTGCCTTGTCTGACCATAAAGTAAATGATCTGAATCTTTTTCAGTTTTCAACTGTTAAAAGTAGTGGAGTTTTGTTTTCATTCACACTGTGGCTGGGTGTTTCAGACTGATCTTTTTGAAGTGTGTATGGCTGCAAACCAGAGAGTTTAGAAACCAAATCTAAATATAGGTGCTGTGTCACAGCCCGGGGGACTCCACTGATGTGAGAAATATAAAAACGGCTTTGTCTGCTGGACACCACACCCAGATGCGTTAGTAGGGTACACCCACCTCTGTGTCTGTATCACCATGGCTCTCATGGTAAAAGCACTCAACTTTCCAAATAAGGAGATGCATGGTAGAGAAAATTCACCAGTTAGTCTGTTGCATTTCACTGTTATGGTCAAAGCTGTTTTGTTGGGAGCACGGTTTTGTTATTTGCTCTGGTTGGTAATATTAGAGTTTTTTGTCAAAATAAACCTTAAGTATACAAGACATGAAATATTCCACATTGGGTCTAAGCACATTTGCTGTGATGATGGTGACTTTCCTTTAGAATTTTCCGACTGAAACGGTGTAAACACTCTACAGTGTTCAAATGATGACCACATTTTATTTATTTTTTTTGCCAAACAAGCTGCAGTCATCTTGAATTGTTACACCAAAGGTTTCATATTTTGCCTGAACAATAATATTTCTGATTATACTCCTAGAATACACCAATCAGCCATAACATTATGACCACTGGCAGGTGAAGTGAATAACACTGACTATCTGTTACAGTGGCACCTGTCAGTGTGTGGGGTATATTAGGCAGCAGGTGAACATTCAGTCCTCAAAGTTGATGTGTTGGAAGCAGGAAAAATATGCAAGTGTAAGGATCTGAGTGACTTTGACAAGGGCCAAACTGTGATGGTGAGATGACTGGGTCAGAGCATCCCCCACACTGCAGGTCTTGGTGGGTATTCTTGGTCTGCAGTGGTCAGTACCTACCAACAGTGTCTAAGGAAGGACAAATGGTGAACTGGTAACAGGGTCATGCACGTCCACAGCTCACTGATGATGAGGCTGCCCTACTGTAGATTAAACCTTTAACTTCTGTTTGTACTTTTCAAAAGATTAAAATTTATTTAAAACTTTGTTGAAATGGTTGAAAATGAGAAATACTGTACATTGGTCTCTATGAAGAGAAAGAGTCAGGGGCTGTAGTGGTGATATCATACCTAGAGTGGTGAAGCTGTTGAATTTGTCTAAAAAAAATGTTCTTTAACTTGTCCTCACGACCACAGTTTGCACTCTTTTTACATAAGTTGAATTGTAGACACATCTGTGCTCATCCTGACAGTATAACTGTGGAAGCAAATGGATTCACAGAAGATGCACAGTGAGCTGCAGAGTGACAGGAGTGCCAACCAACTACCACACTGACTCCTATGTAAACAGTATTAGGCAGGTGGTCATAATGTTATGGCTGATCGGTGTAGAGCCATGGTCTGTGTGTGGCACTATCATTATCTTATCATATTATATGGTGTTTATACCTTCTATATTACCACATACTTAAAGTAGTTAAATAAAATTGTCTGTAGGGTATAAATTACAGTTTTGCTTTCATATTTAACCTGTATAATAGTATTATTGTGGTGTAAATAGTTCTGGTGTTCAACTTTGTTGTTTTGTTTGTTTTGTTTCTTGGCCAGCTATATTACTTAAAAACCTGAAATTTCTATTTTCACCACAATATGACCTTTTATTGACCATTTAGTGCATACAGCATTTGCTAGTATTAATGTGAAGGGACTCATTATTTTACTAGTCATATTTATGGAATATAGTTTTCAAAAAGTATCACAATAGTGTTAGTTATTTTTGTGAGTGTTTGCACTCAGTATAATCATTACAATTATGTAACAAAGCTTACAACTACTTTAGCTAGCGTAACCTTCCACAGCCGCAAGTGCTTACTAACCAAATAAACCTGCGTTCTGGAGCACGACCCTTGCGGGGCAGATCAGTTCTTTTCATTGGCTAATGAACATGTTTGTTTAATATATATACCACATATGATTGGCAAGTGGAAACCACGGGGCTTTTTCTCCATTGGTGATTGGTTCAGACCAACATCATTCAAGTGCTACGCCGTCCCGTTTCCAGAACTGTCCCAGGAAGCAGTGCTGCTTATATTTTATAACGATATAGGCGTGGGAAGCACTGAATTTCGAGGTTAAGTGGTACAGATAAAGACAGTAAAATAATTTCAAGTTATTTTAGGTTAGCTTGTTGTGAATGTCAGAGGGCATTTGTTATAATTTGGCGTTGATGTCGATATTGATATTACCTCGAAATGGTTGCCAATAACTGAAGCCTCTAGCTTTCATCTGCCTAAATATTAGGCAGAAAAAATACGAAAGAATCTACTATACGTTTTTTCAACAGGGCCGTGGGCTGGCGGCAAGCCAATAATTGACTCTGGAGCAGGATACAGAGGTAGGTGAAATATTTCTGACAAAATGCCATTTATTTTTATGCTGTCTGGGCTTTATTTATTGCTGTCATGGAACCTGCCAGACAGACCCCCGGGGAATGTAGATGATAGATAGGTAGCTAAAACAACACAGCTTCAAAACGAACGACCGAATATTTGTTTAAAACAACCTCATATTATTTAAACGTAGTATCTCAACAGTAAATATTATCTGGTATCAGCTATCATGTCCCAGTAGCGGAGCTAGGCGCAGATAGTAACGTTAGGGGTTTGACCATAGGCGTCACTATACCCCTTTTACTGAGGCAGTATTGATTTGCTGTGCCCCAGTAAAAGCACACGTTCGAATTTTAACAAGCTCCTATATTTGGAAGTGGATTCATTTAGACTGATAATAATGGGAAAAGATTTGACTTGTCATTCTAATCCAGAATGTCAAAGCAGCTGTGGTCAGGGTTCCTACTCCACGGTGCGCCCATATGACCGTCATGCACGTTGTTGCTGGAGCACTGCAGCGCACACGCAGCAGTCCATGTATTGCGCACAAAACAAAAAAGGAATGGACTGATGTATTTGATGGGCACTAATTTAAGTTTTTCAATAATACCAATAATCTTATTTTGACTCAGACACTACTGACTCTTGTAGATGGATATAAGAACATTCTTTAGAGGAGGCCAAGACAGGGAAGAAGTTGAGAGAGATGAGGGTGAGAGTGGTGAGACCTGGCTGTAGTTGATAAACAAGCTAACGTTAGTTTAGTTAACTAGTATGTAACCGGGCACAAGTGTTGAATGTGAAGTAAATTAGAACCCTGTACATCAATGCATATGATCAGTTGGACTACTCTTAAAATGCTGTTTATCAGTGTAAGAATGCTTAAGACATCACATGTAACATGTGATGTGTTAAAGAGCCCATGGCATGCTTTTTCTTGTGTTTTTGACTCATCTACAATGTTACAATGGTGAATTATCATCTTAGACATAACCTAAAGCTCAAAAAATGAAATGTACGCATGTTCTAGTATTTCTATGCAGAAGCAACTCGGTTTATACACATTTCGCAAGCTCTCGCTTGTGAGACTTTTTTTTCTAACAAAATTAAGTATTACATGACATTTTAAATATTTCCTTGAATGTGCATAATCTCCAGGCTGTTGCCGATGTCATTTTAAAAGCGGAATATTTTGACTGAGCTTGTTTTTGTGGATATATTTTCCCTCCTGCTGCCTGCACTGTGACCAGAGGATGTAGCGGAAAATACAGGGCCTGAGGTTACTGCATGTTCAGAAATGTTCCTGTACAAGGACTTGTTTTACCTGACCGGGTCTAACCAGGTTTTGACTGCTTGAGGCCAGTGATATGATGCCGGTTAATGAGCGTATTAACAACCCATGATGCTATTTTGGGTGCTACACTACCTGTTGGAATTCATTTTACCACTTTGGGAATGTACTGTATATCCTTTTCACAGATCTTGAGAAAGGGAGGTGATCATGAGGGGAGCAGCTGGGTCTGAGGTGAGGTGGGTGAGGGGTGTGGAGTTCTGCTTCTTGAACCTATAGTAAAACACATTCTGGTCTTCCACAGCGGGGAAGGATGGTTTCCTGTAGTCAGTGATGTTTTGTAGGCTTTTCCACACAGAAACTGAAAAACAAGTTTTCATCTTTTTGGAGTATCTCCTCTTTGATACTCTGATTTCCCTTGCCAGTGTGTTCCTGGCCTGCCTGTACAGGATCTTGTCCCCACTTCTGTAGGCCTCCTCTTTGGCATGACAAAGCTGCTTGAGTTTGGCTGTGAACCAGGGCTGCTTGTTGTTGTATGTGCAGAGTAGTGCAACAGATGAGCAGAACAATTGTGCATTGAATGATAAAAGCATGGATTTTCCACAAGTGTTAGTACATACCATAAGGTTTCATTTCAGATGTGGAGGTAAACTGTAACTGGCTTAGGAGGACCGTGAGAGATCATTGACCTCCCATCATCAATAATATATATTTTTGCTATTGAATCACAAGAAATATGTTATACAGAACAATAATCAGTGTGTACATCGCAAAATATGTTGCTAATATTGTTTACATTTGTAGAAATAAACTTTTGAAGTCCTGGTGATTGAAGTGTTTGTATATGTTTCAATTATGTCTGAAACCTGAGAATTGAGCACACAGTGTAGAGTACATGAGCATATGTTTCTGATGTTAACTTTAGCGGTTGGTGTGCATCATGCCTAGCAGTCCCCCGAACAGAAGCGCAGTGCACTTGAAACCAACATTCTCTCTGGCTTTCCACAGACAGAATTAACACCACCCCCAGACCTAACTCATTTTATTCACTCATCTCCCAATCAGCAGGCAGGAACAGCACATCACCAGGTGCCAATTGTTACATAGGACAGACATATGGTACAGTACATGCTGCAATTTAGAAGCCACCACATTAGGCCTGTAGCACTACTGATTCTCATTGGTCTGTTAGGAGGTCTGCATGGAGGGCATTCAATGATCCTTCTGTTTATGTAAAGCCATGCAACTGTTGCTGAACAGCAGCTACTGTTAGCAGTGGTGACTAATACAGGTCAAGCACCAGTCACACCCATCTTTTGTTTATTTGTTATTTTTTGTGTTTTTCTTATAGGATAGTATGGCCATGACGGGAGGGACTGCAGCTGCCCTTCCCATGAGCAACCACACCCGTGAGAGGGTTACTGTGGCCAAGCTGACACTGGAAAACTTCTACAGCACTCTGCTCACACAGCACGAGGAGCGAGAAATGAGGTAAAACTGCTTAAGCACTTATAAAATCCACTGTTTCAGAGTCTACAGTGCTTATTAATTTGAAACCAGCAGCCCTTTCTCCACACCTGTCAGGAATCAGGAATGTTCCAGGCCATGTCGTATGTCTATTTTACAAAAACTATATATAATTAATTGATGACATTATGGATATTGTATCTTTTAATACTTACTGTATCTGATGCAGTAAAAGTCACCCAAGATATTTATCATTGCAACCTGTTACCTCGGTTACTTTGTACATGTAAAAGTAGCTGTTGTTTAAAGCACTGTCAAGCTGTCCACTGCTGGAAAAAGTAACAATGCAGAGATGTTTCATCTCAGGTGTAAGCACAACAGGGCATCTTGTAATCCCCCTCTTGTGCTCTCAGATAAACCTGAGAGTTGATCTCTAGACCAGGTAACATGGTTTGGTGCCTCCTAAAAAAACAGCTGACTCAGTGTTTACATTCTCCCCCCTTGTATGTTTCCACTCCAGACTTTCCCACTCAAATTTGCAAATTAAAATAGAGTATAACAATTTTACAGCTATTAGTCTGGTTTTCTTACCATAAACAATAGGTATTTTTAATTGTAGGCAGAAAAAGCTTGAGAAGGCCATGGAAGAAGACGGTTTACCAGATGAGGAGGTACAGTATTGTACCTCAATACTAGTAGACCTCAAAACATAACAGATAACAATTTAAAAAAATATTTCTCTTCAGTTTACGAGTCACTTTTTTTTGCAGAAAGTAATGCGGCGTTCACAGCATGCTCGTAAGGAGACTGAGTTTTTGCGACTGAAGAGGACACGTCTTGGCTTGGATGATTTTGAGTCCTTAAAAGTTATTGGACGAGGCGCTTTTGGAGAGGTATGTTTAAAGATTGTGGCAAAGCTGTAAATTTTAACAGAAATTTTGATTGCTGGAAAAGTTGCAAGAGGTTTCAAAAACATCTTTGTGTATTTGGTTTCAGTGGTGCTTACCTTGCATTTATATACACTAGTTTTACCACAGTGTTAATTTAATTTCTTCTATATTATACTTTTGGTGCTGTAAATATGCATATATTGTTGATTTCAAGCAAATAACTGACATGTTTATTAACAATCCTTTTGATTTTAACTGTGATGTCTTCTACTTGAGGTGCGTTTGGTGCAGAAAAAAGACACTGGGCACATTTATGCCATGAAGATTTTGAGAAAAGCAGACATGCTGGAAAAGGAACAGGTGACACATTTATCAGCATCATAGTTCTTAAGAATGTTGAGGCATTCTGTTAAAGCTGCTATGCAGCAGTCATGGTGTTATATTCTACAGTTATGGACAAAATTATTGGCACCCCTGCATTTCTGGTAAATGGTCTTATACATGTATGGCACTTTTCTTTACATTGCAGCACACTCAGAGCACTTTCACAATATTTGGCCATTCACACATTTGCACTCTCAAGCACTCACACACCGGTGTCATCACCAGGAGCAACTGGGGGTTCAGTGTCTTGCTCAAGGACACTTCGACATGTTGACTGGACAAGTCGGGAATCAAACCACTAATCCTCCAGTTAGGAGACGACCTGCTCTACCTCCTGAGCCACAGCCGCCTACCAGATAATTCACCACTTTTCCCAGAAAATTGTTTCAATCACAAATTCTTTGGTATTGTCATGTTTATTTTTATTTTTTGTTTACATTGGAAAACACAAAAAGCAGAGGAGAAAAAAGAAAACAAATCTGATACATTCCATACAGAACTCCAAAAATGGACTGGACAGAATTATTGACACCCTCAACTTGATATTTGGTAGCACATCCTTTTGACAAAATATAATCAGTCACTTCCAGTAACCATCAGTGAGTTTCTAACACCTCTCTACTGTTGCACCCTGTGCCTGCAGGTCAACTTGAATTTGTTTGGAAGTTGATGGAGGGTCTTTATGCAGCATATGTGAGAGGGTTACTGTGGCCAAGCTGACACTGGAAAACTTCTACAGCACTCTGCTCACACAGCACGAGGAGCGAGAAATGAGGTAAAACTGCTTAAGCACTTATAAAATCCACTGTTTCAGAGTCTACAGTGCTTATTAATTTGAAACCAGCAGCCCTTTCTCCACACCTGTCAGGAATCAGGAATGTTCCAGGCCATGTCGTATGTCTATTTTACAAAAACTATATATAATTAATTGATGACATTATGGATATTGTATCTTTTAATACTTACTGTATCTGATGCAGTAAAAGTCACCCAAGATATTTATCATTGCAACCTGTTACCTCGGTTACTTTGTACATGTAAAAGTAGCTGTTGTTTAAAGCACTGTCAAGCTGTCCACTGCTGGAAAAAGTAACAATGCAGAGATGTTTCATCTCAGGTGTAAGCACAACAGGGCATCTTGTAATCCCCCTCTTGTGCTCTCAGATAAACCTGAGAGTTGATCTCTAGACCAGGTAACATGGTTTGGTGCCTCCTAAAAAAACAGCTGACTCAGTGTTTACATTCTCCCCCCTTGTATGTTTCCACTCCAGACTTTCCCACTCAAATTTGCAAATTAAAATAGAGTATAACAATTTTACAGCTATTAGTCTGGTTTTCTTACCATAAACAATAGGTATTTTTAATTGTAGGCAGAAAAAGCTTGAGAAGGCCATGGAAGAAGACGGTTTACCAGATGAGGAGGTACAGTATTGTACCTCAATACTAGTAGACCTCAAAACATAACAGATAACAATTTAAAAAAATATTTCTCTTCAGTTTACGAGTCACTTTTTTTTGCAGAAAGTAATGCGGCGTTCACAGCATGCTCGTAAGGAGACTGAGTTTTTGCGACTGAAGAGGACACGTCTTGGCTTGGATGATTTTGAGTCCTTAAAAGTTATTGGACGAGGCGCTTTTGGAGAGGTATGTTTAAAGATTGTGGCAAAGCTGTAAATTTTAACAGAAATTTTGATTGCTGGAAAAGTTGCAAGAGGTTTCAAAAACATCTTTGTGTATTTGGTTTCAGTGGTGCTTACCTTGCATTTATATACACTAGTTTTACCACAGTGTTAATTTAATTTCTTCTATATTATACTTTTGGTGCTGTAAATATGCATATATTGTTGATTTCAAGCAAATAACTGACATGTTTATTAACAATCCTTTTGATTTTAACTGTGATGTCTTCTACTTGAGGTGCGTTTGGTGCAGAAAAAAGACACTGGGCACATTTATGCCATGAAGATTTTGAGAAAAGCAGACATGCTGGAAAAGGAACAGGTGACACATTTATCAGCATCATAGTTCTTAAGAATGTTGAGGCATTCTGTTAAAGCTGCTATGCAGCAGTCATGGTGTTATATTCTACAGTTATGGACAAAATTATTGGCACCCCTGCATTTCTGGTAAATGGTCTTATACATGTATGGCACTTTTCTTTACATTGCAGCACACTCAGAGCACTTTCACAATATTTGGCCATTCACACATTTGCACTCTCAAGCACTCACACACCGGTGTCATCACCAGGAGCAACTGGGGGTTCAGTGTCTTGCTCGTCGGGAATCAAACCACTAATCCTCCAGTTAGGAGACGACCTGCTCTCCCTCCTGAGCCACAGCCGCCTACCAGATAATTCACCACTTTTCCCAGAAAATTGTTTCAATCACAAATTCTTTGGTATTGTCATGTTTATTTTTATTTTTTGTTTACATTGGAAAACACAAAAAGCAGAGGAGAAAAAAGAAAACAAATCTGATACATTCCATACAGAACTCCAAAAATGGACTGGACAGAATTATTGACACCCTCAACTTGATATTTGGTAGCACATCCTTTTGACAAAATATAATCAGTCACTTCCAGTAACCATCAGTGAGTTTCTAACACCTCTCTACTGTTGCACCCTGTGCCTGCAGGTCAACTTGAATTTGTTTGGAAGTTGATGGAGGGTCTTTATGCAGCATATGAACAATCCTTCATTGCAATCTGTCATTTGTTTTTCTCTTTCATCCACATCCAGGGAGATTAGTTACAGCGCCATAGACTGTAAACGTTTTGACAGTGTTGGCAACAGTGAACTCGGGAACAACAAGATCTCTGGAAATGAACTTGTAGCTTTGAGATTGTCCGCGCTTTTCAAATCCTCAGACAGTTGTTTGCTCTTGAATTTATGTGATTGCAACAATTCTCTGGGAGAAGTGGTGCGTTATCTGACAAAAATGCAGGGGTGCACATATTTTTGGCCATGACTGTAAGTGACTTAGGCTGTGTACCCTCTCCCTGCAGGTTGCTCATATCCGGGCAGAGAGGGATATTCTGGTGGAGGCCGATGGTGCTTGGGTGGTCAAGATGTTCTATAGCTTCCAGGACAAGAGGAACCTCTATCTTATCATGGAGTTTCTGCCTGGAGGTTTGCACTGATACTCTTAAGATCCTCTTACTGAGTCCTATGAGAACAGAGCAATCACAATCAGTCTGAAATACAGCACAACAAAAATCCTAATATGAACTTTTTTTTTCTATTTTGTATCATGAATCTGTGTCCACCACGAGCATGATATGTATTGACAGAAAAATCTTTACATTTTTCAGTAGTTGTGAACTTTAAGCTTATTCTCAGGTGACATGATGACCCTGCTGATGAAGAAGGACACCCTGTCTGAAGAGGCCACCCAGTTCTACATCGCAGAGACAGTGCTGGCCATCGACTCCATCCACCAGCTGGGCTTCATTCACAGAGACATCAAACCAGACAACCTGCTGCTGGACCGGGTGAGCACACACACACACACACACACACACACACACACACACACACACACACACATATTTGTACTGGTATAACTGTGATGTCTTTCAATGTCTACTGTTCTTGTAGAAGGTTTTAATAAATACCCTCAATGTTATGCAGGCGCCCAGACATTTTCTGACTGTGTTGGTGTGCATACAGTGTGTGGTTCATGTGCATGATGCAGATGATTTATCAAGTGTCTCTTTGTCCACAGGGACATGTGAAGTTATCAGATTTTGGCCTGTGTACAGGACTGAAGAAGGCTCATCGCACAGAATTTTACAGGAACCTGACACACAACCCACCTAGTGATTTCTGTGAGTTAAAGGTCTAATATCCACAAAAAAGTCAAACAGTAATGTAACCAGATCCAAATACATATTCATATACATTATAGTTAGGGGTATATATTTCTTCCTCTCACATCATTCGATATGTATCTTGGTACATAGTCCATGATTAGATACAAATACAATACTCCAAAAATTGTAACAGTATGATTCAGAGTTATTTCGATTAGATTCAGCAGATATTCAGTTTTAATTTAGCTTTTATTTGAAAGACTATACATACATTCAAGTATCTGTTTAGGATATAAACTCAAAAAGAGTTGGTGTTTCCTCAAAACATTTTTGTATCTCAAGCAGTAATAGCGTCATCAACCCCGATGCCAGGTCAATATGCGAATTGCAATGGGTCGAGCCCTGAGCTCACTTGGGCGTGGAGGTGGCCGAGACCAATCCTCTCCATGGTCTTCATCAGGTGGGAGGTCAGGGCAACGGGTCTGTAATGGTTCAGCTCCTTAGGATTAGTTATTTTAGGAACCGAGACCACACAGGGTGTGTTCCACAGAACCAGGACTCTCTCCAGGCTAAGAATCTGATTAAACATGTACAGGACCACTTCAATGAGCTGGTCTGCACACTCCCTGAGGACCCTGGGGCTGATGTGATCAGGGCATGTGGCCTTCCTGGCCTTAATCCTCCTTAACTCCCTCCTGACCTGGTCTGCCATGAGACTGAGGGGGCTGGTGGGCTGGTCATGAGCTGTGGGCTGTTGAGAACCCTCTGTGACAGTGGGAGGAGGGGCAAGGTACAGCTGAGGTGTGAGCAGCTGCAGCTGCAAGGAGATGACTGACCTGGAGAGGTGAATCAGGGGGGCTGGCAGGGTGGGGGCTAAGGACTAGATAGAGTCAAATCTTTTAAAAAACAGATTCAGTTAATTTGCCCAGGCCTGGTCCCCCGCAACCTGGTGACCATCCCCACTTTTTCCGTGGCCTGAGATGTGTTTCAGTCCTCTCCACACCTCACGTACATTGTTCTTTTCCATGCTCTGCTCCAGCTTCTTCCTGTAGCTAGCCTTGCACCTCTGAATCATGTACTTTAGTTCCCGCTGCACTCTGCTCAGCTCCTCCTTCTCCCCTGAGAAGAAAACCCTCTTCCTCTCATTCAGCAGTGCCTTTAACTCAGGGCTCACCCACGGCTTGTTATTGGGAAAACACTGTACTCTCCTGGATGGCACGGTATATTCCACACAGAAATGTATGTAATCCGAAATACAGTGTGTGAGGCTGTCTATGTCCTCTCCATGAGGACTACAGAGGATGTCCCAGTCGGTGGTAAAACAGTCTCTCAGCCGCTCAATTGACTCCTCTGTCCATACCCTCACTACTCTGACCTGTGGTGACACCTTTTTCACCACTGGAGTATACACACAGGAAGCAGGTGAACAAGGTTGTGGTCAGAGTGACCTAGAGGGGGGAGGGGGGTGGAAGTGTATGCATTCCTGGTATTTGCATACAGTAGGTCCAGAGTTTTTTAGTCCCTTGTCAATTAACATACTGGGTGAAGTTTGGGAGGGTGGCAGAGAAGGGGAGAGAAGCATGGTTAAAGTCCCCCGAGATGAGGATTAGAGCCTCAATATTCCCAGTCGTATCGGTTTATCTTTACACCCATAATTGTAATAAGTAGTAACTATTTTCAAAACAAATTTTCAGAGAGACACTGGTCTTTTTTCGAAGAGCATACAGTAACTGTTTACGTAATAATATGCTTTTCCTGTCTTTTCTTTCCTGCATGCTGCAGCCTTTCAAAATATGAACTCCAAGAGGAAAGCAGAAACATGGAAGAAGAACCGGAGGCAATTGGTAAGGCTTGAGGATTTTACTGTTGCTGATATTCCACAGCAATTTAATGAAGGCAAAGAAAGGTTTGATGTCTGGCTCAAGAATAGCCACGGTGGTTTTGAGGTTACCATACATTCATGAATTTATTTATTTTAAACCAGGTACTCTTATAATCCAAATAAAGAGCATCCTTTATGGCAACAAGACTTTTAAGATGTTGTAATATTGAAAAGATGAACACTATGTACATTAATGGTAAGTGGTGGAGGAAATGAAAATTTGTAAATTCTTTAAATTCCAGAGCCGTGACCTTCTGGCTTTATGTGTGACTCTTAGGCATATTCCACTGTGGGAACACCAGATTACATTGCTCCTGAAGTCTTTATGCAGACGGGATACAACAAGCTCTGTGACTGGTGGTCCCTGGGTGTCATCATGTATGAAATGCTCATTGGTAAGCATGCATTTGTATAGATAGATGTGGATGTACAGTGTGAAACTCATTCCACTAAAACCCTAGATTACCTCCAAGGTTTAGAGCATGATGCTGCTTTTAAGTGCGGTAACAAACTGACCCTTAGAATAGCTAGGGCCAACCTTAACTGGGGCGTCAAGCTGCAAAGCGTGCGCACGGACAGAAAATCCAGAGTTGCTTCCATGACACTAGAGATGCCAGGTGCATGTAGTGGTGAATCTGATCCCTCACAGACAAAGTAGGTGTCACCACCATCCTGCAACAACAACACGATTTCCTCAACAACCTCAGAGGTTATTTTGGGCAATTGGAGACCCTGAGGAACATACCAGTGAGAGAAGCCACCCCTCATCATGATAGTCATCTGATGTCCAAAGGACCCTGAATAGAGGTAGACGGAAGCAAGCCGCAGGTCCTGACACTATATCAGGCTGTGTGCTCAGAGAATGTGCTGATACTTTTCATAGACTTCAGATTTCAATGCAATCATCCCCCAACAGCTAGAAAACAAAATCTTAACACGGCTCTCTGTTACAGCATACTGGACTTTTTGATGAATAGACCCTTGTCAAAGCCATCACACTGAGCACTCATGCCCCACAGGGTCTATTACCGTTTACACTGATGACCCCAACACAGCAGAGTTTGCAGACATCATGGTGGTGGTGGGCCTCGACAGTGATGACAGTGAATTGGCTAACAGAGAGGAAGTGAACCAACTGGTGGGCTGGTGCAAAACAACCTATCATTAAATGTTGACAAAGGAAAAGAGATCACTGTCAGCTTCAGGAAGAACTTGGCCTGATCACATAGCTTCTTCCCCTAAGCCAACAGACCTTTGAACTCCTTTAATCATACACATTACACAGTCACACCAATCAGTCACACACTCGCATACTTGTGCATATTGTACAAAAAGACATTTGCACTACCATGACTGCATTTGCTCTACAACTGCTACTAAATGACATGTATGAAATATGTTTTATGTGTTTGTATGGTTGATCTGTATTGATTTTGCATATTGAGCCAGGAGTAAATACAATTGTGTTCAACTTAACACATTGTTTTAACCAATTTACAGTAGATATTTAGAATAGCAGGGTTTTAGTATTGCAGTACCAGCTTTTTCTAAATTCTTGTTGGCTCTGTTCAGGTTATCCGCCCTTCTGCTCTGAGACACCACAGGAGACATACAGGAAGGTGATGAACTGGAAAGAAACCCTCGTATTCCCACCTGAAGTCCCTATCTCAGAGAGAGCCAAAGACCTGATATTAAGGTATGTAACAATGCATTTTTATTGCATTTTAAGATGAATGGTTTAAAAACTCACGTAAAGGCCACATGCCTAGTGTGAATATTTGATTATTTTCTTCTGTCACAACAATGTATATACAAAGGGTTTTTTGGATGGTTAAATTATCAGTGTGCTCTTTGTGTGTTTCAGGTATTGCACTGATGCTGAGAACAGGATTGGAGCTGTGAGTGTGGAGGAGATCAAATGCCATCAGTTCTTTGAGTTGGTGGACTGGGAGCACATCAGGTACAGGAAGCAGTCTTTAACCTTCTTTTGCTAAACCACTACTCTCTGAGTTCTTCCTTCCTACTCATTCCGTCCATGATTCCTTCTGTCTTGCCTCCACAGGGAGCGACCAGCAGCTATCTCTATTGAAATCAAAAGCATTGATGACACCTCCAATTTTGATGACTTCCCTGAATCAGACATCCTACAGCCAGGTTTGCTAAATGAATAAATATTCTGCTGGCTGCACTTCAGGAAATGTCCTCATTAGGAACACAGATTTGGCCAGAGTTTGACAAAGATAAGTTATGAACACTAAATATATTTATGGATTAAAAATAGATTCTCAACAAAAGGGAGGTTGTTGAGCCACAAACAACCAAATTTGAATACTCTTAATGTTATTATGGCTTTAAATACTTGCAGGGGCTGCTTATTTAGATTGCATGGTCCATAACACCCCCAAGTGGCACTTGGAATAAAGAAACTTCTTTTATTTTGTTTTTGTGTCTGTGAACAGCCAATGCAACGGAACCAGACTTCAAGTCAAAGGACTGGGTGTTCCTGAACTACACATACAAACGCTTTGAGGGTCTGACTCAGCGAGGCACCATCCCCACATACATGAAGGCAGGGAAGGCCTGACGCACTCAAATAGGGAGACAGAGCTGTGGAGAAGAAAACCGACATTTACGGACACAGGGTCAGGCCCTAGAGCCCTGCTGGTGCTGAAGGCTGTGCTATCAGCCTCTTGGTCTAAATTTAACCCTCATCACAACTTATTTAGGTTTTCTCAGCCACCACAAGAATGCTAAGAGCTCAGAAAATAAGGAGCATTACCACATTACCTCAGTTGTTTATATCGTATATATGTGCTGTCTATAGCCATAGCCCTCAGGCCAGCTCACTAATGAGGACACTAAATCAGCATATCTGCATGTTCAGCAGCATATTGCTTCTGGGGAAGATTTTCTTACTGCTTAAAGGAAAAGGTGGGACACTGGTGGCTAAACTAGATCTGACATATAAATTTGTGAAAATGAAGATGAAGTCAAACTCTGGATTACTAGTAAGAACAAGAAACCTTTACTTGCTCTTAGTTTTGCTCTGTTCATGGATTTAAAGGAAAGTTCCAGTATGATTTTTTTTTGTGTGTGTGTGTTTTTGCTTCTGCTTCACTTCACAAATTAATCCTACTAAAAATATAGTAGGTGTGAAAATTTTATATGAAATGCATCTTGTTGCATCTTTTCTGCTGGCTTGACTTGCAAGCTCAACATCAGCTATTCTTTATGTCAAAAGAGACAACTGGAGAAAATATTACTGTTTAGTTTTTTTCTTTAAGATAGCAGAACCCAACTGAAAGCTAAATTGGCAATTGGTGGTAGGAATGTTTAGAATGTGTAGGATCAATTGTTGGTATACATGTTTGGCTTATAGAGGCATTTTTAGCCATGCTAGTGGTGTGGCTGGTAGTGGATTGCCATGAAATTTGGTGCAGATATTTATGTCGCCCTTAGAATGAATTGTAATAACTTGATGATCCTCATCATATCATACCACATCTGCTAAACATTAGCATTGTTATCATTACCATTGTATGTATGTTAGCATGCTGATGTTGGTATGTAGCTCAAAGCACAACTGGGCTCCACACAGCTTGCCAGCATGGCCGCAGACTCTTGGGTTATAAAGACATGTAGCAATTCATTTCTATAAAAGTGACTTGGAACTAGTCTGATAGTAATATAATTATTATATTTACCTCTTATTTGTAAAGATAGATAAGGTTGAATTGTGTAGTTGTTTTTTGTGCTAGTTAGAACTGATTGTACCTAAAAAAAAAAAAAAGCTTTATAAGAATTAACATACAAAGGATATAAAACAAACTAGTAAAAATTTGAATCATGCTGGAATTCTCCTTTAACTTTCCTGGTGGTGACACACAATGCAACTTTGAGTCAGTTTAATGGGGCAACTCTTCCTGTGACATTGCTTCAGTTCTATTGCTTTTCTCACACAGAGGAACAACTTGTCGCCACGAAACATGTGAATGCAGTTTACCCTGTACTTGACATCTATTACTGTGGAGCTCTGCCCATTCACATCGACAAACAAACTGCAGAGTGTGTCACTTCCCTTTAGAGCTGATTGTTTTGTTCAGATCAATGCTCTAGTAATTGGTATTTCCCCTAATTTGAATTCTAATTAGTCCAAAGGCCAATCACATTCTTGTTAGATGGACAAAACATGCAAAGTGCCTTTAAACAGCTGATAAATATTTAACCAGATGTTATCAGAGATTAATCAGAAGGGTATTCATTACATAATAGTAATAATAGCGGTGTTTAAGGGAAAAATGCATCAACAGGGAAAAAAATGGAAAGAAAAGGGAAAAATCCTTCTCACCTTACTAGTTCAGGTTTGTAAGTCAACTTGTGAGAATGCATTAATTGTCTCTACAGGCAAACATAAAGCTATGATGTGCCAGTTATATTTAAAGTGAGGTGATAAAACAGCGGTTTTTTACAGGTCAAATAATCAAACAGCAGGCTCATAAAAAACTACTGCATCAAGGCAAAATCAGCGAACACAGTGTCTTTGTTTGTCAGGCAAAGATTAAGATAAAATAGAATCCAAGTAAGAATACACTTATATGGACATACAGTATTAGAAACATCTCTTTGTTTGTCATTGAGGTTTCTAAATTTCTGTGTTCATTATGAATTATGCTTCCACTGGATGAATTTGTCTCATAGCCTCATAAATATCAAATGCAAGATCTGTCTTGCTCAATGAAACAAATTATTTAACTATCACATCTGCTCAGAGTTGTGACTAAACACAGTGCTAAAAATAGTTACCAAAGAATTCTGATCATAACACATTGTGGTCTGCACACGAATTCAGATGTAGCCGTCACTTACTGCACTTAACTTAAAACTACCTTTTAAAATAATATCTTTTCCAAGACAGCTAACCTTAGTTGTGGAATAATTTCTGTTTCTACACAAATAATAATAGTACATTTCATTTATATAACACTTTTCAAGGAAGTCAAAGACACACTTGTCAGAAAATGAGTGTGCAGCAGCACATCTATAAAATGCAAGAAAAGCTATAAAGGTGCATAATGTAATAGGAAATATTCTCACGACTTTACCATAGATTCCGCTGCAGCCATCACAGAATCTCATATTAAATGGGTTGTGATGCTATTTCTGAGAAATAGATGGAGAAAGTCTTGTTGTCTAGAAATGTGAATTTATGTTATGTAAGAATTATACATCTGTTTTCTTACATTTGATCTGTTCAACCTTTATTCACACAGATATTCCTGCT
>NW_018127931.1:4145365-4152440 GCF_001952655.1 Monopterus albus | reverse complement strand
AGCATGCAGAAAGACAAACATTTACAAAATATGGTTGACTGATGGTTGATGTGTATATTTTTGCATTATTTATTTTTCTGTTTTTTTCTTTTTTGAAGATAATTTCGATATTCTGCTAATATACACTGTATGTAAATTGGATGACTGTCATGTCATTCAGTTTTATTAGGATCTTTAAAGTGGTACTCCAACAATTTAGTACTATACTTCTATGGAGTTGGAATACTAACAAGAAACAGTTTTAAAAGGTTTTTGTATATAATAAAAAAACTCAAGCTGTAATACTGTAATAACCTTGATGATCTCACTATGGTCATCATCAGGTTTTTTTTTTTGAGACTTTAGAACACCTATCCAGAGCTACACAAGGCCTTATTGTGTAACATCAGTGGAGTGCATCTTTAACTGGCCTTTTTTTCCCCCATAAAAATCCAAATGTCTGGATTTTGCCCAAATACAAATGATGTCAATGCTACGACCAGGCTGTAGGAAGCTGTGGATTTACTGTACGGCTCTACAGTAGTAGGACAGATGCATGAGGGGGGACTTTGCTGATGGCTACCACTGCAGATTCCCTGTTGTGTTCATTTACTGCAACACGCAACCAGGGAACAGCCAGCCTGCTGTATTTAGAACATCTTGTATCACGGTCAAACTGTTTAGATTGTTCATGGAAAAACTAGTGTAAGTGTGAGTGTGACCAAACCAGCTGTGTTGTTAGTCAGGTGTTAACAAAATACATTTACCCAGCTCAGAGAGTAAAGAAGATATAAAGGTTAAAAGCAGATTAAATATTTACATCTAGTATTGGGTGTTGGATGTAAATGGTCTACTTATCTGCCTCAGAAGCCTTAAAACTCAGTGACGTCAGTGAAAATATATTATTTGCCCACTTGTTAAAGCAGGAAATCAGTTTCCTCATGAAACAGTTGTGAGGTATTTTGTGTAATGCAATGCTGTAGACATTTGAAGGAAATTATCTAGAGTGAAAGCAGGAGATGGTCATTCCTATATTCATTCTCACTGATAGGTTTTTATGTCATTTAAATCAAATTAAAAACTTGTAGTCTTTTCTTTGTTTTTTGACTTGTCTACAATGTCACAACAGTGAATTGTCATCTTAGACATGACCTAAAGCTCAAAAAATTAGGTGTACCTAGGTTCTAGTATTTGTGTGCAGAAGCAACTCGGTTTATATACAAACTCTTGCTCACAAGACTTTTTTTCTAACAATATAAAATATTACATGATAGGTTAAGGATTTCCTTGAATGGGCATAATCTCCAGGCTCATGTGATCTTGCCTGACATCCACTGGTGCCCGCAACCATATTCGCAAAATTTTATATTGCCTTGTTTGTTATGCATATTTTCAATAAACCTTATATTAAAAAAAAGGCATCCACCTATGCCATTCTAAAAGCAGAGTTTTTTGACTGCAGCAGTAATGTGGATATATTTTACCTTTCTGCTGCCTGCACTGTGACCAGAGGATGTGGAGAAAAATACAGGGCCTAAGGTTACTGTATGTCTGGGAATGTTCCTGTACAGGGACTCCTTGTTTTACCTGACTGGGTCTAACCTACAAGCAGCTGGCCTGCTGTGGTGAATGATCAGCTCATCAATGCTAGATTCCCCCAGAGCACAATGCCTGTTTGTTTTGACTGCTTGAGGCCAGTGTGTCTGCTGCATGTGATATGTTGCTGGGTCATGAGCGGATGAACAATCCATGATGCTATTGTCAGTGCTAAGCTACCCGTTGGAATTAATTTCACTATTTTACATCCAGCATGATTACTGCACAGGTGTACCTTAGGCTGGCCACAATAAAAGGCCACTCTAAAATGTGCAGTTTTAATGTATTGGGGGGTCTGAAAACCAGTCAGTATCTGGTGTGACCACAATTTGCCACCAAGAGATTTCTTTCCCACCCTGTGCCCTGCACTGGGCTGTCCCCAAACTGTGGTGGCATAAATGCCAACGTGACCTGAGATCGGCTCCCTCTTTTTCTTCAGTAGTCTAAAGAGCGATTCCTAACAATGGCTAATGAGCAAAGATCAAATGCCGGACACCAGTGCTATCACCGTGTGCCCAAGCTGTGATACAGGCTTCATCATGCCCAGCAAACCACACCCCTGTTGCAAGGCCTGCCTCGGCAAGAGCACACCGAGCTGGCACTCTCCCCCCAGGCTGTTTGCCCCTTCTGTGTGCTTGCTTGCCTGTGGCACTGGGCTGAGGCGTTCACAGCTGTCAGAGAGCAGGATCCTGACAATGACTGGAGCTGGGTGAATCCTTGGTGGATGACCATCTGGGGTTCCTCACCGTGAGTGGGCCCTGTAGTGTATGGATCTATTTTCCTAGCACAGTAATACCCCTGTGTCTGTTACATATTGACTGATTGATGCTGCATACGCGCATTGATACGTGTACTCTCTCTCGCTCTAGTAAAAGCAGTAAAAGTTCCCCCTGTTGGGGCGACAGTGGTGCAGTGGGTAGAGCAGTTGTCTCCCAACCAGAAGGTTGAATGCCCGAATCTTGGTGCTTGCAGTCCACATGTTGAAGTGGAGCTTCTCCTTCAGACTGTTATGTTTGACACTGTGAGAGTTCACTCCTTCCTGCAGGAATAAGTGTGCATCAACCTCCAGAGCTGATAGTCATTTTTTCGTTTTGCACTCACCAAATCCTGATAAGACAATTTTTGCCATAACAACTTTCCAATACATTGTGTGACAGATTGGTTTGTGGCATGCATTGTCAAAGCGCACAGAAAAGGCTACTGTCAGAAAAGGATCTTACACTGGAAAAAAGCATTGGCCATCGCAATGTCAATGGAGACAGCAGCCAGGGATGCTCATGTTGAAGTGGAGCTTCTCCTTCAGACTGTTATGTTTGACACTGTGAGAGTTCACTCCTTCCTGCAGGAATAAGTGTGTATTACAGATGCGAAAAAACATCACATAATGCAAATGACTGGTGGTTTAAGGACAAAAACTGCAGGAAATGTAACAAACCAGGGCACATTGAGGGTGTGCAGACAAAAGTCAGACAGCAAGCATACCCAAAAGGAGAAATCACACGGTGAATATTTTAAGCACAAAGCTAAAAATGTGCACAATGCACATTTCTCACTGTCACTAATTGTGGAAGTGAATCAGAAAGTGAGTGTGACACAAGTGAACTGACTTGCTTAGAGTTGCACAGCATAAGTGAGCAAGACAGAAAAATTGTTTGGATAAACCTTGATGTGTCTGGGGTTAAATTAAATATGGAGCTAGACACAGGGTCAGCTGTATCTGTAATTTTAGAAGCTGACTACAAACGTTTTTTTCTTAAGCTCCCATTGCTAAAAACCTCAGTAATGCTTAAGACGTATACAGGAAAAAAGTGTCTCCAAAAGGCAAATTGAAGGCAAATGTGACTTACAATGGCAAAACACAGCAACTGGAGTTGTATGTTTTGAAAAATGGAGGGCCAGCACTTCTCGGACAGGAGTGGCTGGGAAAAATCCAATTGGACTGGCACACCATTAAAACCCTAAATGTGTCACCAGCAGGCAACCGTAGCCCACCCAGAGCTACACAGAGACTGTCGCAGCTGCTAAATGCCAATGAGAAGGTGTTCACAGAGGGTATTCGTACACTAAAAGGGATGCAGGCAAAAATTTAACCGGATGAAAAGGCAACTCCAAAATTTCACAAATCCGGTCCAATGCCATATGCATTGTGTCCAAAGGTGGATGCTGAACTCCAGAGTTTATTGGCATCTGGAATCCTCTCAAAAGTTGAATAGAGTGACTGGGCCACGCCCATTGTCCCTGTAATAAAAAAGAGAACATCTGAAGCTGTTCGCATATGCAGTGAAGTAAGCATTAATCTTGTGCTGCGTACTGTCCACTACCCCTTGCCTCGTATAGAAGACATTTATGCATCACTAGCAGGAGGGGAGAAATTCTCAAAAATTGATTTAGCACAGGCCTATTTACAAATGGAGATCGAGGAGTCATGCAGGAAGTTCTTCACAATTAATACCCACAAAGAACTGTTCCAAAATTACAGGCTTCTTTTTGGTGTTGCATTGGTGATACTGATGAAGTCAACCACATCCAAAAAGACTATAAGTGCTCTTAGATCAAATTTTTTCCAGAAACGGCTTACCTGAACAAATTGTGAGTGATAATGGGGCACAATTCGTTTCAGAAGAGTTCCGATTATTCATGAAGAAAAATGGCATTAAACACTTCAAGTCCGCGCCTCAACACCCAGCCACAAATGGATTGGCTGAAAGGTTTGCCAAACCTTCAAGAAATTAATTATGGCCATGGAGAAGGAGGACATTTCTCTCTAGCACAAGATTGACAACTTCCTCTTTGTATATAGAAACTCATGCAATGACAAACCAAACACCCGCAATGCTGTTCATGAACAGAAACCTCAGATCTTGCATAGATCTCCTAAAACCCAATCTGCAGAAAGATGTGCAGGACAAACAGTTCAGTCACTTGCTTAGTAAAGCTGCAAGAAGTTTTGAGATTGAACAGGATGTCCTAGCACATGACTACCGAGAAGACAAGTGGACCCCTGGTAAAATAGCCACAAGAAACTGACCACTGATGTACACTATTGACATTGGAGAGTGAGACGTCACATGGATCAGATTCTGGACACGTAGCCAAATACCAACACTTAGCCATCTCCAACTGTACCCCTCAGTGACAGTCACATCACTGACACTGATGTGACACCTGCAACAGAGACTCTTGTCCCTGGTAAAATTCTTATTAAACATGATGTTTCTCCATGTGTCCAGAGGCATTATTCTGAAAGGCATAGAATGCCCCCCAAGAGACTTGACTTGTAATAATTTAAATTGAATTTAAATAGGAAATCAAAATATTTTCATTAAAAGTAAAAAATGTTTAAGAACCAAGCAGACAAAAACAACACCAAAAACTAATAAAATTGTTCAATAAAAACATTAGAAATGTGAATAAAAATAAAAATGATTGAAATCCAAATCATGTTGTTTCTGTGAAGGTTGAAGGTTAAAAGACTAAAAGTACTGTGAAGCTTGGCAACAGTAAACTGAGATAGGTTTAGATGTTATTCCCAAGCTCTGTGTGTGTATGTTTGTTCTTGTACTCGCTGTATAGTGAGGACCAGTAAAGTATTTTTTGCTACAGAGTGAGGAAATATTTGAAAAATGAGGACACTTTTGGTCAGTCCTCACTTTTAGAGGGTTAAGACTTGGTTTTAGGGTTCAGGTTAGAATTAGATTTAGGTTAGCATTAGGGTAAGGGTTAGGCATTTAGTTAGGGTAAGGGGCTAGAGAATGCATTATGTCAATGAGTGTCCTCACAAATACAGAAGTACGAGTTTGTGTGTGTGTGGTGTGCCTTATCTGTTATATGATACAACACCATATGATATGTAAACATAATGATCTCACATTTAAGATACTATCTATGAAAATCAAAATTTATGTTATTACCTTATGAGCCATTGCTATGACAAGTAAAAACAATTGAGATTGACATTGGTAACTTTGGCCAAAAATAAATTTTGACTTCTTCTAAAGTTACAAACAATTCCCTGATCGTACAAAATGCACATGCATGGAGAATGGAGAGTCAAGCAAGGAGTGCATATAACTAATGAGCTGAGGAAAACCAATTGCTACTTATAACCAGAATTCAGCACCACATTGTTGTGGACAGCTCCTCTTCAGAATCCATCATGTAAAGACGCATTTTATTTTAAACCACTAAATTAGCCCTGTCATAAAATAAAAAGCTGTGGGTAGAAAAAAAATGGATGGATGAAAAAGATTGTTTTTAAATACTTTTGCAAGATCCTGCAGTGCTCCACAAAAGTATTGCAAGATTTCAAAAAGTATTGTGTTATTTCACAAAAGTATTGCAAGATCTCCCTCTTGTTTCCCCTTCATGGCTCCATAGTAACACGTGTGTCAATGTCATATTCACTATTCTAATCAAAACACATATACACACAGTTAATTTGTATGAACTGTGAAGCCAAAGTTTTACAAGTTTAAGACTGAAGGAGGTTTGGTGAGGATTAGCTAAAAGTGATTGGATTATGTAAACACAAAATCCAGTGAAGAAGAGATGCACACACAAACACACACACACCAACATGAGTTTAACTTGTCAACCTAGACTGTATAATGTATCCAGACCAGCCAGAAACCTTAAGAGCTACATTTAGGTACAGTACATCAGGTTGTTATAATTTAAACAACACTGTATCTAAAAATTTCCTTCGGTCCTACAATAACTTTCCTTCATTCACTTGTCATTGTAATTTCAATAAATCTCATTCTTCTTCTCAGTTTCCATGCACTGCAGCAGATAACCCATGTAAATGTGTCCTTGCTCTCACCTGGAGATCAGGGTTTTATTTGCTGGATGAGAAACAAAGAATTCATCCTCATTAGACAATGAAAGGTTTTTGCTTTGTTTTGTTTTCTTTGGTGCACTGAAATTCAGATTATGGTACATGTGAATGTTTTGTCATGTACTGGCCCTCCACAGGGTTTTAAATATACTTTCTATTACGTAATGGCAAACTGCTCTGGGGCCCCAGCAACTACATTTTCTGCAAATTTACTTGTTGCACATACAGGTGTATCTCAATAAATTAGAATATCGTGGAAAAGTCCATTTATTTCAGTAATTCAATTCAAATAGTGAAACTCGTGTATTATATAAATTCAGTACACACAGAATGAAGTAGTTTAAGCCGTTTGGTCTTTTAATTGTGATGATTTTGCTCACATTTAACAAAAACCCACCAATTCACTATCTCAATAAATTAGAATATGCTGACATGCCACTCAGCTAGTCAACTCAAAACACCTGCAAAGGTGTCCTGAGCCTTCAAAATGGTCACTCAGTTTGGTTCACTAGGCTACACAATCATGGGGAAGACTGCTGATCTGACAGTTGTCCAGAAGACAATCATTGACACCCTTCACAAGGAGGGTAAGCCACAAACATTCATTGCCAAAGAAGCTGGCTGTTCACAGAGGGCTGTATCCAAGCATGTTAACAGAAAGTT
>NW_018127931.1:4140363-4145336 GCF_001952655.1 Monopterus albus | reverse complement strand
GTATTCCTCTTGTCAAGCCACTCCTGAACCACAGACAACATCAGAGGCGTCTTAGCTGGACTAAGGAGAAGAAGAACTGGACTGTTGCCCAGTGGTCCAAAGTCCTCTTTTCAGATGAGAGCAAGTGTTGTATTTCATTTGGAAACCAAGGTCCTAGAGTCTGGAGGAAGGGTAGAGAAGCTCATAGCCCAAGTTGTTTGAAGTCCAGTGTTAAGTTTCCACAGTCTGTGATGGTTTGGGGTGCAATGTCATCTGGTGGTGTTGGCCCACTGTGTTTTATGAAAACCAAAGTCGCTGCACCCGTTTAGCAAGAAATTTTAGAGCACTTCATGCTTTGTTCTGCTGAACAGCTTTTTAAAGATGCTGATTTCATTTTAAGACCTATACAGGAAAAAAGTGTCTCCAGCAGGATTTGGCACCTGCCCACACTGCCAAAAGCACCAAAAGTTGGTTAAATAGCCATGGTGTTGGTGTGCTTGACTGGCCGGCAAACTCACCAGACCTGAACCCCATAGAGAATCTATGGGGTATTGTCAAGAGGAAAATGAGAAATGAGAAACAAAATAATGCAGATGAGCTGAAGGCCACTGTCAAAGAAACCTGGGCTTCCATACCACCTCAGCAGTGCCACAGACTGATCACCTCCATGCCACGCCGAATTGAGGCAGTAATTAAAGCAAAAGGAGCCCCTACCAAGTATTGAGTACATATACAGTAAATGAACATACTTTCCAGAAAGCCAACAATTCACTAAAAATGTTTTTTATAGGTCTTATGAGGTATTCTAATTTATTGAGATAGTGAATTGGTAGGTTTTTGTTAAATGTGAGCAAAATCATCACAATTAAAAGACCCAACGGCTTAAACTACTTCAGCCTGTGTGTACTGAATTTATATAATACACAAGTTTCATCATTTGAGTTGAATTACTGACATAAATGGACTTTTCCACGATATTCTAATTTATTAAAATGCACCTGTATACCACTAAGGAATGGCAGGGGACTTAAAGCATCACCTGCATTACTGCCTAATCCTGAAGCCCCATTTTTGGGGGGAGGGAGGTCTCGAGTTAAAAACTAGTTTAAAATGTTTCTGTTGTTTCCAACTAACTGCTACTTTAGGCATTGCTTTCCAGTTCCAATAAAAATGCTCTGTCTGTGTGTGTCTGTATATTGCCCTGCCTTTGAAGTTGTCTTCCCCTTCCTGACTTTTAGATCTAGCCTCTTGTTTATTACCCTTGGTGTCCCAGTAACCCCAAATTCCCTGGCCTCTTCAGCCAGGTGGTGATAATAAAGTATCTGTGGACCCTCCTTGTCAAAGCTATAAATCTAATGAGATTCAGTGTTTTAGTGAACCAGTCCCCCTTGATGTTAAACAGTGCTCCAGTTGGCTAACACAGTAAATACTGACCAGTGATTCAGTGAACACATAGGGTGATATGTGGATATGTAACTACATAAACATAAACACAACTATGAGATTAAAACATATAAACTTATATATGCTATATAATAAAAAACCCTAACTAATTTTATTCATTTCTATCTAAAAATAAAAATCACCCTAACAAAGGTTATATATTTATGGTACATTTTTTAAAATAGCTTATGCTTAAAGAGCAACTCAGCAGCAGCACGTTTAATGTCTCACATTACTGCAGTGATATAGAGGTGTACTCCAGGATGGGTGAGTACACCTTGACATCACTGTTGTGTGTGGTTACAGGTGCAAAATAGGCACAGGTAGAAATAAGGACCTACAGCTTATTTTTGGTCTATGAACAACTTGAGCAGTGGGTGAGGGGGCGGCTATGGCTCAGGAGGTAGAGTGGTCATTCCCCCAACCAGAAGGTTGGTAGTTCAGTTCCTGTCCTCCTGAGTTCATGTGTCTCAGGCAAGACACTGAACCCCAAGTTGCTTCTGGTTCTGTATCAGAGACAAATTCCTTGTGTGTGTAATATACTTGGCCAATAAAAGCAATATTAATCTTAAAGAGCATATGACATGCATTTCCTTGTTTTCTGACTTATCTACAATGTTGCAACAGTGAATTATCATCTTAGACGTGCCGCAAAGCTCAAAAAATGAGTTGTACGTATGTTCTAGTACTTCTATGCAAGTAGATTTATACAAGTCCCACAAAATCTTGCTTGCAAGACTTTTTTTTAACAAAATAAAGTATTACATGATAGTTTAAGAATTTATTTGAATGGTCATTTCATCAGTTCGGCATTTAATACTGTAATCCCAGACAAACTGGCACTGCATCTGCACAATCTGGGAATGCCTGCAATGATATGTCATTGGATTAAGGACTTCCTCCCTAACAGGCCTCAAGTGGTGAGAATCGGAAGCTGCACATCATCCACACTGGTCCTGAACACAGGCACACCACAGGGCTGTGTGCTCAGCCCAGTTCTCTTCCCCATGACTGTTAGCCCATCCACTCCACAAATACAGTTGTGAAGTTCGCAAACGACACCACCGTAGTGAGTCTCATCTCAGACGATGAGACTCACTACAGAGAGGAGATCCAGCACCTGACAAGGTGGTGTTCAGATAACAATCTTGTCCTGAACACCAACAAGGCTAAAGAGGTCATTGTGGATTATAGGAGGTCCAGGAACCAGGAAGACAAAACATGCTCCTATTCTCATACACGGGGAGGTGGTGGAGCAAGTGGATAACATCAAGTTCCTGGGCATCCACATCACATCTGACCTGACCTGGTCTCTGAACACATCCTACACTGGACCTCTGCAGACACACACCCATGCTCACACCTCTTCCTAAAGACTCAGATTTGCACCGAGCTGCACCTTATAATGTTACTACACTCTTGCTGCTAACATGCTACTGACCTGATTAGGTCCCATAAACAGCTCAGGGCATCATAGGGAGTCCTCTTCTGGATCTGGACTCACTATACACTGACTGGATCTAGAGGAGGGCCGGACGTATTGCTGCAGACCCCACCCACCAAGGCAATGGTCTGTTTGTGCCTCTTCCCTCCAGGAAAAGGTACAGATACATAAAGGCTAAAACAAACAGACTGAGACAGAGCTTCTTCCCCAGAGCTGTGAAATCAATCACCCCCCTAACCCCTAGTCTCACACACACAACCTCCCCCCTATGAACAGACACAGAACACTGGACCTCACACCTCTTCCTAAAGACTGAGATTTGCACTGAGCTGCACTTTATAATGTTACTACACTCTTTTGCTGCTAACATGCTGCTGACCTGAGTAGGTCCCATACATTCCTTTTTATTTGCTCATTGTTTCCTATTGACTTATATAGTGGTGTGTTATGTAAATAATATGTCTGTCTTTTAAGCCGAGCACTGCCAGAAATTTTTTTGTTATGCTATGCATAATGACAATAAAGATTCTTGACTTCATGTGAGCTTGCATGACATCCATCAGTGCCATTGTAAAAGCGGAATTTTTTGACTGCGTGTAGTTTTGTTGCTATAGTTTACCTCCTGCTGCCTGCACTGTGACCAGAGGAAATGGAGAAAAATACAGGGCCTGACGTTACTGCATGTCCAGGAATGTTCATGTACAGGGACTCATTGTTTTACCTAAATGGGTCTGACCCACAAGCAGCTGGCCAGTGAAGCACTGCATGGCGGTGAAGGATCAGTTCATCAATGCCAGATTACCCTGGAGCACAGTACTTGTTTGTTTTGACTGCTTGAGGCCAGTGTGTCTGCTGCATGTGATGTGTTAACAAGCAGATTAATGACTAATGATGTTATTGTCAGTCTTATGTACCTGTTGGAATTAATTTCTACTACTTTGGGACTTTAAGTGGTTGTCTGGGGGAAAATGCAATAATCACCGGTTGGATTTACCAACCTTGGAGCTACTTGAAAGAGAGTGATGTTTACACCACTTGGTAGAACTTAACGGTAAGTTAAAAAAAACACACATTGCATGTCTGTTAATGTGCTGTTTCTGTAGCAGATTTGTTGTAAGGCTGGAGAAGTTACAATGTCTGCATTATGCCAATTAAAATATGGGGTTTCTCAATTATCTGCTTTGTTTAGAGTGTTACACATCTCTTTTCATCAGTACATATACCACTGTTTACCTATCTATGGAAGATAAATTCAAATTAATTAATTAATGCCATTGTGGTTCGCTGTGCTGTTCACTTTAAAGGTAACACGGGCAGCAGGGAGGTGTGTGTGTTCATGAATTATCCTCTCGTTTTTAGAAAGAGGCTCTCTAGTTTTAGCATTCTGAAATAAATACAGACTGTTTGGAGTTATGATGGGTGCAAAGCTAATCTAGAGGTACCCAAGATTAAACATTAAATGGCTGGAAATGGGCATGCCATGGGCTCTTTAATCCTCAATCACTCTCCACTGGACATGACACCTACATGTGCTGACACACAAGATCCTTTAGAGGGCAGTGCCTGACAATAGCCTCAACTCTGTGGTTCCCTTCTTGGCTCGTGGCTCATTTGTTCCACTGTGTTAACCAGGTAACAAGCGCGAATGACACTATTATTATTTTTATCATGTGCCATGATAAATAACAAATACTCCACACGTGTTAACTCATAGTTTATTGTTGCATAAGAAACGTTAATAGTAATTTATAAGTTTACATTCCCCCCGGATTTGACATTGTGCTACTTTCAAACAACTCAGTGAGTGATTCATTCATTTTGTGTTGACCACACATGCGCAACATCGCATAAAATTAGTATTACTAATCTTTTAAAGATTAGTACACCTTCCGAGTCCTCGGTTTCGAGTCGTTTGTTTTTGTAACCTGACGTGGCCACTTTCTTGGATACAGAAATTAGTTAATTTTCAACCATCCTTATAGTTTTTTTTTTACTCTTACTGTTACGTGATGCATTTATTTTTATTATAAAATAGCTTTTTAGTTCTTACAGACTATAATTTTGTGAATATCTGTCTTTTCCATAACACTGAATGTTTTAATAAAGA
>NW_018127931.1:4117747-4140000 GCF_001952655.1 Monopterus albus | reverse complement strand
TATTGGTCCAATCAGAGCCAGAGAGGGTGGAAGCAAAGCCCGTGATTAATTAGCATACCCATCCAAGGCTCATAAACGCGCCGACAGCCTTACCTGATGCATAAGAGAGCGTCCAGAACGGGAGGAGAGGTACATTGGATGTGGTGCAACTTTACTCACCTTACAGGCACATACACGCATAGTCTTGCCTAAAAACGCACAGCCAAAACAGAACTTTACGCGCTTACCCGAGACGGCTTCTCTCCTCCCTTTTCCTTCAGCGCTCCAAGGTCAGCGGAGACTTTGCTTTCGGTCGGTTTGTAACTCTCTGTTCCCGTTCTCCTGAGTTGTGGCCGATCAGATCCACAGCCCCAGGTCACCCATGAAGCTGGAGGCCGGCGCCAGGATGGATCTGTTCCGGAAGCTGTGGAAAGCGAGGGAACTGATCGTCGGGGTGTTCATCCCGCTGTCCCTGCTTCCCTTACCACTCATCTACCCCACCAGCGTGAGTTAAAGAAATAAATCAAATATGTTTACTTAAAAGCATGCGGTAGAAACAGAACATTAAGTTAAATTCTACCAGGAAACAAATAGGGTAGTCTAAACACCTGTCATGTATGATTATGCTTTTGTAAACTAAGAACATATGACAGTCAGTAACTCTTCCATATTGAGTACCATACCTACATCAAGAGAAGAAGAAAACCACATAATTTTTTTCCATACTTCCATATTGAGTACCATACCTACATCAGAGAAGAAGAAAACCACATAATTTAAATAAATACCTAGAAAACATCCAATAGAACAGTGAACAAGATATCAATTTATCCCTTTATGTGCTGGTCTTACCATACCTACATCATGATGACTGTAGGATCCTCATGGGATTTTGGTGTGCGCGCCTGTGTGTGTGTGTGTGTGTGTGTGAGAGAGAGAGAATCAATGAAAATGCCACACTGTATTCTGTTTTGATGAGTGCTTGATCCCATCATCAGCTGAGGCCTGTGTATGGAGAGATGTCTAGACATGTGGATGAGATGGAGATGAGTTGTTAAAAAGCAAAGAGCAGATAGAGAAAGAGAGAGGGAGAACAACTTGATACTCCTTTAGGCTCATGGGGTTTTTGCTTTTAGAAAGTTAAACAGCAGAAAAAACAAGATTATCTTGAGTTGCGTGAATCCAATCAGTACAAGCATTCACCTTTTTAAAGCAAACTTGTTGCCAAGACACCAAGTAGTTGTCTTTCTGTACAGATAAATCACATGTTGTGTACAGTTTTGTTGCAGCAGATTAGATGTGTGTGCCAAAGTATACTCAGCTAAATTTTTAAATAGCTTCTAGATTTAAATATTGTGTTGGTGAGTTTCAAGACTGAGTTAAGTTGTCTGTTGTGTCAACAGATTCAGGAGTTATTGAACTGATTTAGCAATGAATCAGGACTGTGTGATTTGTCTCATTTGCAAATTTTGAGCAGCAAACCAAATTCAGCCTTCAAAATGTCCTTTCAGAATGTCTTTCTACAGTCCAGATTTAGACCATCACATTTCTCTGAAAAATAAATGTCTCTATTTTTAAAGCCCTTCCCAAACATCTGGGGAATAATCCATCTCTTGCATAATATGGTAAAGGGACTGCACCCCCTATTACTCCAAATACTCTATAATGTTTTCAGAATAATAATACCAAATATCCTCTTCCTAAAACGAGAGGATAGTTCACAACTCCAGCTGCCGGTGTTGTGTCGCAAGTGGACAGCACAACAAATCAGGACTGCATTAATTAATCTGAATTTCTCCTCCATAGATAGTTAAACAACAGTGTATATATACCTATGAAAAGAGATTTGTAACACTCTAAACAAAGCAGGTTGTTGAGAAAGCCCATATTTTAACTGCCATAATAAAGACATAGTAACTTCTTCAGCCTTACAACAATTCGCTCTAAGATTACAGAAACAAGGCATTAACAATATGTGTGTGTTTTTTTTTAAACTTACCGTTAAGTCCCACCCAGTAGTGGAAACATCACTCCCTTTCAAGTAGCTCCAAGGTTAGTAAGTCCAACTGGTGCTCCCCTGCGTTTTCCACCACATGACCACATACAGTCCCAAAGTAGTGAAATTAATTCCAACAGGTAGCGTAGCACCAACAATAACAGCATGGATTGTTAATCCCCTTGTTAACCAGCAACACATCACATGCAGCACACACTGGCCTCAAGCTGTAAAAACAAACAGGTACTGTGCTCTAGGGGAATCTAGTATTGATGAGCTGATCACTAACCACCAGGGGGGCTTCACTGGCTGGCTGCTTGTAGGTTGGACCCGGTGAGGTAAAACAATGAGTCCCTGTACAGGAACATTCCTGGACATGCAGTAACCTCAGAACCTGTATTTTTCTCCACATCCTCTGGTCACAGTGCAGGCAGTAGGAGGTGAAATATACCCACAAAACCAAGTGCAGTTGAAAAACTCTGCTTTTACAATGGCACTGGTGGGTGTCTTTTTTTTAAATAAGCTTTGCCAGTATGATGGGGGCACAGGTGGATGTCAGGCAAGCTCACATGAACACACAACAGCCTGGATTTTATGCCCATTCAAGGTGTAGGACTATGGTTCTTGTTACCATTGCTAACTCTGAAAGATGAGACAGTCCAAGTAACTTCAAAACAGTGCTGATTAATTCAAAGGATCACAGGTAAAATTAACATTACACGCTCAGATATCTTGCACCTCCAAACTGCTCGCAGGCAGATGTAAGATGAAAGACCCCGAACCCACCAGGCTTATACATTATATCCCCTCGGTTGGGCTAGCCCCATACTACACAGAAACGTCAACCGAGACGTCTGTGTTACCAGCTTTGCAGCTGGCCATAGCAGTAGTCAAAACATGAAGCAATGTGTGTGTCTGTTGGTTAAGTGGTGTGTAGCTAAAAACATTCTCACGACCTCTAGTAACATGTCGTGGCTTAAACATAAGAACCTATTATGGCTAAGGCTACAGTTATACACGTCATAATAATAATATTAAACACCCTGTCTGCTGACAGTCATCAACTCTTCTCTCTAGTTATCCTTGACCAGATGTACCCTGTAGAAACTCATAAGCATGACTAAGCATTTAACAGTCTAACTAGACATCCTATCTCCACTAAATATTTCTAATACATAAAGTATCTATCCAATATCTATCTGACTAAAAATGCCTAACAAAGGAGATCCTTAAACTATTACATAATACTTCAGTGTTTCCCCTACCATTATATTTGGGAGGCATGCAGAAAACAGCGGAAATGATAGTGGACTTTAGGAGGAGTACCCCCCACCCAAACTCCCCTCACTATATTCAGTAGCACCATATCAGCAGTGGAGACCTACAAGTTCCTGGGTTCCTCCGGACTTGATGCGGGCAACCAATATCTGCTCTATTAGCAAAAAAAGGCACAGCAGAAGATATACTTCCTGCATCAGCTCAAGACATTTAACCAGCCTCAGGAGCTGCTGATACAGTTCTATAGAGGAATCACTGAATTTGTTCTCTGCATGTCCATCCCTGTCTGGTTTGGCTCAGCAACCAAACAGGACAGGAATAGACTTCAGTAGACAGTTAAGTCTGCAGAAAAAATAATTGGAGCCAGTCTGCCCACTATGGAGGGCCTGTACACATCACAGTCAAGAGCATGGCAGATAATATTTCCACAGACCTATCACATCCTGAACATAGTCTGAGCTCCTGTCTGGACAGCACTACAGAACACTGTACACCAAAACAACCAGACACGGAGACAATATTAATGCAATCACATGCTCATTAACACATTGTGAGGAGCCTTGCTCTTATATCAGGACTGGTGGATATTTAGCACAAGTAGGCAGCACAAGATGAGGTCAAAAAAAGAGCAAAAGAAGAAAGTAGGCAGCACAAGATGAGGTCAAAAAAGAGCAAAAGAAGAAAAGTCATTCCAAAAAACAAAAAAACAACAACCATGCAATCAAGTTATATAATCAACCTACTGCCATGCTGGATTTTGGCCCCACGTGGCTTGCTTACAACACCAGGAACCCCAGACTGTGTCAGGAATGTGATAGGGGTTCAGGAGTGACTGCGTGTGTGTGTTTGTGTGTGTGTGTGTGATACTTTGTCCAGCTACAGCAGGACAGAACATCTGTTGGATGCAGTCAGGTCAGGTCAGGTCAGACAGCAAGGAAGACACTGAGCGATGAGACAGAGGTGCAGAGCCAATGGCAGATATGAACAGTGTCATGCAGAGTCATGCTTGTGCCACTTTGCATTCCTAATATAAATTTAAAGTTGTAGAGTATTCAAGCTGTAGAGCTGAGTCCAGGAACACGGTCACAATACAAAGAAATGGTCCTCATAGGATTCTACATTACAGTGCATTAACATTTTACTTATACTTTAGCTATGGGTTTGGAGTTGACAGTGATAGACTGTCAGTTGGTCCATCACACTGGTTCAGATTGAAATGTATTAATAACTATAGTTACAATATATTTTGTACAAATATCTAAATTCCCTGACTTTTCCTCTAGTACCACCATAAGGTTGATATTTGTGGTTTTGGATAAAATAGCTCCACAATTATTGGATGGATTGTCATGAACTTTAGTATAGGTATTTATGTTCCTTTAGGAGGAATGAATACTTTGGTTTAGAATCAATACCTGCAGATCTAAGAAGACCACCACCTGATGGTCGAGTGGCTAGATTCAGTGCTTTCGCCACTGTGGCCTGGGTTCGAGTCAGGGTTGTGTCAGGAAGGGCATCCGGTGCAAAACACTTGCCAAATGTCAACATGTGAACAGTCAGTGCGGTGACCCCTAATGGGGAAAATGCCAAAAGTGACATTCACCTGCTTATCTAACAACAATCCTATCAGCAAAGCTTTGAATGCCAAGATGGAAATATGTCTGTCTCAACCAGGCATCTGTAGTTCAGGTTGTCACTAAGAAACAAGATGTGGTGGGAGGGGCAAAGATTTTTGGAGCGGCTTATGTTGTCATTTTGTTTTCAGTTTCACTAAACCCACTAGGCTGAAAAAAAATAGGAAGAATAGCTTTAATATAGGTGAATATCACTTTTGGATTTTTCCTGTTAGGGGTCACAACATTTGGCACGTGCTTTACACTGGATGCTCTTCCTGACACAAGCCTGGGCCGCAGCAGTGGGAGCGCTGCGCCCTCACCACTAGTCTATCAGGGAAAAGCTTTAAGATAGGTATTCCAGTAAATTTTAAATACCTTTAGTACATAGAGTAGGGTATTAAATTTGCATCTTATCTGCTGCTGAGATACACGTGCACACACACATTCATTCACTCACCTCAGGCTATTTTACCTCAGGGACTCTATATCCCATTCTTTTCAGAAAATCAAGTTTGCTCATATTCTTTTTAAAACAATCCTCAATTTCAATGCTTGACACATTAGTTTCCACCTCTCTGTCATTCAGTATTTTCGTAAAAGTGCCACATAATCTGAAAGTAATCTGCAAGCAGGGACAAAACAATGGCCTTTTCATGTTGCCTCCTAAAACAAGACAAAAACTGAAAAGTTGCCTTCTGCTTCCTGACACGTCTCAGCATAAAGTTTGGTTATCAGAGGGGTTGCATCAGTGACTCTGCTTACAAAGCACTTTGGCTTTAACTTGCAAAATCAGAAAAAAGTGCAAAAAAGCACATAAGTGTTAGACAAAGACCAATAATCACTGATTGCTGAGTCAGACGATCTCTGTGTGTTTGTGTATCTTTCTTGTCTTGTGTATATCTATGTTCATCTATGTTTCTTTTTTTTAAATTTGTCCTTTTGCTCCTTTTTCCCTTATGCCACCTCCCGTCTTTTCCTTTTCCCACTCTTCTCGGTCTCAGTCACAAATCAACTGTCCAACTTTAGTCCTGTTATCAAGTAGGGTCCTTGATTAAATCACTTTGTAACTTTTTTGTTTGTTTTTTGCAAGGCCCACTTCAACTATGAACTCAGATGTCCTTTACCTGCGGCTAATGCTTGTCATCAAGTGTAGAATCAAGTGTCAACCTACTTAAAATCAGCTTTTTATTTGCCTACTTTTTAGAAAGAGGACAAACTATGGGAGAGAGGAGAGACAAAGTTACTGACATGTGATGGTGGCATATAAATGCATGGAGAGTGAGGAGAGGAGAACAGAGAGGAAAGGAGAGCATCATGGGAGGACCCCCAGCAGTCTGGGCCTATAGCAGCATAACTAAGGGCAGGCTCGGGGTCATCAGAGCCAGCCCTAACTATAAGCTTTATCAAAAAGGAAAGTCTGAAGTCTAACCTTAAAGGTAGAGAGGGTGTCTACCTCCTGAACTGAGACTGGGAGCTGGTTCCACAGGAGAGGAGCTTAATAGCTAAAGGCTCTGCCTCTCATTGTACTTCTATAGACTCTAGGAACCATAAGTAGACTGAAGTGCTCTGTTGGGATAATATGGCCCTAGGATGTCCTTAAGATATGATGGAGCCTTGGCATTAAGGGCTTTGAAGTGTTTTTAAGTAGAGAGAAGCTAATGTATCGCATCTCTTCAAAGCCCATGGTTTGAATGGCAGTGAGGTATGAACAGGTCTGGACATTCTTCTTGCTGGAGCTTAGGCTAATTGTTACCGCTCTGGGTTTTTTAAATTTGAAATTAACTGACCTGTTACTGCACAATATTATACTTAATGTTCTTCTTACATAACAGTACTCCAAGCTTACTCAGCATGTGCCAATGGCAGGAACTGCTTATTTTTTTAGACTCAAGTGGGGGGCAAAGTAAAAAAACAAAAACAAAAAAACATTATCCATATATTGTATTAAAAATCCTGGTTGGAAACATTTGCAGTGACAGCATTTCTAACAGTGCTGTATTTGTCCATGACACAAGCCCTGGAGGAAGCACTGGAAAAACAGAAAATGCACACCCTTGAATTTTGGGTTAAAATTGTCCTTTGGGTGATTAATGTAAGTTTTTGTAATATTCATAAGGTCTCCACAAATGTCACAAGATTCTTCTTTAGTTTTAATGTTGGGGAGCTCATCACTAAGCCTGCTGGTGTTGCCACACAGTGGCATGAGGGACTGGTATGCTGATATTATATAACCATAACCAGATTAATGCAACATGTGTGTGTGTGTGTGTGTGTGTGTGTGTGTGTGTGTTAGAAGGAGAGTGTGTGTGCACCTCAGTTGGACTCTGAGTACAAACCCCACTCCCCACCATCCTGGCAGTACCTCAGGTCATAGCACAAACACACAAAATTGTAATATTTGAATGAGTCTAATGAAATATGTCTGGATTTGTGTGCATGCTCATGGATGTTTATGTGTGTTTATGCTTATAGACTGAGAATGACATTTAAGATGACATTTTAATTGTTTGTCATTGATTACGGGGCCATTTTGCAACATTGTTTTTGATGCAGTAGCACTTCAAAATTGTTCTAAATCTTTCACAATATGACTTATTGTTGAAATTAAAGGAATAGATCAGTGTTGTTGAAAATAGGCTTTTCTCCACTGACTTTCTTGAGGAGACTTAGACAGGAAGACCTATTACCTTTGTATCTCTCCATAAAATATGAAGATGGAGCTAGGAACTTATCTTAGCATAATGACTGGAAGCAGAAGACGGGAGCAAAAAGAAGCATGAACCAACATATTGATGAAGTATTCAGCGTTTGTTTTCCTGTTTGCAGGAGGCATGCTGTGCATACGTGCTGATGGTGACAGCAGTCTACTGGGTGTCAGAGGCTGTTCCCCTAGGTGCTGCTGCTTTGGTCCCAGCCTTCCTCTACCCACTCTTTGGGGTGCTCAAGTCCAGTGAGGTGAGCCTGTCTGTCTGTTTAACTATTTGTCTGTTTGGAGTGGGGGCTGTATATAAAAATGCGTCACAACTTCCTGCCACTATGTGGAATTGAAGCCAAAATATTGTGAATACAGGAGTGGCCATTTGCTTTTATAATACATTTTTCAAACATATTCTGTGCAATAGCAACCAGAGGTAGAGTTGTAGTATCGGTCAAAGCTGTCACATCATCCAAAATACACTCCTTTTTATATCATCATATAAAAAAATTATTGGTACACAAATCAGTATGATCATATATAACTAAAATGTCAGAATTCATGATTGGGAAAAAATGTAACTGAGTTGTACTTTGAAGTTTTAGTTTGGTGCGTGCCGATGCTGCTAACTTGGAAGTCACGGGGTTTATGACATATACTGCAGCCTGCCACCAGGGAAAATTTGATTTGTGGTGGCTTCACTTCTGGGAGCTGTCACATTGTCCATCTTTATAGTATAATGTATAGTCTGCAGTATATGTTGACAAGTGCATTTAGCTTTTTGTAAATTTTTTGCTTAAAATTGAAACCAGGCAGCTAAAAGAGAGTCCTCAAAGCTACGGAATTGGTTGATAATTCTATGGTGTGCTGGTACTGCCAGATATCATACATTTCTCTTACTTGTTGACAGGCATTAATATTCTCCCTACACTTTGCCTTCAAATATGCTAATTTAGTGGCATAGAACATTATTATCTGCCACAAAGACAGCATTTACAAAGATAGCAAATTTCTGAAAGCAGCATGATTAGAAATTACCATGTAAACAGCTAATTCTGATTGCTTCAACACTGATAAGGACACATTTGGAGTAATAATCAAACTGGCATTGAGAGTTTCCATTTTGGTTGCAATACTGATAGATAATTTATTTTAGATAACAAGTTGCTACCATATACCTTCATTGGTGTATACTGTATATACTGTACATGGTCTTTGATGAACTCTATAGAATTTTATATGAATAAGTCTATACTGAAATGCAGTGTTGAGCAGTAGTGAACTATTCATACAGTATGTTCAGTTAGTCATTTAAAGATAGGTTTTGTGATCCTGGAAAAAACAGCAAGAGGAAGCTCGGTTTTGAAAGTAGCCAACCAAAGAAATCCCACCCTTTCTTTATGACTTCTCTTCAAAGCCAATCCTCCAAAGCACAACACACACACTATAACATGCACTGCCTGACTGCTGCTTAAAGATTTCAGTAAAATAACAAATGTCCTCCAAACAATACTAAACCAATAATTACCTATCCGGCAGAACTACAGCCACCTTGGCATCACTATCAGCTCCTTGTGTTTTTTCAGTTGTCACCATCATTCAAAAGTCACACTGATGTTAATTCTGGTTTTACTTCTTGCAGTATCTAACTTCTTTTTAGTTATAACTTTCTCAAATATGGTGTTACCCACCCAGATCTGCAGCCCTAAACTGTAGCTGGGGAGCTCTGGTTCATGGCTAAACTGCTTTAGCCCTGGCTTGCTGCCAGTAACTAGCCTTAGAAATCTGGGTTTTTCCAGCAGGGAGAAGTAAAGAGGGAGGCAAGCTAACTCTGTTGAAAACATAGGCTTTATTCTACGTTGGTAAAACGAACACTGCATGTGTTCTTTGAGGCCCAGTTAATTGCATTACAATCCTATCTATACACTTAGAGCTGACTACTGATGGTATTTTCTCCATCCATGGCTGCATGAGAAAGGAGTCTGTTCTACGTAGCAGTCTTCTTGCTCTCATACTGCTCACACTACATGCAGGTCACAATTTCTGGCAGTAATGACATGTCCTATAAGGCTATACGTCTTAGAAGGGAAAGGCCTGGCCTGTAACAACAATCTCCATTCGTAAACAAAAGCTGCTGTGAGTACCTTCTCTGCCATAGCTTGCGGGTAAAGCCACCCAAAATGATGCACAACATGCGGGTTTCTTGTTGTAGTAGGTGTGTGCGTAGTTGCTGTCATTATTATCATTACTGCCTTTGATCACCATCATGGAGCATTCACATAATTCAGACATTGTTTTGCTGTCGCCTGTTTTGCCACTAGATATCACTGGAACTAACCTTTTAATGAATGAACCGATGTTCGATACAATTGATGAAGTGATTCGATACAGGTTCATTGCTTCATTTGGACATCACTACACGCAAGTAGGAAGATAGGCTGACATACAAAACAACGAAAGAGCACGGAGAAAAATTGGCCTAGAGACTAGAACGAACTGGCAAGTGACTGAGGAGTGAAACCGGGTAATATAGTGAGCAACCTAATCAAGTGCAGCTGGTGATAAGGGAGTGAGGAACAGGTGAACGTGATTAGTGTAAATGGGCAAGAGACAGTAGGAAAGGTGAGGGAGGCCAGAGCGGCCGAGCAAACCTGACAATGTGTCAAGCTTTCTCACTCTAGATGGACAAAACTGTGTTATTTAGTGCAAGTGGTAAACTGTGTGCATCTTAACAGTGATGCAGGGAACCAGTGGTACAACTGTGAATGCAGGGATATCCAGCTGTGATAGTGTGTTACTGTGCTGGTAGCTAGAGTCACTGGATGTACAGTAATTTCAGATCAGGGTTTCCGCAAGGGTTTTTATAGTGCAGTGTTACTCATTGTATTACATGAGTACAAACCAGAGCCATCACTTAGTGCTAAAGGTTTTGTCAGACGACTCCACTGACCTATTACAGTACATCAAGTCATTAATACATACAAATAACACATTCAGTTATCATTATGCCACTGATGTTTCTCAGTGTTTTTTTTTTTTTAATTTTTTATATCTGAGTACATTCAAATGTGCCTGCACCTGGCCACTTAGATATTATTACCAGCTATCACTACCAGGATCTGTCTCCACTCAGGAAAACTTTGAGTGGGTTGCCTGAGGATTAGAGCCAACAGTATCACCGCTTAAAAAAAAACACACAGTATACACATCTTTTCCATTAAACTCACCTCTTCTTCACCTTTTTATATAACTGCTACTATGGTTTAGTTATTTTTAATTCTATTATTTTCCTTTTATTTTCCTGTATGGTCTATGTTTTTGATGTTAATTTTGTGAATATTTCTTTTTATTTATATGTGTAACTGTTTGTACTACCATTTTTGCCCAGGACGCCCTGGAAGAAGAGATCTTGTATCTCAATGGGACATTCCTGGTTGAATAAAATAAAATAAAAATGTATCAGCATTACATAAAAAGTCAGCTGCACACCTCGTGACCAAAGTACATTGACAAACAGTGACCAAGCTGCATGATAACCTTTTGTGATGGTGTTCTGCAAATATACCTACAGAGGTTTTATGCAACATTCTCAGTCTATTATAGTAATCCCAGTCTCACAGTTTCCCACATGAACCCATCCAGTGACCACTGGCACAATGCCTGTAGGCAGCATTAGTACTGTAGATACAGTACATGCAAAAAAAGTAATTATTTTATAAAAGGATTAGTGCTTATTTCTGCTGGCTCTTTAATTCTACTGCAAGTGTTGAATGCAGCAGCATCAGTACACCAAATTTTCTTAATTATCTCTTGAATTCAGACTTGTTGAAGTTGTTTGTAAATTACCCAAACACTGTGCCATTTCATTGTTGGTTGTTAATCTAAGTTAGAACTGATTAACAGGGGTTTTAAATGAGCATTGCTATCTGATGAGCCAACAAACTACAAGCAACAGGAGTCAGATGACTGATAAAAGCCAGTGTTCTTGCTTGTTGCTTTGCAATGTCAGCATCTTTTAGAAACAGTCCTATTTATCTTGAGTGTCTAGATTTGATTGATTAATTTATTAATTGATTAGTAGGACAACAGAGAAGGACTTATTTGGATAATTAATGGTTTCACCTATTTGATAATTAAATATACCACAAATTATCTAGTTTCTGCTGTTTGAATATGAGGAATTCCTGCATTTATTTGTATTATGTTGTCATGAATTAATTATCTTTGGGTTTTGGCCAAAACGGAACATTTCGTGAAATATGCTAGCTGTTTTTTGTTAAAGTTTTCTGACATTTTATAGACTAAACAATTAATTGAGAAAGTAGTCTAATAATATAATAATGACTGTTTGTGTCCCCAGAAATAACAATAAAGTCACTGAATATTAATGACTTGATGTACTGTAATTTTTCAGCTTTTTCCACTTTTTTAAAAATTTGTTTTCTTTTTTATGTGTTCATACATTGAGCCCATGGGAATTAGAGAGAAACAGAGAGAGATGGGGTTGTGTGTAAAACAGTCCAGCAGAAGAAAGTGCAGCAGGTATTATGTTAGAGGTGAGGAGATGCAGGCTTATACAACATTGTGAGTCCATGAACCCTGCAGGAGGGGAAGTAGGGCAGATTAAAAAGAACAAATGGAAGACTGTTGATCCAAACAAAGAAGGGTGAAAAGTAGGGAAGTGGGTAATGGAAGGAAAAGCAAAAGGTCCCATCACTCCATTGTGTCTTATTTTGTCCATTTTCTCAATACATCTCCAAATTATTTTGCACAAATTTGTAATGAGCATTTGAATCTTTGTGTGTGTGTGTGCGTGTGTGTGTGTATTCAGGTGGCAGCAGAGTACTGTAAAGATACCACTCTGCTGCTGATGGGAGTCATCTGCCTGGCAGCCTCCATAGAAAAGTGGAACCTACATAAACGGATTGCTCTGCGCATGGTGATGGTTGCAGGGGCCAAGCCAGGCATGTAAGTAGCACATGGACTTTTACACATTCAGTAGAATAAACCTCTTCCTACACACACAGACACATACAAATAGACCCAGACCTACCCTTAACACAAAGCATCCCTGAATCCTATCCTCACCCAAGCAATGAGCAGATATGTGCCTTGACACACAGCATCTACGTTGTATTTGCTCAGGTTAGACGGTGGCTGGCCCAACTGACTTATAGTGGCAATCACCTCTGAGAGCTCGGTCCACTCAACTGTCCAACCACTGACAGTGTTTAATCAAGAAGAATACACTATTAACAGCCCCAGAGAGTCAATAACTATATTATCTCTAACACTAAAGCAAGTTCTGTGTGGCTGTCGGACTGAAGGCAAGTCTACAGGGTCATCAAATGGGCACCCTCTCACCACAGTAACTGGTGTTTTTGTTCAGTTGGGCCCATGACAATAAGAAGGCTCAACAGTGTGTCCAGCACACCTGACACAACCCACCATCTACTCTCTTGATAATTCAAGCTAATTCACTATAACTGTTACTAGTGCTACTATTTTACTACTGTAGGTCTTACACTGACTCTCCCACAGATAACAAACACAACATTGCTCTCTCTCATCCAGGTTGGTGCTGGGCTTTATGTGCTGCACAGTGTTTCTGTCCATGTGGCTCAGCAACACATCCACCACAGCCATGGTGATGCCCATAGCTGAGGCTGTCTTGCAGCAGCTTATCTGCACCGGTCTGGCCGACAGCCACAGCAACTCCGAAACCACAGAGGCCCCTGAGGATGATGACGGTACCGCTTGTTCTGTTACTGGAAAGGGAGGTCATTGAACTATAAGTAAAAGTAAAAGATGTGATGTGTTGAGAAAGCAGTTTGTGGATCCAGCTGTAGCAGGGAACACTTTGTCTTGGTCACAGATAAACACAGTGTAAATACCTTTTGCGGTTCAGTGTGTTACACCAGCAGTTGTTTGTTGTTGTTTCAGACAAAGAAGAAAACCTGGAGAAAAACCAGTTTGAATTGCTCTATCACAACGAGAGGTACAAGTGTGTATGTTGAGATGATGAGTGTTTCTGTGTAGACATAAAACCTGTGCACTTGGTGTGTGGTAATATTGTTGCCCAATTCTCCCTATTTCTTCTTCTAAATTGCAGTTATAAATGCTCAGTGTTGTACCACAGTCCTTGTCACTTCCATTTCAAGCAGCTGGCCTAGAGAAGCTAACAATGCATGTACTTCCCTTCATCTCTGAGGAGTTTCACTCAGAGAAGATGAGGCTTGGCAGTGCACTTAAAAAAAACAAAAACAAATGTTGTTGCAAGCTGCAGAAGGGCATCTAAGCCACATGCAAGTCTCCTTAAATTAAAAAGACTTGTTAAAAAAATCTGTGTATTGGAATAAATATTTATTAGACAAATTTGATTATCATTTGAAGTTTTCCAAAAAAAATCAAATCAAATATCTGTTTTTCTTTTGTGTCATTTTTTTTGAATGACTTGATTTTAAAATAAATTCTTGATCTAAATTCAGATGTTGTTACATTTGGTCAGCATTGTACATCACGGGAGCCAGGGCCTGCGAGAGAGAAGGAGAAAGAGAGGGGCAGGTGGCGCTGAGCAAACCTGACAGATTTTTTTTTTCTTCAACATTGTCTCATGCATTTGATCAGTATTAATAAAAACTTGTTACTGTGAAGTATCATGACCTTTTTTCTGTTGTATTTCCAGTGACTGCAGCAAACAGGAGCTTTCTACACAAAGTGAGGTGAGACCTGCCACAGCTTTTTTTTTGCCAAGTAGGTATAAGTCAAGTCAATCCCAGGTTCGAATCAGGGTTGCGTCAGGAAGAGCATCCGGTGTAAAACACGTGCCAAATGTCAACATGCAAGTCGTCAGTGTGACGATTCACTGTGGCGACCCCTAAACGGGAAAAGCCGAAAGTGAACTACTAGGTATAAGTCAAATAATTAGCATCAGAGCAGCAGAAAAACCCATATAATGCAAGTCTCTTGTTCACAGGTGCAGACTGACGAGTTAAATGATTTGGGTCTGAAGTCGATTGCTAACCAGGACTATAATGGAACCACCAATGGACACCTGCCACAGGTTAGGAACGTAATGTAGGTTAATCAGGCTGGTGTGTGACTGTAGGTTTACTGGAAACAAGGCTGAAAAACACATCCCTTTCCCTGACCAACTAGAGTCAGTTAATATCTTTAACATTTTCCATTCATTTACAGTACATTTTCCTCACTCACTTTTAGGTTGCAGTTGAAATTCCAAACGTCAAGCGGGAGAAGGAAAGGAGAAATTCCCGGTATCCCACCAAGAGGGATCACATGATCTGTAAATGCCTTTCGCTCAGCATCACCTATGCTGCAACCATTGGAGGACTCATCACCATCACTGGCACATCCACCAACCTCATCTTTGCTGAACAGTTTAACACGTAAGTACACACACACACTTGTGTAATGATTTTAAAATCTTGGGGGTTGAGAAGCATCCTCCATCTGTGGGCAGTAAAAATAAATATTAAAGAGGCATTGTAAACAGTTCTGAAAGACATTCTGGTCCAGTATTAAGTCGTGATGACTCCAGACACCACCTGCACTGTTATAGCTTGATTGATTTCTTGGCTGCTGTGCTGGTCAGATTGAACCACTTGATGTTACTGCAGTGTCTAGGGGTAAACACAGGGTCTGAGATCAAACTAATCAGCCTCCACAGTCCTAATGGAGCCGATTGTCACCATTCACATCATTAAGCCTGGCACAATCGCCCCCTTCATGTTGCAGCTTGTTTGACAAAGGACAGGTTTTGGTTCTGTGTGTGAGTAATAGTTATAGTCCTAAAGTTATGTTACCAGGACCAGTGAATGGTCCAAGAAGTAAATATGAAAAACCCCCAAATTATACCTTCAAATTTAAATGGTTGTTAAGTCAATTTATTATTAGTTAAATATAGAGAACTAATGTCAAATTGGCTTGTGTGTGTGAGTGGTTGTTCGTCTGTGTGTTGGCCCTGTGATGGGCTGGCGACCTGTCCAGGGTGTACCCCGCCTTTCGCCCGCAGCTGGCTGGGATTGGCTCCCCGTGACCCCGTTTGGGACTAAGTGGTTTAGAAAATGGATGGATGGATGGATGTCAAATTGTGTAAACATAACACAATGAAGTGAACTTTTTTAGAAAAAGTACAAAAGTATCCTAATGTTGACTTCATAAATGAGGAATCCCTGGTAGATAAAGCATGTGTGTGTGTGTGTGTGTGTGTGTGTTTTGGTTAGTTGGTCTAAGTCCTTGTCTGCAACAAGTCCATGCTAGCAAATGATCAACTTGGCATACTGTACATGCATACATACTGCAGTATACATATACACACACCTACAGGTGCTTTGACAGACACACTTGACACTTGAGGCAGATGTTAAATATTAGGCCTTTCTACAAAACATCCTCTCTCTTTTTACGGATTCTGTGCTTTTAATCAAGCCTTCAGTTGCCTTTGTGTCTTCATTTAGGTATTCTGTCATTTTGTAAGTCCTCTATATTGAAATGCAATTCTTAATTCCAAAGAGCAAACATCTACTGGCTCACAGGGGAGAAATGGCCCAATGAAATAAAGAGCTAAAAAGACAAATTACAGTACGTTTAATGCAAGAAAGGATAAACACTAACCAAAATGATTTGTCACAACCTGACAACTCAAATCTTGTTCTTAGTCATGGTTTATAACTAATCTATGAAAAAGTTCCACTGGTTACAACTAATAAAGCCTTCATAAAGGGCACCTCATTCCACAGTAAGCTAGTATGTTCTCATTAAGTCTCCTATTAAGCAAGTGCAGGTAAATGGAATTATGTCTTACTGAGATTCTTTATATTTTGATGACAGTACACAGAGTATTTGCCGAGTTGGCAAAAAATGTCCTAAAACTAGAATAGGTGCTGCTGTTTTATAGCTTTTATTATATGACAGTAGTCAGCACAATTAATGTAGAAACACACTGCAAAGCACTATAGCGACACAGAGCAAATTATGCTGCTTTAATGAGATTGAAGAGATTTCTCCAGAAATGTGGCTTCTGTCTTGCAGTTTAATAAACCAGATCATATTGTGGTGATGCCTGCTGGTTTCACTGTCATTGCACAGAGCAGTGCTTCTGCACACATAAGAAGATGGGAATTACAACTGCTGTCAGTCAAAGCAAATACGAGGCTAAAACAGGGTCAAAGTAGGGGACCGATGGGGGTTAAGTGGTTATTTCATAACCGTGATACAGTTTCATTTTTATCAGTGCAGGTGCTCTCAGTGGTTAATGAGGTTGAGCTTTTAAAGAGAATGTGTTATTTAAACATAATAACACACGTGAACCTCAAATCACTGACTGTTATTAAATGATAGGAGATGTTGGAGGTGACTGGTGGCCCTCTGCTAATGTAAGTGTTTTTGTTTTTCTAAGTTAAGACAACACTTCTAATCAACCCTATGCATCAGTGTATCAAATGTTTAAAGGACTTAGGGCTCTATTTTCCTGCCAGCGCAATTTCTGCAAAGCCTCAGTTGCAGACATTATGCAGTTTTCCTCATGGCTCATATCTACTTTTTTTGTGCACTGGTGTGTTTGATATTTTCCTGCCATAAATGAATGTGTTTATGCTGAGGTGGAAGAAGAGACACACTTGAGGCCGTGTGTATGCTAATTAGGCAGCGCAATGCAGTTTTGGTGCTCGTTTTGACCTGAAATAATGATTTTCCTGACATGTGCCTAGACTGGGAAGCACGAGATTGGGTACCCAAATGTTTTTAATGGACACACCAACTTAGAATTAACCCTTAAATGTACAACTTATCTGCTGGATTTTATTGCATATCATGTAGATTATTTTTCAATTAGATCAATGAACTAGTCTTCAGTATATAGCTATAGATATGAATCTATTCAAAAAGTGTTGGTGTGTGTTGGCACCATTTGTAGGCTACTTACAGGATGCAGCCAGAGCTGATCTGCAGCTGCTGTTTGGGAATCCAAATCCTTATTTTAAAAACAGTGAAACATTTATAAAGCTACATACGAGACCACTGTGGATTTTGCACACTGGATGCAGCTGTGTGAGTAAATGACACTAATTAATTGCTGCTGGTTACAGGATCAGAGACTTTCATCTTGCATGGTTGATTAGTGATATTGGCAGACTACTGGGTGAATATTCATGAGCAGTACTTCTGCATAAATAGTTTTGTCACTGTCAATTTCCAAATGGCATACATAAGTGGCAGGTGAAGACAATGGGGGGAAAGAATCTTTCCTCATATATTTTCATGTCATGACATGAGTGACATCAGACAGTCAAGTTTCCGCCCTGGTATTTAAAGGGAATGAGAGGAACTGGTTTGATTGGACATAACTAAAGCCAGCCCCAACTCCACCTGCTCACGATGTATTCCTCCCTTCCTCCAAAATGCGCCCGGTAATGCCTGGCAGTGCACAAAAGTGTACTGCATCTGTGGACATCAAAATTGCAAAACATTGTTAAACACACCCTTATGTCCCTTGTGCCTGGAGTTTAGACCTGAGTTTAGTGCTGCACCCTGTTGCAGGAAATAGAGCCTTAATGCACATACAGTATATCTTAATGAAACTCTGCGTCTCTTTATCTGTGTCTTTCTCTTTCCAGCCGTTATCCAGATGCTAAGGTGATTAACTTTGGTACGTGGTTCATCTTCAGCTTCCCCATTGCCATTATCATGCTGGTCCTCACCTGGCTTTGGCTGCACTTCCTCTTCCTAGGCTGCAAGTGAGTGCATGTGTGTTTATGTGTGTATTTTACAGCTAGGATCCTGTGCTGCAGGTTGTTCAGATCACTGTCATATGCATGTGCAATTAAAGTGTGCTATCCTACTTGTCCACTTCTTGACATCTTTTCATTATAGACTCATGCTAATCCCGCTGTCTGTAATGCAGTGTTGAACCGCAGCACCATTTGGTGTCCTGTGGTTGCAGGTTGTAAAACAGAGTGTGTCAGGTCAACATGTGGTTGATGATGCTGCTGTATGCTCAGCTTCAGGGAAACATGCTCGCTGAATAAGAAGCGCAAAACAAGGAGAGAGATGCTGTCAGAGAGGAGGATCCATGAGGAGTACGCAAAACTGGGACCCATCAGGTGTGTACATGGCACTTCACTGTTTGTGTGTGTCTGGTTTCGTTGTTGTAGCTTTCCTGACTGAGTGTCTCTTGAGGTTGTATCTTGAGAGGACATTTTTGCATTTTGAGGACATTCTATGTGCTATTTGAAGGCATACACTTGGTTTTTATGGTTAGGTGTTAGGTTAAGTGTTGGGGTCAAGCTTTTAGCTGTGATGGTTAAGTTTAGGGTCACAGACTAGGGAATGTGTTATAACAATAAGGCTCCTTACAAGCATAGAAAGAAAATGTGTGCATCTTACTCACACATTCAGACATGACATTGTGGTACAATTGTGTTATGACTCGTGTAATTGTTGCTCTCCGTACTTCTTGGCTTTACTGTGTGTGTGTTTGTGTGTCCCAGCTACCCAGAGGTAGTGACCGGTGTTTTCTTCATCCTGATGACTCTGCTGTGGTTCACCAGAGAGCCAGGTTTTGTGCCTGGCTGGACATCTCTTTTTGAGAAGTAAGTACTCATAATGTTGCAACACAGCAAAACAAATGGTGTTATCACAAACAAGTGTTAGTGATCAGACAGTGATCAGTGGCTTTACGGTCAGTGATGCAGTGAGTCAGTAATAAATGCATAAACATACACTGTCACACAGACAGAGATGAGCAAAGAAACTATAAGTATCTCAGTGACGGTACTGTAATTAAACCTATTTTGTCATGAAACATAAGAAAAGGCTCTGTAGCTGTACCTTCAGTAAGCCCTAAGCCTGTTTTGGGGATTTTCCTCGAAAAACACATACCCAAAATGAAATGTGTATATCTCTGCAACCACAAGGTGTATTTGATTACTCTTGGTGTCAAAAGAAAAGGAACACCTGTGAGATTTGTCAGGAGGTGTAAATATCATTCTATGTTTTGTTGTTGAAGAGTAAATGAAGATGGCACACAGCACAAATTAGATTTTTCAGGTTTGCCTATGTTAGTGTTAGGTAAAAAAAAAAGCATATTCATACTGAGTATTTCCACAGCACAAATTGTAATGATCCAGCTGCAGCTCTAAACCTCTATGAATCCAAAGTACAACATGTGATCATCACCAGGACCAAATATTATTCTAAAATAGTCAAGCAGGACAAAATTATAGAGGTTTTAGTACATGAAGTCCAGGCGAGGTGCTAAAATGGCACATTTTGGCACCACCTGTGCCATTTGAATTTTCTCATGTATAAAACTATACTACATTTCATTTGTGTATCAGTAATGGTGTTCCATACATCTAAATACAAAACAACTGGATTTTTTTTTCAAAACAGAACTTTACTGAAACTCACACACTCATAAACACACTATTTACACTGTGCACCACACACTATTTACACCATTGTGCATGTATATGGCAATGTTACTTCCCTTCATGCCACAGCTTGAAGCAGTTTTTGTTTTTAGTGAGGCAGAGGGGAACCCCACACTTTGTACCGTAAAGTGGTGTCTTTACACACCTGATTCCAGCCTTGGTGCACCTCACACAGTACTTCCTGGGCTGTCCTTCCCCTTCAAAGAAAGCAGGAAGGCAAGTGGTGGGGGTGGGGGTAGCTGCTGAGTCTTCAGCAACCATCAGCATCTCTTTGGCCAGCTGTTCTCTGAATTGTTTTTGGGTGTAGGGCTTTGGCTGGGTGCTGTCCTGTCGGTACTTGTACAGCTCCTTGTGTAGGAGGAAGCTGTTCACCACAGCAATGTCAACAAAGTGGTAGAAAAACGTTTTGTACCACTTTGTTGTCTTGTGATGAACGCTGTAAAACCCAACAAGTTGATCTGACAAATCCACACCACCCATGTACTTGTTGTAGTCCACAATACAGTCTGGAACAGGTACCTGCTTGTTATTCCAGACCCCAGCCTCCTTCACTTTTCTCTTTACAGTCTTTCCAGTGAAGGCCTGATGGATTGTGGAGCACATTGCAACAGGTCTTGTGTCCATCCATTTGACAAACAGAAGGTTGCCACTACGAATCCAGCACATCCCCACTTTGTCGGTTTATCCTTTATGTACTGCTTCAGGCTGATGTGCGCTTTGGAGGCGACCATCCGCTCATCAATCGACACATGCTGGTAGGGCTGGAAGTACACTTTGCAGGCATCCACCATCTCAGTGTACAAAGGTTTGATTTTGAAAAGTCTGTCATAGGCCGGTGAGTTCCTCTTCTTCTCATTTTCTTCATCTTCTGCTGGGCTGCTGAGATGAAGAGACCAGAGAATTGCCTCAAACCGGTCCCGTGTCATCTTTTCCCTGGGCAAGGAGAAGTTATATGGCCATTGTTTCCTCCAGTAATCTGACCTGTGATGGACTGTCACAAGGCCAGTGAAAATAACAATGGCCAAAAATGTATAGAAGTCCTTCACTGTCAGGATGGTCCACTTGAAAACCACCCCAGCAGCTTGTCTTCTGGCTGCATTGGCGTTTGTGTTTTGAACAATTTTTCTGACAACTGCAGCAGAAAAAAACAGTTGAAAAAGGCCAAGTGGGGACCAAGACTGGGTGGTGTCAAATGCTGGGCCGGGTTTTCTAGCTGGCATGAACCGACGAGGGACAGGCTGGACATCCTCTTCCTCTCTGTTATGCCACCTGTCCTCCTCACCGGCAGGTCCGGGTTCACTAATAATAAAAAAGCAAATTTAGTCATAAATCACAAAAAGCCAAACACTTGGTGCTGATGTCAGATTTAGTTTCTACTAACTTTGATTTGTATAGCTCCTGGTTGGAGACAGAGGCTCACACATTCATCTAATCAGACAGTCTATTTGCACTGTAACAATGGTTAGCTGACCAATTTACATACACACATCAACGCTGATAGCCCATCCCAGGATGCTCATCAGGCCATGATTTGCATCACACAACTCAGGCCAGGCCTCAAACCAAGTGTTCTGAGAGCCTGCATTCCTCAACATGAGACACCAGTAAGATCTTTACAAACCTGCATTGTTCAGCAGCAGCAGCAGATTGTCTCCCTCTCTTCCTCCCCTCTGGCTGGCTGGTCCTGGTTCATCATCTTCACTGTAAACCCAGATGTGGAAAAAAACAGATGCATTCACTGAGTGGCCTGGTTGTGAAATTCACACATACACACCAGTAAGATCTTTACCAACCTGCATTGTGCAGCAGCAGATTGTCTCCCTCTCTTCCGCCCCTCTGGCTGGCTGGTCCTGGCAGGTCCTGGTTCATCATCTTCACTGTAAACCCAGATGTGGAAAAAAACAGATGCATTCACTGAGTGGCCTGGTTGTGAAATTGCAATTGCTGATAGCCTATCCCAGGATGCTTATCAGGCCATGATTTGCATCACAGAAGAAGTTGAAGAATGCAGGCCTCAAACCAAGTGTTCTGAGAGCCTGCAAAAATTGCATTTACAATGCCGTCCTTTTCATCAACATCTAGGTGGAAAGCTTGAGAGTAGTCAGGTGCATGTAAACTACATGCGTGTGACAAAGCTTGTTTGATGTCCACAAAAGCCTTTTCTGCTTGTGTGTTCCACATCAGAGCAGAACCATAGTTCTTGTAACCTGCCTCTGTCAGCATGGCACGGAGAGGTG
>NW_018127931.1:4116337-4116771 GCF_001952655.1 Monopterus albus | reverse complement strand
GGGTTGCACATCTTTGAACAGAACCGTCTGGAAAAGTGATGTCCACATGTCTGGGTGACATCATCATGGTCACATTCAGAGAACACAAAATATCACGTGCAAGAAGATTAACGGGACAAGATGGAGAAAGTAGAAATGAATGATAAAATGAAAGATTATTCCATGAACACGGAACTTCTTCAGAGAATGGCCACTCCTCTTTCATACCCGAGAAGCCAATAACTGATATGGTACGCCTTGAACATGAGAGTGGCGCGTTTAAAGTGGAGTACCTAGCTCCTGAGTCAATCAAGCACAAATGCTCTCGACCATTGATAGTCACACGGACTAGGGGCTCAAGAAACATGTTGGCTTGGCTCAGGGAGTCACCTGTTACAGACTTTCGGCAGCCCTATTGTTGAGGCATCTGGTGGAATCCAGGTGCCTGATGTTGA
>NW_018127931.1:4110835-4116004 GCF_001952655.1 Monopterus albus | reverse complement strand
CCTGCTGAAAGCATCTGGTTTACAGCAGCTTTATTTCTGTTAACTTTATCCCTCATCTCTTTAAGTTGTGCCTTCTTCAGCTGTGCTTGTAAGGATGCGAGTTCCCGTTCATCCTTTTCTCTGTCCTCTTTGTCATTATCAATATACTGAATAATATGTGCTGCCTATTGGTCGAAGGGCAGAGTCTGTAGGCCGATCACCTGTTTGAGCCACTGCTGAATTCTGACAGATAGAGAAAATCAATGTGTGCTACTGCGTCTGCATTCCCGATTGACTCTCAATATCTGCCTGTCTTAGGGGCTTGGACCTTGTTCGTGTTATGTGTTATCTGTTCCATGGCTGCTGGAACAAGTGACTTTCCGCACTGTGGGATCAATAAAGTCCCTATCCTATCATATATATGATGATGTAAGACAGGCAGATATTGAGAGTCAATCGGGAATGCAGACGCAGTAGCACACATTGATTTTCTCTATCTGTCTGAATATAGTGAATATATATAATATAAATCATCAATGAAAATGCATAAGAACAACAAAACAAGTGTGTGTAAGGTGTAAGCTGCGGTGCGTAAAGAGAGAATTTTTAGAACTTACCTTCTGCTGTTGCGCTCGACGATAACTGGCTCTAAAATGGCCGCACACAGACAAGTGAGACCTCTTTGGATTCCTCTCAACCTATAGGATGAGGCTATTGAATTGGTGATGTTGGTATTTTCCAAACACACGCCATGGAATCTGTGCAATGTGGGCCTTGTTTTGAGCCGCGGCTAGCGGTGTTTTGATGGATTATAGTTGGTAAAATATTACAAAATATGAATCATATGTCTGGCATAACGCCCCCTAGTGGACCTGAGATGTTGCTTTATTGTGCTTTATTGCTTTTGCTGTGTTTATTGTGGGGAAAAATGGTTTATATGACATTGTAGCCGAGGTTTCGCCGAACATTTTGAGGTATACATTGTTGGGGGTTAGCTACCACAACGCACGTGTCATTCCCATATTTTCAGTTAAGCCTATCAGCCCCCTGTACAGGGGGCCTTCGGGTTGATTCGCTTACACAGTGAACACTGTTAACAGTGAAAGGCACTATGAATCAATCTCTTCCTCTTCTTTTTTCATTTTTGCTGCATGTCCCCTCTCTCAGGAAGGGCTATAGGACGGATGCAACTGTGTCTGTCTTTCTTGGATTCTTGCTCTTTCTCATCCCTGCCAGGCGACCCTTCTCCTCTTCTCACTGTAGAGACACAGGTGAGGACCATGCACTCCTACATCTGGTAGTTTCTGATACTGATTTACAGTTATTTACTGTTGTTAATAAGAATCATAGATCATTGCCCTAGGTGTTATCATCCCTGCTGTACTGATATTTTGTCTGTGGTTTTGAATCATCAGATGATAATCCGCTGGCTCCCATGATCACCTGGAAGGACTTCCAGAGACTGATGCCATGGGAGATAGTCATCCTGGTGGGAGGAGGTTATGCACTGGCTGCTGGTTGCAAGGTAGCATGCATGTGTTTGTGTGTGTTGTTGTATTACAGTACTATACCATCTTAGGGGCAGGTTGTGGATTATGAACCATTTCAATCTTTAATATTAGTCATGGGTTATCTCATATGAAGGTCAAAGGAGTTTATAAAAATGTAATGTCAAAATAATATAGCAGGCCCTACAGCGAGTAGTCAGAACTGCTGAGAAAGTCATCAGGACCCAGCTACCAGACTTCTCTTCTACACCTCCCACTGTCTGTGTTGCATTCACAACATCACTAAGGATCAATCACATCCAGCTCCTCACCTGTTTCAGCTTCTGTTCTTGAGTAGGAGATACAGGTCCATCCATGTTAGAACAACCAGACTGGCAAACAGTTTTTCATCCCAAGCAGTATTATACTGCTAAATGAAAATCCTAAAACAGTGAATTAATAGCCCTTTATATGACATGATACCTGCGTTATCGAAGTTGTATTGAATAGTCTTCCACCATACTCTATACCATGTTTATATTCTGTGACTAAAATAAGAATATCTCTTATTAATAAGGTATTGCGTTATTCTTTTACTGTTTTTATATTTATTATTTCTTAGCATTTAAACAACCTGACACTTTTTATCTACTATATTTTTAACTTTGCGCCATGAGACTGTGTGTGGCCCATATATTAAATTCAATTCAATTAAATTTTATTTGTATAGCGCCAAATCACAACAAAAGTCATTTCAGGTAAGGTCTTTTGTCTCAAGTAAGTTCTAGACCTTACTATTATTATTATAATTAAGATAGAACCAACAAATCCCCCTTGAGCAAGCACTTGGCGACAGCGGGGAGGAAAAACTCCTTTTAACAGAAGAAACTTCTGACTGACACCGCCACTTTGTGGGCGGCCTTCTGCCTTGACTGGTTGGGATGAGTTTATAGAGGAGAGAGAATATAAGAAAAGAAAAGCAACAAGACACAACAACAAACAATCAAACACTGGGCAGGTTGATCTGGCTGGTGACTGCTCATCAGAAATGTACAGCTCCAGAGCCAGGGCTGCCAACAGAAAGGTACAGGGAGAGAGAGAGGAAGCACTACAGGAGAGAGGAGACACAAAGTTAGTGATGTGTAATGGTGACTTATGCATGCATGGAGAGTTAGGAGAGGACAGGAGCTCAAAGCATCAACGGGGGCCGCCGCAGCATAACTAAGGGAAGGCTCAGGGTCACCTGATCCAGCCCTAATTATAAACTTTATCAAAAAGGAACGTCTTAGGTCTAATCTTAAAGGTAGAGAGGGTGTCTGCCTCCCAAACAGAGACTGAGAGCTGGTTCCACAGGAGAGGAGCTTGATAGCTAAAGGCTCTGCCTCCCATTCTACTTCTGTAGACTCCAGAAACCACAAGTAAACCTGCACTGTGAGAGCGAAGTGCTCTGTTGGGATAATATGGCACTATGAGGTATTTAAGATGTGATGGAGCCTTGCTATTAAGGACTTTAAATGTTCAGAGTAGGATATTAAATTGTTCTGCATTTTAGAGGGAGCCAGTGGAGAGAAGCTAATATGGGAGAGATATGATCTCTCTTGCTAGTTCCTGTCAGTACTCTGGCTGCAGCATTTTGGATTAACTGGAGGCTTTTTAGGGAATTATTGGGACATCCTGATAGTAAAGCGTTACAGTAGTCTAGCCTGGAAGTAACAAATACATGGACCAATTTTTCAGGATCAGTTTGATAGAGGATGTTCCTGACTATCATCTGCACAGCAATGGAAATGTATGCTGTGTTTCCTGATAATATTGTCTAAGGGGAGCATCTATAAAGACAAGAGAATTAGACCTAGCAGACTACACCTGTGCTTGCAATGACAATAACAGTGCTACTATACAACTGAAATGTATGTAATGGAATTTAATAGTGCTGTTGCCTCACAGCAAGAAGGCGTCTTTCTGTGCAGAGTTTGCATGTTCTCCTTGTGCCTGCCTGGGTTCTCACCGTTCTCCTTGTGCCTGCGTGGGTTCTCACTGGGTTCTCCGGCTTCCTATCACAGTCCAAAAACATGCATCTTAGGCTGATTAGCAACTCAAAATTGCCCATAGGAGTGAGTGTGAGTGTGTGTGGTTGTCTGTCTCTTAGTGTCAGCCCTGTGATAGACTGGCGACCTGGCCAGGGTGTACCCCACCTCTCACCCAGTGACAGCTGGGATTGGCAAGGATTCTCCAATCTTGTGTACAGTTTGTCATGCTCCAATTGTTTATTAGACAAAAAACTGTGTAATATTACCTCTGTGAACATAATTAACTTCACAGGAATGGTCATTTGCTGGCTACCAGAAGCTGTAATCTGTTACCTGATTTAAATGAAGGACTTAAGGTCAAAGCAGCAGAGGTTCAGGTAGATATGATTGCAGATTAAGAGACTGACTGGACCCTTTGAGAATGCTTAACATGTGATTTGTGTGTGTAGGTGTCAGGCCTGTCGGTGTGGATTGGCAGACAGCTGGAGCCCATGAACGGGCTTCCACCCTGGGCCGTCACCCTACTGGCCTGCCTGCTGATGTCAGCAGTCACAGAGTTTGCCTCCAACCCGGCAACTCTCACCGTCTTCCTGCCCATCTTGTCTGCACTGGTAGAACACATAATCTTTTCATACACTTGGCCTCAGAACAAGGAGTGGCCCTTAATAATGAAAAATATATCATAGAGGTTCAGAGGGACTAGGGAACATGAAATGAGGCACAAAAAGGTCTGTATGGCCCTGTAGCTTATGGCAGTCTCCTTTTCACTGCCTAAGTTTGGGAGACTCCAGTGATGAGGAAAAACCACTAACAAATTGATGGTAAATTGATGCCTACATAGTATGTAGCATGAATGTTAGCAAAAGAGGTTTGATATAACCAAATTTAAGATACTTTTTTCATTTAAAAACATCGAAACCTCTGGTGTGTGCCACATCCATATTAATTTGAGTTTAGTCACCTTTAGCAGTTTGTTACATAACTACATGTTGTTCATGTTGTTACAAGTATGCATGCAGCAGGGTAAAGATCAGTGTAAGTAGGCCCTTGCCTAGGTCAAAGGGTCAAAGTGTTTATTTGTCATATGCACAGTTAAGAAACTTGTTTCCCTGTACAATGAAATTCTTACTTTACCGTCCACATGAATGCCACATGATACAAGTGAGATATAAAGTAGATGAGCAATAACACAAATATAAATAGGCAGTAAAATCACAAATCTAGGGCACTTTAAAGCAGCAAGTGAAGAGAGCAAATAAAAATACAACAAGAGCACAATGTAATGCAGAGAGAATATATGCTATGTGGGAGCCGTGGAGTGTAAATACTCAGCAGTGGGTGTGCAATTATGCATGTGCAAAATGAGTATGTAAACAGTACAGATGGAATTACATGAGGTAGATCTAAGTCAGCTGTTTAGGAGTCTGATGGCAGAGGGAAAGAAAGGATTTTTCAGTCTAGAGGTCCTGCATTTCACACTCCTGAGCCTCCAACCGGAGGGTAGGGGTATAAACAGTCTGTGCTGGGGGTGGCTGGGGTCTTTGAGGATGGAGCCAGCTTCCCTACGCACCCTGCGGTGGGAAATGCTCTGCAGAGAGGGGCGGGGGGGCCTGGTGATCTTCTCAACAGTCTTTACCACTCTCTGCAGGCACTTGCGGTCCATAGCAGTAGTG
>NW_018127931.1:4091162-4110209 GCF_001952655.1 Monopterus albus | reverse complement strand
AATGAAGAGTATCCTGATGTAGGAGTCTCCATTTTCCGGGTGAGAAAGGGAATAGTGGAGGGCAGCCGCGATGGCATCTGAGGTGGCCCTGTTGTGCCGGTAGGCATACTGCAGGGGGTCCAGGGTGTCCGGTATAATGCTCTGAATGCGGGCCAGCACCACTCTCTCAAAACACTTCATACTAATTGGGGTGCGTGCCACTGGCCTGTAGTCGATCAGGCAGGTGACCGGGCTCTTCTTGGGAAGGGGGACGATGGTTGTGGTCTTAAAGCAGGTGGGAACGATGCTCTGGCTGAGGGAAAGGTTGAAGATGGTGGTGAGAACATCAGCCAGCTCGCTGGCACACACCCTGAGAGCCCTCCCAGAGATGTTGTTCGGTCCTGCTGCTTCGTGAGGGTTGATCTTCCTCAGGACTGTGCGTACATGCGTGCATACACCTGGTGAGACAGATAGTGGAGGGGAGGTGGGGGGTTGGGTGGTCCAGGTGTGTGCTGTAGCTAGAGGTCTCAAAGTGGGTGTAGAAGGTGTTGAGGTCATCCAGCACGCTGTCTGTGGAGCTGATGATGCTGGTGGTGGTCCTGCAGTCTGTGATGTGCTGCAGGCCTTGCCACATTTGTCCAGAGTCAGCAGTAGAATAGAAGCCATTTAGCTTCTCTCTGTACTGCCTCTTGGCCGCTGTGATGGCTTTCCTCAGTCTGTATTTCACAGCTTTGTACTCCGTGTCATTACCTGATCTAAATGCATGAGAGCAAGCATGCAGCATGTGGCATGCCTGACTGTTTACCCAGGGCTTCTGATTGGGAAACCTCCTGACTTGTATGGTGGGCACAATGTTGTCAACACAAGTACTAATGTGCCTAGAAATATGTATAGTCCAAAATTTGTAACACAATGCTAACAGCTGCTGCAACATCATTAAAATTCAGCTAAAGTAAACTTACACACTGGCAAAACTAAATAAAAATTTCCATCCAGCCCCGATAACGTATAAACCCTAAGCACAATTTTTTTAATACAGCTTTTTAATAAGAGACTAGCGACCTGTACAGGGTGTACCCTCTCTAGCCCAGTGCCAGCTGGGATTGGCTTCAGCCCCCTGTGACCCTCTCCAGGATAAGCGGTATAGATAATGGATGGATGGAACTTCTTAATAAGAGTGATTGGATCCTATATTAGGATAATATTTTTTGTTAAAGTTGGAATGATTTTAAAACACTTTGGTAATTTCACATGAACATTTAGTATGGTGTTTGTTTTTGTGACTAGGCCAGTGACAGTCAATTCTCATCAAACTACACTCACACCCATACACTGAGCTAAGTGTTTTTAGTGTTTCGCTCTTAATGGCCTTTGACTTTGCTTTCCATATGTTGATTATGGTTTCATATTCTTGGATTGGTCACAAGTGAGTGTGAATACCTTGTCTCTCTCTCTCTCCCCACCACACTGGATTTATCTTTGTCTCCCCCTTTCTCTCTCATTCCACCTTTCTCATTTCTCTTGTCTCTTCTTCATTCTTTGCACCCGCTGTTCTTTTTCACCCCCTTTCCTCTTCCCAGTCAGAGACTCTGCACATCAACCCCCTCCACACTTTGATCCCTTCCACCATGTGTGTGTCATTTGGGGTCATGCTTCCAGTTGGGAACCCCCCCAATGCCATTGTCTTCAGTTACGGCCACGTGCAGATCAGCGACATGGTACAACACACACACACACACACACACACACACACACACGCTCTTTCTGCACCTGCAGCATCAGAAGGTTCAAGGGTACTGTGTCAAAATTGTCTTTCGTAATCAGAGGGATGAAGATTTTTTTAATTTCTTAGCTCTTGGTGAACAAAAACATCTAGCTCTGGTATTTATTTTTAAATTTACTTTTTCACCATATTGCCATTTGGTTTTTAGCTTCCTTTTTCTCTTCTTCTGCAGGTGAAAGCGGGTTTTGGTGTGAACCTGATTGGTGTGGCAGTGGTCATGTTGGCCATCACCACGTGGGGGATTTCCCTCTTCAACCTTACTGAGTTCCCAGCCTGGGTGGTGGCCAGGAACATCACTGGGAGCTTATAGCCACCGGTTGGATGGGGCCAGTGGCAAGGAGACAACATGAATCAGTCAGTGAAAGACAGGATGAGAAACTGAGCAAATGTCTCTGTGATAAAAGACAGCAAGAAAATGAAATATGGCATCTCAATGGTCTTAACCATTTCCTTAGATTGAACCTTAAGGAGGAAGCAGGATGGAGGGAAGAGGATAGTGAAAATCATGATTTTGAGTATTTTATCCACAAGTAATGCCAAATGTCTTTGTGAAAGTGGCCACTGGGTGGAGCTCTGACCTCCAGCAAAACCTTCTTTATGTATCTCCATTAATGAAGTTTTGATAGAATGTTCTCCCGGTGCCTGCATGGGTTTTCTCTGGGTGCTCTGGTTTCCTCCCACAGTCCAAAGACATGCCACTTAGGTTGATTGGCGACTCTAAATTAGACATTATCTGGATGGGCATCCAGCATAAAACATGCCAAGTGTGCATAGTCAGTTCGGTGGGAACTGATGATTCACTGTGGTGATCCCTAATGGGAACAGCCAGAAGAAGAAGAAGAATGATGTTTTGAGAGAGACTGTTTTCACTGAGTCACTGAAGACATCACTTACTGCTTATACATATTTGAGGCACTCAAGTGTTGATATTTTGTTTTTACATTTGTGATAGAAAAATGAAAAAGCTGCCTGGAATATGCCTTTTAGAGCCACAACATGCCTTCTTCTTTGGATAAGCTGATATTTTATAGAAATGAGCTCGGTTACACTTTACATTGTAAAAAGTGCTGTAGTAAAGCAATATAAATGCATTAAAAGAGGAGTCTACTATGGTCCCTAATGTACTATATACATAGAACTACTTATCAGTCCATTCAGATGTACCCATTATTGTTTTTATAATACTCCATAAGATTCGTTTCTCAAGATTGTGTATGTAGAGTTTATATATACTGTACATAGATGTTCTTATGTGCATTGTTTTGGAAATCTAGGTCTTTTAATATCTGACAAATGTCTTTGCCAAAGCTTCTGAAGCTGATTTTGTGCTTTATTATATGAAGAACACGTACCTTGCAGCACAGTTAGTGCATTTTACCATGTTAGTTCCTGTTACAGTATTACACTTTTAGTTTGACTGTCTCTTCTGGGAGTCCAACCTCTAACCCTGACAGTATTAGTCCCTTGCTGTAACCTCAGAGCAGTGCAGGACCACTATTCACTGCCATTCTCCCAACATCACAGATAGCAGCAGTGTCACTGCTTTTTACAATACCTTTTCTTTGCCATATGCCTACATGTGTTACCTTATAATATCAAGAATGTGAACTGTACTGTATGTCAGATATGGAAAGTCTCGGGTTCTTAAACTAATCACACCATAATATATTTTATACTGACTTGATTTCTAAGCTTTCCTTTCTCTGTATAACATCTTTTTTTTCTTTTTTATTCTGTAGTTTTTAAGGCCTGAGAGATATTTGGCTGGATGCTTTTGATTGTACAAACAAGACCCCTAACTGGTCTCTTGAATTACTTTTTTGTCTTCAGCCTGTTTGTCAGATGTTGCTTTTTCCATATTCAGAAATAGATGATGAAGTCCCAAAAGCTGACATCTTGAGTTATGCCAGTTCAATTATTTTTAACCATGGCAATTAAGTATTGCATTAGGCAGAAGGTAGAAAACACTTTATCAAGTATTGGTAGCTACAGAACTTATCACAAAATGCATGTTAAGCAACAGGATAACCATATTTGCTCTTGTTATTACCTTGGAGGTGTAACTATTCACGTGACATGTGAATGCATAAATTTGGAAGGCTATAGATCTGAGTTACTGTTGAACACAGCATCTGAGGCATTAAAGGAAGAGAGAACGTATGAGTGAGCACAGGGTTATATGGTGCAGTAGTTTGTCCACTCAACTGTCAAATCACAATAACTTGTCTGCTGGTGGAAAGGTTTGCATAGAACACTGTAATGTGCAAAAATATAAAAGATGTGCTTTACATCTTTATATTTTAAATGTAATTTGTGGCAGGTGGCATAGTGGAGTGGTGGTTAGCTCACAGCAGGAAGGTTCGGGATTCGAGCCCCAGCCAACCCGGTGCCTTTCTGTGTGGAGTTCGCATGTTTTCCCTGTGCCTGCATGGGTTCTCTCCAGGTACTCCAGCTTCCTCCCACAGTCCAAAGACAAAAAGATTAGGTTGAGAGGCGACTCTAAATTGCCCATAGGAGTGAGTGAATGTGGGTGTCTATCTCTTAGTGTCAGCCTTGTGACAGACTGGCAATCTGCAGGGTGTACCCCACAAATGTCATGTTAGCAAACTCTCATTTTGGCAAATTGGTTAGGTCATGCAGTTTATGTAATTTTTCCAGTAGTTGTTTACAGATTCATTATTTCACTTATTCATGATATCACGATTCCAGTGGGTCAGAGGTTTATATACACTCGGTTGACTGTGCCTTTAAACAGCTTGAAAAATTCCATAAAATGATGTCATGGCTTTAGAAGCTTCTGATAGGCTAATTCACATAATTTGAGTCAATAGGAGGTGCACCTGTGGATGCATTTTAAGGCCTGCCTTCAAACTCGGTACCTCTTCGTTTGACATCATGGAAAATCAAAAGAAATCAGCCAAGGTCTCAGAGAAAAATGGTGGACCTTCACAAGTCTGGTTCATCCTTGGAAGGAATTTCCAAAATACCTGAAGGTACCACATTCAATGCAATACAAACAATGCTACACAAGTATAAACACCATGGGACAACGCAGCCACCATACCATTCAGGAAGGAGATGTGTTCTGTCTCCTAGAGATGAATGTACTTTGGTCTGAAAAGTACAAATAAATCCCAGAACAGCAAAGGACCTTGTGAAGGCACTGGAGGCAACAGGTACCAAAGGATCTAAAATCAGGTTCAGAAATATTGGAACAATTATAGTTTTTTTTTGGCATTTAGCCTCTGTATACCACCACACTGAATTTGAAATAAAACTCTTAAGATGTGAGCAAAGTCAAGACTTTCAGCTTTAATTCAAGGAGTTTGACAAAGGAGTGGCATTAACACCCACTCTTGAGGATGTAGGCATGCCATTGTCAAAGTCTACAGTCAAGAGACAGCTTTATGAATGTAAATACAGAGGCGTCACAACAAGGTGCAAACCACTGGTAATACTCAAGAACAGAAATGGCAGATTAGACTTTAACAGAAGACACCTAAAATGCCTGCCCAGTTCTGGAATAAGATTCTTTGGACTTATGAAACCAAGATTAACTTCTACCAGAATGATAGGAAGAGAAAATTATGAAAAAGGGAGGGAACAGCTCATGATCCAAAGTATATCACATTATCTGTCAAACATGGAAGCAGTAGTATGGCATGTGTGGCTGCCAATGGAATTGGGTCATTGGTGTTTATTGATGACCTGACTGCTGATAAATGTAAAGATGAATTATGAAGATGATACGGCTATACTCGGCTCAGATTCAGCCAGATGCTGAAAAACTGATAGGCCATCGATTCATATTGCAGATAACAATAATGACCCAAGACGTACAGTAAAAGCTTCCCAAGAGTTTCTTAAGGCAAATTCACCCAAACTCAACCCAAGAGCATGCTTTTCACTGACTGAAGGCAGAAAGACCCACAAACAAGCAGGAACTGAAGGAAGTTGCAGTAAAGCTGATGATGGATCAAACTAGGCTAGTTTGAATTCACAAAACCTCATTTAACACAAACTCTTAGATCCCCCAAACTCCACGTGGAGGTACACTATTAGTCAAAAGTTTGGAGACATCTTCTCGATGAATTGAATGGAAAAGTGTGTCCAAACTTTTGATTAGTAATGAACACCACCATTCTGTTCTGAGCATACAGTACAATGACTGCTCACAGAAATAGGGAGGAGGTGAAAATTCAACAGCCAACAAAAACATAAAACTCTTTTTTTTAAATTTATTGTTTACAGTTTTAGGATGAGTGAGGACACATGGGCTGGACCCAGTGGGTCAGTACTGTACTGGGTATTTGTATAGGCTGCACAACTGATCATATGTATTCTAACATTAAAATTAAAAGTATATATACTTCTCATTTAAATTATTAACAAGATAAGAGTTTAAGCACAGTAACAACATTACATCCAATTCCAGTGAAATCCAGCTAACTAAGAAATTTGGATTTACAAATAAAAGATCTTTTTAATCACTTTTCTTTTTTGATTTCCTTTGTCATAAAATATCTCAGACCATCTGGGTTGATACAGTACACATGAGCTTGAGGCCATGTGGAAGTATTTCTGAAAATGAAACTTCAAAGAATTTTCAAACAGGTCCCTTGTGTTGCCATTTTGAATTGCTAACATGTACTGTATGGTGTTCTAGTACTGCTTTCAATCAGTATAAATAAATAAGAGGAAATACAGACTCTGTCCACCATAAACTTAGAAAATCTTCCTCCAAGTCCTGCACCTCAGGGCCCTGGTCTGAATAGGCTTAAAAGTCAGTATGCAGATTTCACTGTCTGCTGTCCAGTAATGTTAAGAGGGCTGCTGGGGACCTTCAGTGGATGTGAAGCCTTCAGTCTGCATCTTCTCCTTGTATTTCAAATAGTTTCTCCTCTTGATGAAATATTTCACCTATCAAGGAAAATGGAAAAATAAGAGACAATCCTGCAATTCTTCATTTGGACTGGATGCAAGTCTCACTTGAGTGACGTGTGCTTCTGTGAATGAGGCCTATTCTAATTAAATAATTATAATAATTTGATTGTCAGTTGGACTGGCGACCTGTCCAGGGTGTACCCTGCCTCTCGCCCACAGCTGGCTGGGATTGGCTCCAGCCCCCCGTGACCCCGTTTGGGACTAAGCGGTTTAGAACATGGATGGATGGATGAATGACTGTCAATTCACTTTTTTGCTCTGTTCAAAAGTCATCCTTTATGACATCATGGTCTATACTAGATACAGACCCCAGAACTCTGACTGCCAAGATAAAAAGGAGGGATAGTTTACCCACTGAGAGGGGCATTTAGCCTCAAATTCGCTCTGGAAGTTCTGGCAGGACGCAGCTTTGTCATCATTGTCATTCAGACATTTCCACAACTGGTCCCTGGCATCCCAGCAGGCCTTCCTCTGTGATGAATTTGGAGCTGTCATTGCTACTTGACTCTAGGAGAGATTTCACAAAGACATGAGATGCAGTGGCTGCTGCTACAAGATGAGAAATTGTTCAAAACCACCATTATAAACAAAAATCAAGTACTGTATTGTTGTTCACTATATCAACTAAATTGCTTTAGTTACTTTGCTACATAAATAATACTGTTATAAAACCATTACTCTGAATTTCCATTCATCTGCCTCAAAAGACCAATATGCTAACCTTCTTGGCACCGCTGTACTAGATTCAATTTCTATTAAACTGTACACAATTAACTTACAACAGTTTGCAAATATCTAAAAATAAGGTAAACTGATAGTAGCTGCCAAGCTCGTAATAAACTCTAGTCACTCACCGAAAGAAAGCTTAAAACCTCCCAGAGTGTGTTTTCGTTCCGACCACCACTGCTGTTTGCACCTGTCACTCCACAAAAAAAGAAGAACCCGCGTAATACAACAACTAAGATGGAAAAAAATACTTCTGCTGGACTGAGAAAAGTGAAGGACGGGACAAACACCTCGTCGCTGCGTGATGACGTCAAGGCGTATGGTGATTAAAAAGGCGTGTGATGGCGAGTTTTATTAAAAACCAAGCTAAAACGATTTCGGGTCGCTTGATCAAAACGCTAAATGTTATGTCTTATGTGAATTGTATAATTTTTTTCTTCAAGCTACAAAAAAAAAAAGTAATAATTTTTTCCTCCAAGCACCAAAAAAAAAAAAAAAAAAAACAACGACAAAAAAAACAAAAACAAAAACAAATGAAAGGATGTAATATGTGAGAGGAAGTGATAGCTAAAGAAGCATCCTCCTGTAATAGTTTTCATTTTCCTTATACCAGAATATGTTTTACCTCCTTAACATGGCAGCTACTTATTGTCTTCAACATTTAGTGGTTAGTTTAGCCCACCTGTTGTGTTCTGGTCAAATCTGACCAATTTACAAGTTTCTTCTCTTAAAAAAGTGCCGTAAATTTCATCCGTTTATCATGAGGTTCCATGACTTTGTTCACAAATGGCATTTGAACATATAAAATTAATTTGAAATATTTTTATGAAAATGTGTGTTTTATGGAACTTGTATACACCCAAGGTCTTCCCGGTCAAAAATGACTAGTCATTAGAAATGAATGGGTAAGCCTACAATTAGTGTATAAAACAGAGATCTCCTTTCCCACACCTCAACACACAGGTGTCTTTGAGCAGACACACACACACAACTTATGCCCCTTTTTGGCTTCCATGGCAACCCCCATGGGAACCTATTGACAATATAATTTTTACCCCACATGAACCACACCTGCTGAAAAACAAAACTTCAACATTGTTTGAATCATACAACCTTCTCAGTATATATATATCTTTTTTGAGGCCTTGCTCACAGTTCAATGTGTGGCAGCACAATGGCCAAGAGATATACTGCATGTGAAGCTGTGGACTTCATAGTTGACCATGACAGTGATCCTGGAAGGAGGGAGACCAGGTGAATATCGAAGCCTACGTGGGTGTGTTGATTTTGTGTGGTGTCTACAGATCCCGGAACGAATCTGCATACAGCTTATGGGATGCAGACACCGGTTGGGCAATTTTTCATGCTACACTGTCTTTGCAGACCTTTCATATCCAGTCACGTGTGATTCACTTTGATGACTGCCACACAAGAGCAGCCCGCCGTTAACATGACAAGCTGGCATCAATCAGGGAAGTTTGGCAGAAGTAGGTGGACCACCTGCCACTCATTTACAAACCAGGTCCTGACATCATTGTTGATGAGCGTCTCATCGGTTTTAGGGGATGGTGCCCGTTCAAGCAGTATATGCCAAACAAACCATCTAATTATGGTATAAAGATATGGGCAACATCTGATGCAGAGACAAGTTATGCCTGGAACATGCAAGTACACACAGGCAAACCGGCTGATGGTGTTCCTGAGAAAAATCAGGGGAAGAGGGTGGTCCTAGAAATGACAGCAGGGCTACAAGGACACAACATTACCTATGATAATTTTTCCTGGGTCAGGAGCTGCTCCAAAAAAAACTGACCATGGTCGGAAATAAGAGAAAACTAGAGAAATGCATTTCCTGTCAAAAACGCGTGTGGATGCTGATATGCGGAAGGATTGCCCGGAAAATGCTTAAAATCAATTGCTGAAACAGCTGAAGGATGTTACAGTGGTATTTACATTAACTGTTTACATCAGGTCCTCTGTCATCCCTCCAGTTCATAATAAAACTTTCCAGAATGTGTCTTTGTGAAGTTGTTCTGGAGTAAAAATGGTTTCCTGCCCTCCAGCAGTGGTCAAGGTATATAATAACTGTACAAGTTTCAAACATATTTTCTTTCATAAACTCCAGTTTATAACACAGTCTTTCTGTTTTCTCTTGTTAGGATCACCTCCATCACACTATCTCCACATCACTATGTGCAGATCCGTTGTTCTACAGCAGGGGTATTCAACTAAAATTTAAAGGTCCAGAAGATCATGTCTATTTAGTGTGATATATGTTTAAGTAGCCTAGTAGTTATATCAATATATGCATGTAATTAATTCCTGACTGTTAAATCAAATTAATTCAGTACAATTCAAAAACCTTTTGATAATATTTATTGTCATGTAAGATAGAACTGAACATATATGTATGATTGCCGATATGAATAATGTTCTCTCATTTACTAAATAAAAGTAGTATTTCACTTTTCTTTGTAGCAGATGATGCTGACATGGGTATTTGCTATATTTGATCACAAAGCTCTTGTTTTTGTTTTCCCTCAAGTAGTGTTGCATTCTTTGACAACCCCTCCATCAGTAAATGGCTTTTTGCGTTGAGCCAAAATCCAAGCAACTATGAGGGAACACTCATGAGCATGTTGTTGGGCTCAGGATCCTGGTGGACTGGTCATATTGGTCTTTGAGACTATTTATTTTCTGTGATCTCACTTCAGATTTGAGTTTGTTCAAAACCTTTATGTTTTGTCTCATAATGGCGTTTCACATTGGCGCTTTTAATCCAGAATGGACAGACTCATTTCTGTTCATACTTACCACTGGGAGCACTAAACCAGTGTGTCTTGTGTGTTCAGAAACCGTGGCACATAAATGCTCCATTTTCGCTGTCCACTTTTATTTTTTTGGAAAGTGCCATTTGTTCCTTATTTTTCTCTCCCTTTCTCCGTCTCACATGTCTGTTCCTTAACTTTCTCCAGCGCAGTTGTCTGTATCTCTCCCTTTCTCCGGCTCTGTCCTCTGTATCTCTCCCTTTGTTTTCTTTACATAGATCGCTATTGTTCGACCCAGTTCTTTTATTGAAAGCGCGAAAACTGAAGACAGAAGAGGACTGTATAAAATCAGCAAAAAATTTAATCAAAGTCTGGTCACATGTAAAGCCATACACCGCTGATAGAGCTTCCACAGGAACCCCGTCATAAAAGAGTGCCAAGTTATCATCTGTAGTTCAATTTATCTTTGTGTGCGGGAACTGGACAGAGGTTGGACTTACACATATCCTAATGCTATTGGCCATAGATGTGAGCAGGCCAACCTCTGCTCATGTCAGCTTACTGAATATGCTAATCAAATAGTGTGGGAGTGTTGTAACTCAGGTGGTATCTAACAAAAACATGAACATATGGTCATCTTCAAAGGGCAGACATCCTATCTATAAAAACCCTAACAAACAAACAGTAAATACTGGACATTTGGTCAACTTCAAAGTGCAGAAATCCTGTATACACATTCTTCAACAGACAAACAGGAAATACTAATCAGTTTTAACAGTCATCAATGCAATTGTGATACATATAAGTATGGAATAAAAAATAGGAAAAGAAACTTAAGTTCATATGACTCAAATATTACACTATCTTTCTTTTTCTTTCTACCATCATCTCATGTGTAACTCGCCTCTAACTCTCTCATCTCTCTGCGCTATAGAGTCAATGTTTATTACCTGGAATGCACAGACTTGACATAATAAACAACAGAAGAAAAACTATAAGTCCTATCAAAAAAATCTATTCACTTTGAGCAGCAGGAGGTTTCAGCGAAAATGCTGATCACCTCTATGTCAAAATATTCTACAAAATGAAGGAACCGTGGTGATTTCTCAAATACCCTGCCGTTTGCTTTCCGTGAATATTCTGAATCGTCTTTTTGAATGGAAGTCTATGGAACAGTGAGGCTGGCACTCTCTCTGGAATGTCCGTTGACTACCTAAGTAATCCTCCTTCCCCTAGAATTCTTAAGAATATGAAATGGATTCATAATTATTCATCCCAAATTACACACTGGACAGAGCAAATATCTACAGGGTTCAATGAGGCTGTGGATGTTAATTAATGTTATTACAATGTAATATGATGCGTTCAGATTGTGCTTGGTGAACACTGGATGTGCTTGTGTGACTCAGGTATTTTTATTCAAAAATAATATTGTCTCCACATTAGATGGTTTTAGATGATTTCGCTTTTTTGAGACAACTTCCCCAACTTGGGAGAAGACCTTTTCACACTGCACAGAAGATGCTGGTGTCGCCAGGAACTGTTTGGCCAGGTTGAACAGGTATGGGTACAGGGATTTGTGCATCGTCCAGTAACCCAAGGGGCCCTGTGATCTGTCCAGAGGAGCAGACAGATATAGCTGAACCTCCACAATGGCATCTGCAGTAGTGTTCTGAGATTTTTTGGCATCTTTCTCAAGAAGCTTCTACAGGTCAGTGCCTGAAAATAAAACATTACAGGACATTTATAAAGCATTTAATTACAAATAAATATATAAATACAAATGTGATTAATGGTGTACCTGTGGAAGCCGCAGCAGGTTCTGGCTGTGCTGGTGTTGATGATGTTGATGGTACTGCGTCATGGGGTGCATTTTGGATTAAGGCAGCACATTCTGATTTCAAGCGGCGCACCATTCGTGAAATATAATTTATCTTATTTGGTGGCACCAATTGAAAATGTTCCCACACTTGTGACTGTTTCCTTGATGGTTCCATAGCAAGGCAATCCAAAATGTGTTGACAGGAGGTAGGACAGAACACAGTTTCATCCAATTTAAATACATCTGTATCGCGTTGTTTCAAAGCTCCTATCGAACTAAACCAGTCAGCTGATTCAGTGTGAATGAAGCAGGGAAGTGGTTTGAGCATCATCAGTCACATGGTTTTTCCCGATTTGAAGCAAGCTCCAGCACAGTGCTTAAGAAAAATACCCTTCCAAGTTTGAAGCAAGCTTCAGAGCCTTGGTGTCAGATGGAACATCACTATCTCCAGTTTTGTTTGCTACTTGTAGGTTTTTGGAATCTTCCCCTCTCCCTTGTTATGGACTATGTTAATCTGGACTTAACCTGCTACTTTGGGTTTTCGCTGCTCCTTTGATTTGTTGGTTTTGTTCCATGTATTTTCTGTTTGTTATATAGCTCCCTCACTGAACTGTCTATTTGTTGTCTTCTTCTTTGTGTTGTTTTGTCAGGTTGAGCTCCTTAATTGTTCCACTTGTCTCTTTGTTCCATATCAATTATATTAAAATCTATTAATTACTGTACCTCAGCCTGTGCCTGCAACCTGAGTCCTGCCCAACCCTTGACACTGAGATTGATTCTGTTTCCCTTCGTTCAGGTTTAGTTTATTGATAATGAGAGGCTATTGGTGCTTCAGTAAACTCCGGAATAAAAATAAATCAGGTGACATTTTAAATACTGAAGATGTGATCAGGAGATCTCCACTTGAGAGTCAGTCCCTAACTGGTAAATTTGTACAGTATGGGACTGTTCACCTGGGCGAAAGGTGACTGTTCTGTGAAGTATGAGTTCAGACTGGAGAGAAAATGGATTTATTCACTTGTAACATGTTCAACATTAAAATGAATCTTAAAGAACATTAGGTTCTGTCCAATTGGACGTTAAACTGTCTGGCTCACAGAGCTTGTAGTGTAAACATGAAGTTAAACTTGTCAGTCGGTGTTACTACACAGACAGGTGAGATCAGTCAGTGTGGATGTGCAGACAGGTGAGCTGTAGAGGAGCAGGCATCCTGGTCACGAAGTCTCTGTCTGCTCGACTGAACCTCCGCAGCTCTGCAACAAACAAACTACATGTTCTTCAGGTGTGGTTTCACTAAATCAGGCAACATGTTATCTGGGTAAAATTGAACTATGTTCTTATTTTGAAATAAATGAAACGTGTGTTACCCTGTGGTCTCTGATTGTTATTTTTCCTGCAAATGATAGAGATCGGACGACACACAACATCAGTGCTGCACACAGACAACAGGAAGTGGAGGAGGGCGTCATCAGACTCAGAGTCACACACCTGAGACAGACACACAGGTAAATACAGTTACACACAGGTTAAACATCTACAGAAACTGTCTGAGCACAGGAAGTGCTACTGACCAGACTCTGCCCCCGGGGGTACACTCTGATGTGACCTTTGACCCTGAGGGCCCTCTGAAGCCCATCCCACTGAGAGTCAGCCAATCCCAGCAGAGGACGAACCAGAGCACCCGAGAACCAAACGTGAACCTCACCTGTGCCATCATCAATCACCACTCTGATTAAAATATAGATCGATACGTCATCAATCACTGATCAGTACAAATACATACTAAATGAAAACCCAGCAGACTCAGTCCAGGCTGCGGGTTCCAGGTGAATCCGATTCTTACTTTGCTTTGGACTGAAACACTGAGGAGGTCGAATGACACTGAGAACTGGAACAAGACTGAGAGAGAGAGAGAGAGAGAGAGAGAGACAGAGAGCAAGGGGAGTTTATCACAGGATAGTTTAGAAACTAAACAATGATAAATTCATAAACGGCTCCTGCTGCTCTGAGATCAGGTTTAATTTTTATTTATTAGTATCATATCTACCTGTGTGTACACTGTGTATAAGTAGTGTGTACCTATGTGTACCTGTGTGTAGAGACCGGCACACAGCGAGCAGCTCCACTGCAGCTGCAGGAACAGGAAACGCACCACGTGACCTCTGACCTGACCCACAATGTGCTCCCTGCTCAGAGTCCACAGACCCAGGTGCATGATGGGAGCAGGAGGATGCCGAGCAGCGCTGACAGAGGAAAACACACATGTTAATGTGTCACTACGTAGGAGTTGTTTTAGTCCTGATCAGTCGTTGGTAGATCAGTTACCTTGTGTCTCCCAGTGACGTGACGGTTACTGAGCTGATGGGTAAATAACTGCAGTACACTCTTCCTGACCTGGAACACAGGAAGAACAAGAGCATATACCACCAAGGCACAACATTCGCTCAACACAGATGGGGCCCTTGTGAAAAATGAGATCCCGAACAACCCAAAACTGCTGTTTCTAGTATGGGAACCTAATGAGTGGTGGACCCTGTACTTCCTTAACCATCACAGAGCGTAGCCTTCAGGGTCAACGCCGACCGTCCTTCTTTGTTATTCCACTGCATTTTCTCGATGTCCCTCTGCTTAGAGGAGGGAGGGGCCGCATGTAAACACCTTCAAATGTTTGAATGTTACTGTGAAATGTGCACATGTGGCCTTGCTTTTCTATACTCACGGGAAAACTGGGAGCACACAAAGTGAATCATCAAATTTTACAAAAACAAGGTGTAAGGTTAGAACAACGTTTGGCTTTGGTTAAGGTTATAGGCAGGCCCAATCCCAGTTCACCCCCCAGTTGGCGCACTGTGTGATTCAACTCGTCACATCTGTTTAACCATCATCATTAACTACCGATGACGCACAGAGGTCTTGAAGGGTCGTCCCGTTTCACATGGGAAGATTTCAACCACGCTTCCTTGTAACTCTGTTTAAAGCTTGGCAGAAAAACAAGGGAACTCAACAACAAACAGGACGGGGCCTTAGTCTCCCAGAAATGTAAGTCTGTGTAGGTACCCAGCAAGTGATAAAAACAAGAATGTGTGTTACCTGGACAGCCTCCTCTGGAAACCAGACAGCAGCAGGGTGTTGCCTGGCAACAGGCCAGGTTGGTAGGGGGTGTGGCTTAGGTCCAGGTACACCTCAAGACTCTTCCCACTTTGGTCACACATAGTGAGACGCACACCTGAACACACACACTGTCATGTCTATCCATCTTTGTGAAGACTCTCACTGACAAACTACATCCCCTAGCCCCAAACCTAAACCTGGTTCTAACCAGAACCCTAAAACCAGGCCTGAACCCTCAAACTGGTTCATAATCACAGTTCCATGTGGCTTGTTTCTTCTGTGCTGAGGGAACATTAGTTGATTCTGTGTGTGTGTACCTGTGTGTGAGTCGCTTGTCCTATCGTCCACACTGATCCTGTCAGACACCAGACCCTGAAAACACACCAGCTCTGAACTACACACACACACACATACAGACATGAGTTATCGATCACCTCAGTCACAGCATCTGACAGGAACAGGTTTCAGGCTCTGAATACACCCTGGGTCTGAGAACACAAATCTACACATTTCTCTAATGTTAGCAGTTAATGCTGAAGCAGCAGCTACAGGAGGCATCAGTGTGTGTAAACAGTAGAGGTGTGTGATGGACTGGTTCACCTGCAGTCCAGGACCTCAGAGACCGACAGGACTGTGGGTGAGAGAGCCTAGAGAACCACAGAGAGAGTTTTTTTTTTATCATGTTCTGTGTTAAACTTGTATTTATATGTGTGTGTGTGTGTGTGTGTGTGTGTGTGTGTGTGTGTGTGTGTGTGTGTGTGTGTGTTACCTGTTTGCAGGTGTGCAGCAGCTGTGGGAGTGTCAGAGTGTGGAACCTCCAATCAGATCGCACCTGTAGGGTGGAGTCAGTTTGGAGCTCCACCCTGCTCTGCTCAGAAACACCAGAGCCAATCAGAACACTGGGATCCTTATGGACACACACACAGACCAATGAGCTGCCAGGATTCTGATGCTGCAGTAAAACTAGGTCAGGGTGAACTCCACAAGCCGACCGACACAAACCCAGGATGGTTCCGAAATTGTCCACTACATTGTAGTGTTGTCAAAAGTACCCATTTTCAATACATATCAATTATGAATATTTGAAAAAGTTTCAATATTAATTTTCCAAAGTATAAATACCATCTGTGCTTTCTCACTCTCTCTTTGTGTATATCTCACTCTGGACTGCAAGTTTGCACATGCAAATGCACACAATCGTCTTGCTCCTGTTAAATTTTAAGCTAACAACACACTCTGGTGTAGTGTTGGCTCATTACAGATGACCAGTGCTGATTTTGTTTGATAAAGAAAACAACACTGCTGTCTCACGATGCTACAGAGCTTAGCACTGCTAACAATAGGTGCTAGCAACGTACCTGAACGTCCGAAAGCCAACATCTACAGAGCATCTCCCATTTCAGCATCAGTGAAGCACAAAATAAGATAAATTGTTAGGAGTGTTGGCCCTACTATAATTTACTAAGCTAATCCCCCACAGAGTTGACAGGAAAATGCTGGTTAGCACACAGACTGTGGCAATTTCAGAGGCTCTTGCACATGAGTATTACCTCAAGAAAGACAAAAAAATGACTGGTAATGTCTGCTACAGTCATTATACACACACAGACACACACACACACACACACACACACACACACACACACAGAGGTAGGTAACCAAGACATAACCTCCTCAGCGAAGCTAACAAACCACCGTTGGTTTGTATAACCTCTAATTTACACTGAAAGGGTTTTTGGCAGCATTTTCTATGTGTGTCTCACGCTGCTGATTCCTTTATATCAAATGAGTCAATCCTCTGCTAACCCTCATGTTTTTTACGCTTCATGTCTATTTTTCCCTTCTCCTACATTTAGTGAAGCCCAGGAACTTGTAGGACTTCACTGCTGACATAGTGCTGCCAAGTATGGTGAGGGGGGGTAAGGTGGGGGGTTCTCCCTGAAGTCCACTGTCATCTCCACTGTTTTGAGTGTGTTCAGCTCCAGGTTGTTGTGGCTACACCACAGGACCAGCTGCTCAACCTCTTGTCTGTAGGCTGACTCGTCGCTGTCTCGGATGAGACCAATGACCGTTGTATCATCAGCAAACTTTAGGAGCTTGAAAGAGGGGTCCTTCGAGATGCAGTCTTTGGTGTAGAGTGAAAACAGCAGAGGGGAGAGCACACATCCCTGGGGTGCACCTGTGCTTATTGTCCAGGTGCTGGATGTGGTTTTCCCCAGCCTCACCTGCTGCTTCCTGTCTGTCAGAAAGCTAGTAATCCGCTGACAGGTGGGGGCAGGCACAGTGAGCTGGGTCAGTTTGGAGTGGAGGATGTCCAGGATGATGGTGTTGAATGGCGAGCTGAAATCCACAAAGAGGGCCCGCGCATAGTTGAGGTGTTGCAGGGTGTAATGCAGTGCCATGTTAATTGCATCGTCCACTGACCTGTTTGCCCAGTAGGCAAACTCCAGGGGGCCTAGCAGGGGGTCTACGGTGTCCTTCAGGTGGGCCAACGCCAGTCTTTCAAAGGACTTCATAACTACAGATGTCATAACTACATAAATGCATGACTGTGTTTAACTTCTCTGATAAATGTCACCATCAACCACATTCATCCAGAAAAAATCTTCATAGTGCAAATACTAACTAATCACAATCTCTGCAATTACACGAGAAATTATACATTTCTATAAAATGTCATGTTGTTGATCCAGCATTTAAACCAATCAGCTCTCAGATCAGGTGAGACCCAGGTCATGTCAGGATCAACGTGTACATAAAACTAACCAGCTGCACCGTGCACTGATTGCCGCTGATCAAATGTGATCTGATCTGAGACCTTTCAGACGTGCCTATTCAGTTCTTCATTTTTCAGTGATGTCACATCTAATCTGTGCTTTGACTGGCTCTGACAGCATGACCAGCTGTCACAGGCACTGATCCCCCAACGAGAGCTACAGGTGAGCCATCAGCCCCACCCCTGACATAGTAAGAGGTGTAGTTACCCGAGTGTTAGCAGCGATGAGTCTGTAGAAACATCCAGGCTGCAGGAGAGGAAACCACCGAACTGACACACCTGAGAACACCAGCACGACCTGCACACACAGGTAACACACTGATTACTCCACTCCAAGTGCATCTTGACAAATATCACCCACACAGGTGTGTTTCTCACCTTGTCCTCCCTCTCCCTCGCCATCTCTCTGTCTGTCATTGGTCCGTTTTTTGGGTCCCGCCCCCAGTTGACCACTGGACCAATCACAACAGCTCTCACAGAGAAGCTTAGCATCAGTCCCATCTCCTCCTCCTCTAGCCCCGCCTCCATGTTCTTCCAGGCCATGCCATCCTTCTGCTCCACCATGATCACCACAGAGATGTAGGGCTGTGTTGCCACAGCAACACCGGAGTCTTCTCCTCTTCTTGTCTTCCTCCCTGCTGTCTGTCCCCCTTCCTGTTCTTCTTCTACTACCCGTTTACTGTCTGTGATGTCACATAGTGATTCCTCCCCCCTCTGTCTCAGGTGTGTTATCATGGCAGTAGATGGACTCAGGATGTGCAGGTGGTCCAGAGAGAACTGCAGGTAAACTCTGTCAAATACACACACACCTGTGAGGGTAAGTCTCCAGGAAATGAATGCTAGGTCCCCACAAAGAATCGAAACATGTGTGTGTGTGTGTGTGTGTGTACCTGCAGTGTTTGCGTGTGATGAACCTGTCCTGGTCCAGGTGTTGGTACGAGGGGAAATCTGACTGGAGGAATCTCTCCGTTACCATGGTGAACTGCTGGACACACACCAAACAACCTGTGACACACACACACACACACACACATATATTGAACCTGCAGCCTGTGACCTCTGACCTCTGTGTGTATATATATATATATATGTGTGTGTGTGTGTGTGTGTGGTACCGAGCCAAGCGGTGTTGAAGGGC
>NW_018127931.1:4078086-4091143 GCF_001952655.1 Monopterus albus | reverse complement strand
GACAACACAGGCCACAGCTCCTGTAGAGTCTCTGATCTGCAGAGTGTGTTTGTGTTCAGATGTCAGAGACGAAAGCTCCAACACCCCGACCAGCAGCAGGGGGCGCCGTCTGTCGCAGAGGGACGGTAACTGTTAACACCTGTTATATAGTAGGTATCATCAGTATACGAATGTGTATCACATGGATTATAAAGAATTTATACTGCATGTTTTTTCACTGCTGCTACTCCATAATATGTTGGCCAAATGTGTTTCTCTTATTATTTTGTTGCTACAGAAAAACATTTATTTTTCTGAATATGTGGTCTAATGATGTGGGAGTGTGTTGTTGTCTGTGTCAGTCCTGTGATAGAATCATGCTGAACATTGGCCCAATCGGTTGTTGTCTCGTGTGAGAGGGTTCTATCACCAGATCAATCACCTTATGGTTCCTCAGGTCAGAAGTCAGAGTTTACCTGAGTGTCTCTTTGGTCTGGGGGTTGTTGTGAGGGTCAGAGGTCAAAGTCCTGAGGGACCAGGACAAAGCTGTGTTTATCTGAGAACTGGTCAGACTGGATCCACCAGAAGGCAGCAGGGAGCTCAGACAGACTGAAGACCAGGACTCTGACAGGAGAGACTGACTGAGCTCTGAGAGACTTATGTACTGATGGACCACAGGGTGGACACTGTACTGTAGAGACACATCGGAATGTAGAGACATCAGAATGTAGAGACACATACATTGGAATGTACAGACACAGAGACATCAGGATGTAGAGACACAGAGACATCAGGATGTAGAGACACAGGGACATCAGAATGTAGAGACACAGAGACATCAGGATGTAGAGACACAGCGACATCGGAATGTAGAGACAACGGAATGTAGAGACACCAGAATGTAGAAACACCAGAATATAGAGATAGACACATCGGAATGTAGAGATAGAGACATCGGAATGTAGAGACACAGAGACATCAGGATGTACAGTGCCTTGCGAAAGTATTTGGCCCCCTTGAACTTTGCGACCTTTTGCCACATTTCAGGCTTCAAACATAAAGATATAAAACTGTAATTTTTTGTGAAGAATCAACAACAAGTGGGACACAATCATGAAGTGGAACGAAATTTATTGGATATTTCAAACTTTTTTAACAAATAAAAAACTGAATAATTGGGCGTGCAAAATTATTCAGCCCCTTTACTTTCAGTGCAGCAAACTCTCTCCAGAAGTTCAGTGAGGATCTCTGAATGATCCAATGTTGACCTAAATGACTAATGATGATAAATAGAATCCACCTGTGTGTAATCAAGTCTCCGTATAAATGCACCTGCACTGTGATAGTCTCAGAGGTCTGTTTAAAGCGCAGAGAGCATCATGAAGAACAAGGAACACACCAGGCAGGTCCGAGATACTGTTGTGGAGAAGTTTAAAGCCGGATTTGGATACAAAAAGATTTCCCAAGCTTTAAACATCCCAAGGAGCACTGTGCAAGCGATAATATTGAAATGGAAGGAGTATCAGACCACTGCAAATCTACCAAGACCTGGCCGTCCCTCTAAACTTTCAGCTCATACAAGGAGAAGACTGATCAGAGATGCAGCCAAGAGGCCCATGATCACTCTGGATGAACTGCAGAGATCTACAGCTGAGGTGGGAGACTCTGTCCATAGGACAACAATCAGTCGTATACTGCACAAATCTGGCCTTTATGGAAGAGTGGCAAGAAGAAAGCCATTTCTTAAAGATATCCATAAAAAGTGTCGTTTAAAGTTTGCCACAAGCCACCTGGGAGACGCACCAAACATGTGGAAGAAGGTGCTCTGGTCAGATGAAACCAAAATCGAACTTTTTGGCAACAATGCAAAATGTTATGTTTGGCGTAAAAGCAACACAGCTCATCACCCTGAACACACCATCCCCACTGTCAAACATGGTGGTGGCAGCATCCTGGTTTGGGCCTGCTTTTCTTCAGCAGGGACAGGGAAGGTGGTTAAAATTGATGGGAAGATGGATGGAGCCAAATACAGGACCATTCTGGAAGGAAACCTGATGGAGTCTGCAAAAGACCTGAGACTGGGACGGAGATTTGTCTTCCAACAAGACAATGATCCAAAACATAAAGCAAATTCTACAATGGAATGGTTCACAAATAAACATATCCAGGTGTTAGAATGGCCAAGTCAAAGTCCAGACCTGAATCCAATCGTGAATCTGTGGAAAGAACTGAAAACTGCTGTTCACAAACGCTCTCTATCCAACCTCACTGAGCTCGAGCTGTTTTGCAAGGCGGAATGGGCAAAAATTTCAGTCTCTTGATGTGCAAAACTGATAGAGACATACCCCAAGTGACTTACAGCTGTAATCGCAGCAAAAGGTGGCGCTACAAAGTATTAACTTAAGGGGGCTGAATAATTTTGCACGGCCAATTTTTCAGTTTTTTATTTGTTAAAAACGTTTGAAATATCCAATAAATTTCGTTCCACTTCATGATTGTGTCCCACTTGTTGTTGATTCTTCACAAAAAATTACAGTTTTATATCTTTATGTTTGAAGCCTGAAATGTGGCAAAAGGTCGCAAAGTTCAAGGGGGCCGAATACTTTCGCAAGGCACTGTAGATACACATGGATGCCATTTTGAAGACATGCTAAGAGGCCGGACCATAGTGACACAGAGGACACTGGACTGCCCAAGACAGGTGTATCTACCTGGGTCAGGGGACAGGTATGAGGCTCGTCCAGCATCTCAGAGTAAATATCTCTCCTTCCTCTTCCTCGTCTCCACACTAACTCCATCAGCTTCCAGGACAACACACACACACACTGTTGCTTTAACACACTGGGGACCAGACTGGAGACAGAGACACTCTGGTCAGTTTATTAGGAACACCTGTCTCAGTCTAATCCTGCAGTAAATCCTCCTTCATCACAGCAAACAGAACAAATCAGCTTCTACTGTATAAACATGAACTGAAAATAATTTCAGACCCAGGCTGTGTTTAATAGCATCCACCCTCCTCCACCTGTGGACTCACCTGTGTGACAGCTGTGACCTCAGGTGACACGCCCACAGGTACTCAGACACGCCCATGTTTTTGTCTAGCAGTAACCGTGGCAGCACTCCATCATTGGAACAGGTGGAATCAGGTGGAGATCCCCCTACCCTGCTGAAAGAGGTGACCCTGATGCTGGAGCGCAGACAGGTGCAGAGCATGCTGGGAGGAAACTCAGGACAGGGCCGGTACAGGAAGTGGACATGATGGAGCTGCAGGAGGACGTCCAAGACAACTTCCTTAACAAATTAATGTTACAACTCACCCGTGTACATTTATATACTGAAAAAATATGATGTAATATGACACTGACCAATAAGGGAACAACAGAGATCACACCTGTGCTCTGACTCACCTCCACACAGTCTCCTGCTCTCAGTCTCCTCCTCAGAGTCGGCTGATAGGCCAGGCAAAGACCCACCTTCCTGTCAATCACGTACAGCCCCGCCCCCTCACTCACCACCTCAGTCACCATGCCCTATCAGAAGAGATGGACAGGGCTTATCACTCAGGTAACATCAACAGGTAAAACTGAAACATTCTGACAGCCAATCAGAGCTCAGTCTCCTATCTCACCTGGTAACTGATGACTTTGGACTGTTTGATCCTGACACCTGATTGGATGAAGTCTCTCTCGGGCTCTGCCTCCTCATAGTTATCATCGTGTGACATCATTATCTCAGGGGGCGTGTCCGAATGTGACCTCGTGTGTGTGTGGTCCACAAGTGTGGGTTCCAGTGTGTAGTCTGTGTGTATCTCTGATTGGTCAGTCACACACAGGATGTTATTTCCTCTCCAGCCTCGCAGGACACACACACGCAGCGCCGACACACACACACTCTGACCGACACACAGAAACTGAGACCACCACAGCCTGCTGCCCTCCTGTAGGCAGACAGGTCAGAGACAGATGGGTCAAAGACATTCAGGTGAAAGATAGACAGGCGGGTTACTCAGACAGACAGGTGTCGTACCTTTACGAGCACAGGTAGCATGCATCTTTCGCCTGTCAGTGTGAAGCAGAAGAAGGTTGTTCCTGCCACGACCAACAGAGGGCACACTGAACCCACCTGTCCACAGACCGCCACCCGTTGCCCTCTGACCCTGAGACAGAGAGACGGGTTAGTCAGGGAGAGACAGGTCAGACAGAGCACAGACAGACAGGTGATGACCCACCTGTGCTGCAGAACACCTGCAGCCTCTCTAACCCCGAATACTTTGCTAAGCCCCGCCCCTCCTCCAGCACCAGTGGCCAATCCCTGCTCAGAACCAGGACAGAGCGGCACAGGAGAACCAATCAGTTCCACCCAGCCTCCGGCCTCATCCTGCCCTGAGGCACTGTGGGGGATGTAGTTCCAGCACGGGAGTAAGACAGGATGATTCAGCCACAGAGGAGAGGGAGACAGGACCTGCAGAGAGACACAGGTGTTACACTGTGCAGCTGCAGGTGAGAAAAGACAGCAGAGCAGACAGGGTGACAGGAGGGTTTCAAACTCCTTCACACTCTGAGGAGGTCACAGCTGTGTCTGCTACATGTGGAATAAAGACTGACTCTGGATCCTCTGGACCTGTGATGCCTCAGACTGAGGAGCTACTTAAAGACTCGCTCCTGAAGTCAGGACTGATATGCTCTGAGCTATTGTTAGCCTGACCGTAGGCTCATTTGAGCTACACTGCACCTCTCCTGGTAAGGGGACGAGTGCAGGTGGCGCAGCAGTCAAGACGGACAGTTTGAGCTGTCCACCAGCCTTCAGTCTGTAATGGAAGTCACAGAAACTCACATCCTGATCCTGACTTAATAAAATGCCATCAAATCAAACTGTCAGCGACTCTGGTTCAGAGAGTAGAGCAGTTGTCTCCCAACCGGAGGGTCGGTGGGCCACAGAAGCCTGTAGTCCACATGTCAAAGTGTCTTTGGGCAAGACACTGAACCCCCAAGTTGCCCCCAATGGTTAGAGCCATCGGTGTGAGTTAGTGCCACAGATGGCTGCCTCGGTTTTGTACTGGAAACAAATGCCTTGTGTGTGTGTAACATACTTGGCCAAATAAAGGTGATTATTATGTGATTAGCTTCTCCTCAGGGTCTAAACAGCTGCTGATTTAATGACGTCCTTGAGAGTGAGAACATGGTGACCTGTGTTGGTACAGGACATGTCCTGTCCTGTACTGACTGTGTTTAGCTTCTCTGATAAACGTCACTGTCAGCCACACTTTTACTCTGCTAACAGAATAAACCTTCATAGTGCAAAGACCAACTAATAAAATCACAGTTGCTGTGATTAGGATAAGCATAAGGATAATCACCTTTATTGGCCAAGTATGTTACACACAAGGAATTTGTTTCCAGTACAGAACTGATGGCAGCCATCTGCGGCGCCAACTCAACCAATGGCTCTAACCATTATACAAGAAATGATGCATTTCTATGAAACTTCATGTTGTTGATCCAGCATATCAACCAATCAGCTCTCAGATCGGGTGAGAACCAGGTGTTTCCCATCATGCCCTGAGATCCTGCAGTTGGTGAAGAGCAACTGCGGCATCAGGCTCCAAAAACTTGCAGCCGCCTCAATCCCATGAGAATATTGTTGACCACGTGGGCATTATATCAGATCAAGCTCCGCCTTCAGACTCACCTCACACCTGATGCTCCCACTGCTGTCCATCAGTCTCCACTCTCCGCCCCGCCCTGCTCTCAGACAGCCAATAAGCAGTAGGTTGACCCGCGGCAGAGCCCGGTGACCTGACAGAGAGAGCTCAGCCTCCCTTGCCCATGCTCGCTGTTGACTGGTGGTCCAGGACAAGTGACTGACACAGGCCAGGTGCTGCCTGGAGACCAGCTCAGACACAGACACCGGCCTGGAGACAAGGACAGGGACAGGAGGGGTCAGAGGTCAGAGACAAAACTACAGACACTGTACAGGTTTAAGCATTAAAAAAGTGAAAGTAGACAGGTAGCAGTGACCTGCAGTCGTACCTGTAGCTGACAGGTAAGGTGTGTGTGACGGTCATGTTCTCCTGGATCTTCTTCACCACACACACACTCAGAGACACACAGTGATCAGAGTGCATACCTGAAACCACAACATCACTAAACATCTGGACTAACACCTGATGATGACAGCAGTCACTGTGACCTCTGACTTTTGTGAACACAATCTACTGCATGTAGTTTTCGAATGCCATGTCTAAACAGGTGTTGTACATGTAGCCTGCGACTCTCTGACCCACTCTGTGCTGTTTTATTTGTTTTAGTAGCGACAAACACAAATACAACTGCAAATGAACGGAGCCATAAACAGACTGATACATTCCTTCTGTATCTGACCTGGATGAAACTGTTCATGTCTGTTGTTTTTATTACACAGCCTCATTAATTCACCTTTCCACAGGTACTCTAATGTGACACAACCACAGACGCTGATTGGATGACTCACCTGTCAATAATTCTTCAGCAGTGGGAGGGGCGGGACACACTGGATACAGGTATTGTGTGATGAAGCTGAACATCTCCTGTAACCACATGGACTCCTGCAGGACCGACATTTACCTGTTTATTAATAAAACCTGCAGCAGAGACACGAACAGTCCGCAGAACCACACTGAACAACGTCTAACAGCTCAACACAAACTACTGAAACGCACAGACCCACAACGACGAGCTGGTAAGTCTGTAGTTTGTCTTGTCATATGTCACCGGGCTGCTAAGAGCCGGAAAATAATCATCAGCACCTTCATTACGCGACGTTGTCAGTTTAACATTATATCTCAGAATCTGCTTTATTGGCCTGGTGTGTCGGACACACGAGGAATTTGACTCTGGTACATCGGCTCTCAATGTGCATGTACATATCCCCATGCAAGGGGCAAGTAAACTGTAAACCGGCTGTGTACGGCTGTGTAATGTAACAAAATAAGCAGTATTAACAAGCAACAAACAATGCAAAGTAAGCAGTATAAACAGGCAGTGAACAATGCAGACAAAGGAATGCTCATTGTGAAATAAGATAAATATGAATAAGTAAGCAGTAGACCAGCATAAGGCTGTGTAATATAACAAAATATGGTGTTTATTTTACTGCCGACATTAATAGTTTTGATGCTGAGATGTCATGTAAGCCGAGGTTAATAAAACCTGTTCACAACTCCAAGCCAGGCTTTAGTCTTCTACTGCCATCTTTCTGTTATCGGTGATAATGTAATTATCCTTAAACTGACATATTTCTGAACGAAGTCCCTGCTGATAGTTACAAACTGACGTGAGTACTCACGGCTTCACTGCAGGGTTTAAACTGGTCCAGGAACAGCTGCACGGAGGACGACATCAGGTCAGTCACACCTGAACACCGAGATCTGGTGTTCGTTTTTCTTTTTAAACCAAAGATCAGCGGTGTCTTATTTCAGACTTCGAGCATGTAAACAATCGCTCCTTCACAAAATCATCTGCTTCCTGTTAATGTACGGTGTCCGGGCAGGGTCAATTCGGTGTTTTACTACCATAGACCGTATATAAAAGGATATAAATAGACGACGCCTCAATACTCCTCTCCACTATGCAAAATGAAACTAAAATGATGTGAATAAACACAGAGCAAATCAGGACAGATCCACACCATTGACTGAAGGCACCTATTTGATGATTGTCTTTTTACAAAAAAAAGAAAAATGTTTAAAATCTGTAAGTAATCTGTGACCCATGCATACATATATTCTGGAGACATTGGGAACTGGTGATAAAGGTGGTGAGGTGGCGAAATGAAGTCCTTATTGATTATTTGCGCTTGTAGTGAGTGATAACTATTTCATAAACACCATCTTGTAAAATCCAACTCAAACCTTAATTGAGTTTCAAGTCAAGTCAAGAATCTTTATTGTCATTATGCATAGCACAATGAAATTTCTTCCGGCAGCTCTCGGCTTAAAAGACATTATTTACATAACACAAAAATTGTAGTCAATATAAAAATATGGACAGATAAATATGAAAATGTATGAGACCTAATCAGGTCAACAGCATATTAGCAGCAGAAGAATATAGTCACATTCTAGAGTGCAGCTCAGTGCACGTTCGTTCTATATAATAATTCATCGCTGTCTCAACATCACGTTGTCCACTCCAGGAGCACAGGAGAAGATGGCTCTACTCCATGGAATACAGGCTAGCATCCAATAATCGCAGGACACCATGATAATAATGTTTCCTTAAATACTGTGCATGTATCATCAAATGCCATTAAGTTCTTGCACAATCGTTACCCACTCTATCCTCGTTACTGGTCCTAACTATAATGGTGTTCATAACAAAACCGGCATGAAGAAAACAAGCACATGAAAGTAAAACATTCTCAAATACTCAAGCAACACAAGTTAAATACATGTCAGTAAAGGAGTAGAAATATGTAGTGTGCTTTTAGACTGGACCATGTACAGTTCTGTGAACAGTATTCACCCGCCTCCTGGTTTCTTATTTTTTGTCACATGTAGGGTCGGATAGCTTTTTTTCCCTTAATAAATCAAATAAAATAATGACTTGAAGACTGCATTTTGTGTTTACTTGGATAATCTTTGTCTAATTTAAATTTGTGTGATGATCTGAAACATTTAAATATGACGTGCAATAAAATTAGAAACCAGGAAGGGGGCAAATACTTTTTCACAGCACTAAGTTCTGGCGCCATCTGCTCTGTCCCACTGACACAGTTGACAGCAGCAGCAACATGTTGCCATATTGTCTGAACATGTATCTGGGTTACATTTCTCTTACAAAGCAGCATCTGATCAGTTTGCTACTGTATTTGAGCTGACCTACATGAAACAGAGGTGTGAACAGGGGAAACGAATCTTGATGGAGGAAAAAAAAAAAACACTGACAAATAAGCTATGTTTTTTACAATGACAGTACCTCAAATCCTACCTGACATGTTTGAGCCAGAATGTAAAAGTGGACAGCACCATGAACAACAACAGCATGAATTAATTTGACTTTCTCCTCCATAGGTAAACAACAGTATATGTAACAATTGAAAAGAGATTTGTAATGCGAGGGACTTGTGGGGGAAGACGACCACTGGTTGGATTTACCGACCTTGGAGCTACCTAAAAGGGAGCGATGCTTCCACTACTCGGTGGGACTTAACGGTAAGTTTAAAAAACACAGGTTTGTTAATGCCTTGTTTCTGTAACGTTAGTGAGAATTGTTGTAAGGCTGGAGAAGTTAATATGTCTGCATTATGCCAGTTAAAATATGGGGTTTCTCCGTTAACCACTTTGTTTAGAGTGTTGCACATCTCTTTTCATCGGTACATATACCATTGTTTACCTGTCTATGGAGGAGACATTCAAATTAATTAATGCTGCTGCAGTTCCTCCTGCTGTCCACTTTCATATTCTGGTTCGAACATGTCAGGAAGGATTTGAGAGGTATTGTCATTGTTGAACACACAGCTTATCTGTCTGTATTTTTTTGTGTGTGTCCCTGTCGATCTTTCCCCTGTTCAAAACTTTCATGTAGAGCCCCTCTCAGTGGTTGTGGTTAGGATAATGTTGGGGTAAATGCATCTTGATGGGGAAACGGATTTCAACACCGGCAGCAGGAGTTGTGCGCAAACTGTCCTCTAATTTTCAGGAAGAGGCTCTCTAGTTTTATCATTCTGAAATAATTACAGACTATTGAGTTATGAGGGGTGCAAAGCTAATCTAGAGGTACCCAAGATTAAACATAAATTGGCTGGAAATGGGCATGCCATGGGCACTTAAACGAACATAATTTTATTGTTTAATCTGCCAATTTCTTAACATTTACATCTTAGAAAATGCAGAAAAACTGCAATTTCCAGTCGCTCAGAGGGTTAGTGTTCATTTTGTATGTATGTTTGACCAGTAGTCCCTAAATCATATTTGCTGATGGACTAATTGAGTAATCATTGCAGATAAAAATAAAAACCAAAAGATGCTAAACATCTCCATCTTCATCCCTGGTACTGCTGCTCTGTGGGCCCGCCTCTGACTCTTCGCCAATTGGACAGTTGCTTTAATATACACCAATTCTGACCAATTCGAGTAATACTAGCCCCACCCTGTTGTGAGCAGAATTCTTGCCCTGCTGGCGCTGTTGGGTGGGCGGAGCGGAGCTGTGTAGTAACGAGGTTTGACTTGCAGCCCTGTGAACCAATCACAGGTGAGTGATGAGACGTGTTCTACCCAGATTGGCTTCTCTTGTACTGCCCCCTGAATATTAATGACCAATGGGGGCGTTGCTCACCTCGAGTTCGAACCTGTTTGAGAGTGAACCAATGGCTGCAGTCATTGCTTCATCTCCAAAGAACAGAGATATTTATCCCCCTCGGTGGTGTTTCAGTCCTTTGAAGCCCAACAATGTCCCCTAACGACTGAGTCGTTATAGCCCAGTATTGGTGAAAGTCGTTACCTGTCTTTGAATCCTCCTCTGTCGACTGACGCTAATTGTCCTGGTGGGCATCTTTGGGCAGAGATCTCAAAACAGGATTGTAGATGGATGACAAGTTGTGTCTTAGTCCACCACCCCTATTTAGTGAGGGGTGTTCTATTTTTTACAAAAATAGCTTCCTTAATATATCTCCGACTTGAAAGATATTTCCCAGTTACTCTTAACCAGTGAAACTCAGAGAGACGTACAATTCCATATTTCCATTGCAGATGTGGCCCTTTGGTGTAAAACTGGCGCCAGGGTTAAAGATAAAATGTACATATTGAAAGTCTCACGTGGTGGTTTAACGTCTCTGGTTGAATTACCTTTTTATTTAGCTGCTAGCCGGTTAGGCTGTTGCTAGCAGAGGGGGATGGGGAGGCTAGCTCTGCAGAGGGCGGGAAGCAAATGGTGGCCCATTGTTCTGTCGAGGTTAGTCTGTTAGCATGGCTAGGCTAACTGTAGAAGACATGGCTAGCTCCGCGTTTCGTGCATATCTACGGCTCATAAGCTTCACTTACAGCCGGAGAGGAGGTGTTAGGTAATTTCTTAGTCAGATAGATATTTGTTAGACATCTGTTGTATTAGCAAATGTTTAGTGGAGACAGGCTGTCTATGCTCAGGCTGTTGGGTGCTCAGTTCATTGTCATGAGTTCTGCAGGCTGCATCTAGGCCAAGGTCAACTAGATTGCAGAGTGTGCAGACAGGATGAATATTGCTAGTAGCATGCTATGCTCAGCCGTAATCTTAATCATAATATCTTCTGAGGTTTACTGTTCGGACATGTCCCTCTGCGAGCAGCTTTGGGGGTGGAAGATGCCTGGACATGTAATGTTAATTCTTGCCTGTGACCCTTTGAATAAACCAGCACGGTTATATTTTTTTTATATACTCAAGTGGTCCGCTTCGTCTCACTGAGTTCCTGGTTTGAAAGAACCGGACGTGGCTTTATAATAGAATAGAGCCTTTAGAGGAACCTGGCTCCGGCGGGCTGTCCCTATACCACAACAGGCACAGGTTTGGTCCAGCCGGTATCGGAGCACCTTGTACTGTAACTGCCCGGTGGAGAAAATGGATCCCCTCTCTGTGCTTTGTTATTCATCCTCAGTTATGCTGAGGGGCCCTTATATCACCGTTAATCGGTAATGAACAACGGAGGAGGTTTGCGTCTCTGAGGTTAAAATATGAATTTAATAAGATGTATTTAAACATTTCAAGAGGTTAAATTGTGATTCTGTTGTAAACCAGATATATAAGTTAAAGGGTCATTCCACCCAAATTTGTTTACAGTGTTGGACCCAGAGACGAAGCAGTCTGAGGAACTTCAAAACAGTGCTGATTTATTCAATGAACACAGGTAAAAATTAACATTACATGCTCAGGAGTCTTTGCACCTCCAACATGCACGCAGGCAGCTGAAAGATGAAAAGCCCTGAACCATAACAGGCCTATACATTATATCACTTCGGGCTAGCCCCATACTACACAGGGATGCCAAACCGTGACGCCTCCCGGTTCTAGCTTTGCAGCTGGCCATAGCAGTAGTCAAAGCATGAAGAAAATCAATGTGTGAATGTCTGATGATTATGTGGTGTGTATCTAAGACATTCTGACATGACATTAAGCATAAGAAAATATTATGACTATGATTATGGTTAAACGCGTCATAACAATAATAATAAACATTCTGTCTCCTAACGGTAATCCAACTTTCTATCTAGTTAGCTTGAACCTGAACAACCTGGAGTACCCTTAAAAATGACTAAGCATTTAACAGCCTGAGCTAGATTGTGTCTACACTAAACATTTCTACAAAGTGTCTAACCAATGTCTATCTGACTAAAAATACGTAACAGCTTTCGTCCAGTCACCTGTGGAACATGTTGGATTTTAGCCAAATAAAAATGTTTATATATAAAAAACATTCCCCACTCCCCCCACCACTTCGGGGTGGTCTTTTCTTCCTTCAGCTCCTACTACCAGCTCGGTTCCTCTACTAGAGGCCTGGGATCTTGAGGGTCCTGCACAGTATCTTAGCTGTTCCTAGGACTGCACTCTTCTGGACAGAGATCTCAGATGTTGTTCCTGGGATCTGTTGGAGCCACTCTCCTAGTTTAGAAGTCACAGCCCCCAATGTTCCTATTACCACAGGGACCACTTGTGCCTTCACCTTCCACATCTTTGCGAGTTCTTCTTTCAGCCCTTGGTATTTCTCAAGCTTCTCATGTTCCTTCTTCCTGATGTTGCTATTGCTTGGGGTAGCTACATTTATCACTACGGCCGCCTTCTTCTTCTGTTTGTCCACCACTACTATGTCCGGTTGGTTGGCCATTACCAGTTTGTCAGTTTGTATCTGGAAGTCCCAGAGGATCTTAGCTTGGTCATTCTCAACCACCTTTGGAGGTGTATCCCATTTTGACTTTGGGATTCGGCACAGATGTTTCTGTACACTATGCCGGCCACTTGGTTATGGTGTTCCATGTATGCCCTGCCTGCTAGCATCTTGCACCCCGCTGTTATGTGCTGGATTGTCTCAGGGGCATCTTTGCACAGCCTGCACCTGGGGTCCTGTCTGGTAT
>NW_018127931.1:4044972-4066390 GCF_001952655.1 Monopterus albus | reverse complement strand
ATTCTTGCCTGTGACTCTTTGAATAAACCAGCACGGTTATATTTTTTATATACTCAAGTGGTCTGAGTCGTCCCTCTGAGTTCCTGGTTTGAAAGAACCGGATGAGGCTTTATAATGGAATAGAGCCTTTACCGGCCTCTATTGATCTTGTACTTGGAGCTTGTTCCTGTGCTACCAGGATTAGTGCCTCTGTGCTGTCTTTCAGTCCAGCTTTGTCCAGCCACTGGTAGGGTTTTTTGATATCAGCCACTTCTTCTATTTGATGGTGATACATAAGGTGCAGAGGTTTGTCCTTCCATGAGGGTTCCTGCTCTTCCTTCCCTCTGGTTTCTGCTGTCTGAGGTATTCACTAAGCACATCGTCACTCGGGGCCATCTTCCAGATGTATTCATGAATTTTTGTTGTTTCATCCTGGATAGTGGCTCTGACGCTCACTAATCCCCGGCCTCCTTCCCATGCCTGCCTGCCATTGTGTATTTGACAAACAAATTTGCGTTCTCATTTCAGTCAACTGGAGACCTACAATACCATTTACATAAGGTATACAAAATCTATGGCTGTTTTAAAGTGCCTTAGATTTTGTGATTTAGATTGTCTCACCTATGTATCTACTTTATATTTCATTTTTATCATGTGGCATTTGTGCAGACGGCAAAGTAAGAATTTCATTCTACAGGGAAACATGTTTCCTCACTGTCCATATGACAAACACTTAACTTGGTTTTATAAAGAAAGATTCTAATGAAAAGATGTCACAGTAGCACTAACTATTTGTTTAGCAGGTGGTATCTGATGGAGAGCACTCTCTCTAACAAAGATGGAGACTGATTACAAAACCACAGACTGAGGATTATTGTATGTTTTTTATTTTTATTTTAGCAGAATTAAATAATTAGCTGTTTAACATGAATTTATTTTCCATACAAACAGAACTGAATGTACAACAGTAGGCTTGAGAGTATTGATCGGCATAGACATCTCACCTCATACATGGTAATGTCTTGAAATGAAACGAATGGACGAATTGAAATGGGTGGCTGTACTTATAATGGTTGTGTTCACAGTGACATTTGATCTCTGAAATTGGCAGTACTTTCCACTCCGCTCTATTCCAGCCTGCCTTCCAAAAAACAAAGTAATATTTTAACATTCAGTTGAGCTTAACCAGGTTCTTTGACAGCAGTTTTTTTTTTTTTTTATACAAGTTTTACATATTAAACACAGGCATTAGTGGAATTTGAGGCTTATTCCTGGCAATGCCAGGCTCTCTCCATGCAGCTCTTATACAGTTGATTGTTGTGTTAGAGAGGCTTAATTAGACTCCTGATAACTCTTGAAACTTATTTACAGTGGGTACGGAAAGTATTCAGACCCCCTTAAAATTTTCACTCTTTGTTATATTGCAGCCATATGCTAAAATCATTTAAGTTCATTTTTTTCCTCATTAATGTACACACAGCACCCCATATTGACAGAAAAACACAGAATTTTTGACATTTTTGCAGATTTATTAAAAAAGAAAAACTGAAATATCACATGGTCATAAGTATTCAGACCCTTCGCTGTGACACTCATATATTTAACTTAGGTGCTGTCCATTTCTGCTGATCATCCCTGAGATGGTTCTACACCTTCATTTGAGTCCAGCGGTGTTTGATTATACTGATTGGACGTGATTAGGAAAGCCACACACCTGTCTATATAAGACCCTACAGCTCACACTGCATGTCAGAGCAAATGAGAATCATGAGGTCAAAGGAACTGCCTGAAGAGCTCAGAGACAGAATTGTGGCAAAGCACAGATCTGGCCAAGGTTACAAAAAAAAATTTCTGCTGCACTTAAGGTTCCTAAGAGCACAGGGGCCTCCATAATCCTTAAATGGAAGACGTTTGGGACGACCACAACCCTTCCTAGAGCTGGCCGTCCGGCCAAACTGAACTATCGGGGGAGAAGAGCCTTGGTGAGAGAGGTACAGAAGAACCCAAAGATGACTGTGGCTGAGCTCCAGAGATGCAGTCGGGAGATGGGAGAAAGTTGTAAAAAGTCAACCATCACTGCAGCCCTCCACCAGTCGGGGCTTTAGGGCAGAGTGCCCCGACAGAAGCCTCTCCTCAGTGCAAGACACATGAAAGCCTGCATGGAGTTTGCTAAAAAACACCTGAAGAACTCCAAGATGGTGAGAAATAAGATTCTCTGGTCTGATGAGACCAAGATAGAACTTTTTGGCCTTAATTCTAAGCGGTACGTGTGGAGAAATCCAGGCACTGCTCATCACCTGTCCAATACAGTCCCAACAGTGAAGCATGGTGGTGGCAGCATCATGCTATGGGGGGGTGTTTTTCAGCTGCAGGGACAGGACGACTGGTTGCAATCGAGGGAAGGATGAATGCGGCCAAGTACAGGGATATCCTGGACGAAAACCTTCTCCAGAGTGCTCAGGACCTCAGACTGGGCCGAAGGTTCACCTTCAAACAAGACAATGACCCTAAGCACACAGCTAAAATAACGAAGGAGTGGCTTCACAACAACTCCGTGACTGTTCTTGAATGGCCCAGCCAGAGCCCTGACTTAAACCCAATTGAGCATCTCTGGAGAGACCTGAAAATGGCTGTCCACCAACGTTTACCATCCAACCTGACAGAACTGGAGAGGATCTGCAAGGAGGAATGGCAGAGGATCCCCAAATGCAGGTGTGAAAAACTTGTTGCATCATTCCAATGAGCTTAAATGATTTTAGCATATGGCTGCAATATAACAAAGAGTGAAAATTTTAAGGGGGTCTGAATACTTTCCGTACCCACTGTAAGTTACAGTTTCAAATGGTGAGGTACTGACTATCATTGCATCTCACTTTAACTAATGTCCTCTTTAATGTTGCTGGTTGCTGCATGTTTTGGTTTGGTTGGCGCTGTACACGCTGGACAGGTCGCCAGTCTATCACAGGGCTGACACTTACAGACAACCCAACACACCCACATTCACTCCTATGGGCAATTTAGAGTGGCCAGTCAACCTAAGATACATATTTTAAATATTTTAATTGCTATATATATATTTGTTTTTTTGTTTTTGTTCCCCCCCAAAGTTGCATTATATTATGTAGCAATGCAGTTGAACCACTAGAATTGTCTATGAATTGTCTTTGTGAAAACACTGCTTGGTCCAGCTCTGTTTCTCTTTCCATACACTTGCAATATGTCACATTTATTTCCTTCCTATTTCATATACAGTATATCTGCTCAACCCTTCCATTTTTCATCATGCACTAAAGACAGTCAAGTTGTGAGTGCAAGTTGTAATTGCCACGGTTTGCACCATTGCTTCCTGTTTGTTGTTTTCCCCCCGTCTTTCCCTCCCGCTCTGCCATGTCACTCTTATCAGCTCTGATCATCCCCACCTGCAGCTCGTTATCTCTTGGTTCAGTTCACTACATATACGCCCTTTTTCTGTTTTATGCTTGCTGGTTCATTGACTATCTCATGCCTGTGTTCCTACCTACACTCACCCAATTGCTGACGATCTTATCCCTTGCCTGTGTGACTACCCAATGCTCCTCTGCTTCCTGATCTTCTGTTTGGCTTAAGCTGCAGACACCACGCTCTGTCGCTGAGTAAGTTACTCACCTGCTACTTACCTGTTTCTCCTGCTCTCTGGTGTGTGTGGAAGACCTACACCTCATGCTCTCCTGCTGATTAAGCTACTCACCAGCAACTTACTTGTTCATCCTGTGTGAGTGATATCTGCACATCTAGCTATCCAGAGAGTCAAGCTACTCACCGCCTACTGACCTGTTCCTTATGTTCTCTGGCATGGGTACAAACTACACACTGACCTTCTCTGCTGAAGAGCTACTCACCTGCCTCTTACCTGATTATCCTGTTTCCCGAGACTCATCACCACACCACACACTTCCCCTGTCCTCTGAGGTGGAGACATTTTTCACACTGCCAGCTTGCCTTCATCTCCAGTTCCCCACTTCCTGCCTACTTCATCTCCAGTGTCACGCTACCTGCCTCCTTCAACCCCAGCACCCCGTAGCCTGCCTACTTCATCTCCAGTGTCACGCTACCTGCCTGCTTCAACCCCAGCACCCCGCAGCCTGCCTCTTTCATCTCCAGTGTCACGCTACCTGCCTGCTTCAACCCCAGCACCCCGCAGCCTGCCTCTTCCATCCAGAACCTGCTCTGCCTCAGTCCCATCCAGTTCCTGCTTGGCCTCTGTTCTCCTTTTTTCATCCACCCAGTATCTCGTTCCTGATTAATTAAAAAAAAAAAAACTCTCTTTTGTTTCATTCCTATGCCTGTGTCTGCCTATTGGGTCCACCTGTACCTGCCACACCATGACAGTAATAGGTGGTAATCATCATTCTTCCCCTGATAAAACGGTGTCAAATGACACTGCTGTTCTGTGCCCTTGGTCTTTTGGTTGTGGAAGAAAGAAGGTTGTGGAGGCAAAAAACAAGGAGAAACCATAAGAAATGGGTGAAATCATGGATACTGCAGTGACAGCCAATCAGAGTTGTCTCTCTCTCACCAATGAGGCCTGACCGCTGACACCAATTCAACATGTCAAATCAGCCGAGAAGTTACCAACAGAGGCTGACTAGTAGCAACAGTGCGGGACACACCAGGAAGATGAGCCCCAACAGATGCTCACTGACAGCCCTATGGTGGCTGATGGCCGACCATCGGCTTGATTTCAACGGCCATATTTTACACAGAAATACTCTTTATTCGGAACCTAATTGATGCTGATGATATATTACAACCATGATATCATTCTGCACTCCACAATATGCCACATTTGGGGCTCTGATTTTGTGTATTTTTTTTCTCGCATTTGAATGAGAGATGTTCCTTAAAGGCATAATGATGATGCTGGTGATGTTATTGTCATGGTGAATAAACAAACTGATAATAATCTCTTATGGGTCACCTGAAATAAAACGTAGGGCTGGCACTGGTACAATTGATATATACTTCTCAAAAAAATTAAGGGAACAATTGATCATCACAGTATAACAAGAGGAGCACTCCAAGAGCCCTATAAAATGACCACCAGCAGGCTACTGGTGTGCATGTTTCTGACCAAACTGTCAGAAATAGACTCCATGAGGGTGGCACAAGTGCCCAGCACCATGGAGTTCGTTTGGCATTTGCCAGAGAACACAAGAATTGGCAGATCCACCACTACTGCCCCGTTGTCTTCACAGATGAGAGCAGATTCACATTGAGCAGATGTGACAGGTGAGAAAGAGTCTTTTCTGAGAGAGTTTCTCTATCTTTTGTTACGCTTTGTCAGGTTGAGCACTTCACGTTACACCCCTTGCCTATCTGTTCGGTATCCCATTATATTAAAAATTCCTTGGCCTGTATCCACATATTTGGGTCCTCCCTGTTTCCAAGACCTAACATACACCCGACGTACTGTATGTCCCAGAAGCACAGAGGCAGAGGATATTGTAACAAGCATCTGAGAAAATGTTGGTCCAACAAATAAGACAAGGTTCTCGCCTGAATTAAAGACGATTATTATTAATTTATGCACACACAGCAACAAGAGCAGCATATATTGTGAGTTAAGCCTATCTCACACACGCTCACTCTCACGAACATTTACAAGCTCCCCACAGCTGTGTTATTGCACCATTGAAGCCTGTTGTCTGTCTCTCTCTCTCTCTCTTTCTCTCAGTACTGTGCCAGAGTCAGCTACACTGTCAGATCTCACCACCATTACAGATGCATACACACTCATTCTGATGTGGGACCATCCTGGCTTGGTTTGATAAAGATTATTTTTTTATGTGATGCTACTTCACTTCAGTGGACTAAAGTTCCTTTCTCTGCTCACCCCACGAAATGTACAAGCAGATGTAATGTGAGGTTCCTTACCAATTGTTCTAAAACTTTCTGAGATACTCAAAATGCCTTGTCAAAAGTCGGCATGATGTTTCAAGACAGAGACATGTTGTTTGTCAGTGGTACTCAGTAGTAAGCTTGGAGACATTTGAAAAACTTTACCATGCCTTTTGTTTATGTCCTATGAAGTCACTGCTATTCTACCTGTAGGGACTTCATAGGTTATTTTCCTTTCCTATATAGCACTTGTCTTGTTATAATAATCAAACACAAAAAGTAGCCTTTCATTCCCTCTTTGCAACTTATTATGGAGCATGTAACTGTGACATGAGATACTGTAAAATGTTGTAAATTTGTTTATATGCCATGACGAATCGAGTTACCTATATCATAAAGAAATATTACATTGCCATGGCAGTGAGGCTGTTGGAAATTATTACTTCACAAAGACCACAAAATGAAAACACGTTTTCACCCTGATATAGGCCCTATGAATTTTTTCATAATATTACTTTAAATTCTGGCAAATTCACTATAAACTCACTGTTGCACCACATATAAAGAAACTATACAGTAGAAATGTTCTGTGTTGCTGTTTTAGGAAATAAAAGCCTCTAATTCACAGTTACGTATTTCAGACGTCCCATGAATATCAGGAGCCTCACAATGATTTTCATTAAGGGCAGTGGGCGGCGCACGCACACAACCCTTCTCATATAGCCATTTACATGAGTGCGCGTCCAAGCAGCCCGCGGACCGGCACTCCTTTGACCAAACGCATCCGAACCAGGCTGTGCCGAACCACACCGACCCGAGTCAACCCGATTCGAGCATTTGTTCTTGTCTCCTCACACAGGAAGGGTGACCTGGTAGTGCATGTTTATGCACCCGATCTGCCGTATAAAACCTCATTCTGTATATTTGCATTAAATTTTGCCGAGCCTATGGAGACGGCTGTTTCCAGAACCCATATCATGATCACCCAGCTCCTCCTTTTCAGCCAATCAGGTAAGAAACTGGGATGGGGGCTTCAGATTTAACTGACTGTGGTGGCTGGCATGCGATGATGTGCATGTTTTGAACGTTGTCAGAAATTGAAGGCGCGTCTCTTGTATTCCCTCGTATATTCTGCACACTTGAAGCTGTTTCAAAATCTGCTATCGAAGAAAGATGAATTTTACATGCTGACGATATTAGTTAGAACACGGCAATTCCGACGTGGGAAATTGTTCCTATAATATGGTCCAAGTGTGACCTGGGTTCTACAGTATGAGATAGTGCGTCTCCAGATGGTTTTGGTGGGTAAACTCTGCCGTTTGAAAAAGGATGCAGCACTATGCACCCTGGTCTTTGTGAGCTCCCAAGTGCTGTAAGCTACGTCTTATGTTTAAAAATTCTTTAGTAGTCTCTCTCTCTCTCTCTCTCTCTCTCTCTCTCTCCATCAGTTTGCCCCTTTGCCAACTGTGTGACCGAAACAACAAACACCACAGTCATCAGGGTGCTGTTACAGTCCCATGTTATCACGGAGAGGAGTCAATTGCATTACTTTTCATAAAGTCCCTGGGGACAAGGGAATTTCCATTTGCATCTTTATCCAAAACACATGCAATACCATGTTCACGTTTTAGTTTTTAAAGGAAGCAGTAACTCCTGTTTAAGTTGTGAGATCCTGATATCATGAACTGTTGCTTTGCCTATTTTTGCCTTGTTAACTTTTGCTTTATTATCTTTAACATGCAGTTTTGTTTTTATTCTCATGCAAGTCATACATCTCTCATTTTTAAGCAGCGTCCATACTGACACCTAATAATACATTTGACAACAAGGGCACTTTTAAGGTATCTTTTTAATAGAGCTGGGGTACTCCTTTCCTGTTGTAATTCCAATTTACAATTTAATTTTAACTGAAAGGGTTACATTAAACCAAGTGATCTAGTCGGACAGAAAACAGGAGCATTTGTTGGAAGTTAAAGTTTCATTTTTCTCCATTCAAGCTTTTTTGTATATGAGAACCTGCTGTAAAAACAGCATGAATGCATGTTAGAGAGGCAGATGAATGGTGAGTTCCAGGCATAGCTTTTCCCGAATTGCTGACAAATATCCCTTTTATTGTTCAGAGAAATGCTTTCGGTTTAAAAAGAGACAAAGGCAGAAATCAGAAGTGAAACCATGTATTTTCTTTTTCTTCAGAAATGGTTGACATTGTTCTAGTGTATTCATCTGGTAAGCTGGAGATAGCTTTGTTATTTTAGGTGGTGATTGGTTTGATGGAAGTTCACAGAGGCTTGTCAAGTGTTGAATTCCAATATAAGTGGGGCACAGGACAAACCTTTTTCCCAGTGAAAAGGTTCATCAGGGCCCTGCAGCTGTGACCATTTGGTAGTTTGAAAGTTAACTCCCACCCCTACCAGCTGCCCCTTAGTCAGACACACATATTTCAATAGAAATTTTTGGGTGGGAACTTAGTCTCCCCTCCAACTTTCCACATACTTTTTAAAACAGTAGTAATGCACATATGTAATAAGTAAATGTACATACTGTATGTAAATGCTTTTATTTATGTAAGGGTTATGTTTGTAATTCTATGAATGTATATATGTGTCTCTGAATGTGTGTGTGTGTGTGTGTGTATGTGCCTTTGTATTACTTGCATCATGAGGACCAAAACCTGTTAACACACTCACACTGTGGGGACTCGGCCATCCTTGTGGGAACCAGAAGCTAGTCCCCATGAAGAAATCACTGAATTTTAGGGTGGCAACATGGTTTAGGGTTAGGATGAGTTAGGGTCTGGTGTTAGGCAAGTAGTGGTTATGGTTAAGGCTAGGATAAGTCTACAGGAAATTAATGTAAGTCAATGTAAAGTCCCCACAAGGAATGAAAACACTGTGTGTGCGTGGTATCTGCCAGACAAGCGAAGAATTGGGGGCATGACCCTGCACTGAAAGATAGAAAAAAGAAGGGATGGTTTTGTATCCATGGCAATAGAGAGTGGCAGAGCAGGAAGCCGACAGGAAGTCAGGGTGCTCCACACGCCATCGGGGATTCTTCTGTTGTCATGACGCTGTGAACTGTTGTCCTGGAAACTCTGCTCATTCAGGCTGAATGCTAATGCAAAACATGCTGACTGGAAATCTATCATCCACAGCCTTCACATCTCCACACTTGTTGATAAACGAGCTTAGGGATCTTCAAACTTTTATTCCTGTAAACTGTCAGCACATAGATTTAACTATAATTTGCAACATATAAACATTATTTGCATTCTTTTACATTCAACTCAAAATGTACATAAAGCAAAGACAAAACATCCTGCAGCACAATATTTTTTCCAGCTCTTTAGGAAGCCATTGGTTTTATTTGTTTTTTTGTGTACTATTGCTGCTCGTGTGGTTCATGGGCCTGCTTGGGCTTTATAATTTATGATCACTTTTGTTTCCTTCTATAGCCTTATAGTATGCATAATGGCACTCCTCAGTGTGCGACATCACATTTCATTCAGTCAGGTTGTTCCGTTTTGTCTCTTTTGCTTTAACACAGCACAAATAAGCAAAAAAGTTAAGACTGCAAACTTTATTTATGACCGTGCAACACTGTTGTAAAAGGGCAGAGAACAATCAGAGATCCACGCCATCCAGCTCACACTCTGCTCAGACACAAAAACTGCACATACAGCCTCAGGCACAGCAGGGCGGACAGTATCGTTGCACACAGAACAAAACTTTACAACAGCTTTTTCCCTGCTGCAGTAAGACTGATGGCAAATACGAAAATGTGAGAAATGTGAGAATATACAGTATGTGTAATAACACCTTACTAGACATATACAATAACCCCTCACTACCTCTCAAGCGTAATGCCATATCCAACTCCGCCATGTGAATTACTAAGTGCGATGTTTGAAGTTCACTCTGGGAAATACTATTACCCTATTTTTGTGTATTGTGTTTTAATACTTTGTCGCCCTTATGTAACTTTTTATTTTAAGACCCTATTTTCAGGATCCACAATGTCTGATCAAGTGATGTTTGGGCGTGTCCATGTTCATTTCAGTAATTTGACAATGAGGAAAAATGGTTCAAGTGCCTGTACTATTTTTAGAAGTACCAGAGTGCACCCATGACACATGCATGTGCACACACAAGGTTAAGTTGTGGCTCATTTCAAGGGCCACTTTTCATATGGTGGCAAGTTTATATATACTAAAATTAATCAACTGTAATTACCTACACGATCAAAGATTAGACTGACAGAATAACTGTGTGAATTATTAGCCACTTGTCAGTGTGAATGTTATAATCTTTTTATTAGGACATAATCTCCATGGGGGACTGGGGATACATCCCACCCAAATATATGAAAAACAGAAATTTGTTCACCCCAATATTTGTCATGATCAGTCATCTACAGTACACCTCATAAAGATATAAGAAAATAAGTGTTCTCCACTCAAAAGTGCTAAACCAACTCAAAAACATACTGAATGTTTGCTAAAAAACTCCTGCTTCATCTTGGTTTACATGTCAACCAGCAACAGTGAACACATCAGCTGTGCGCTGGGCCCACGCCTGGGTAGCATATGCCCTGGTTGTGTCATGTAGGCCTACAGCTGATCACTCATACGTAAACAGGTAAAACAGTCTGTGTGTGTGGTTAAAGTTAGAGTAGTGTTTCAAATATTATCTCAGTTTGATTTTATTAGACTTTTGTGGAGCCAAAGGGGTGCAGAGGACTGTGTGATACCCCATCTGGCTAGACATAGTGCAGTGTTACCTTTCAGTGTGTGTTTATGTGTATATGTCCATGTTTTTAACCCCAGCTGTTCAGCTGTATTATGACCTCCAACACAGGGCCACAAATTCTCACAGTCACCTCTTATTACGCACACACAGTCACAAAACTTACTCTCTTGCCCCACTTTCTTGTCCACACACCCACACACACAGATTCCAGCGATCGGCTTGCCTGGTAAGGTTTTATGTTGCAGCTTTAATGCAGTAGTTTCCCTGTGGAACAATGCCTGGTTTGTTTAGCACTCAGAAACAATATCCTTCATTTACTGTCGAGCTTAATCTTATTAACATACAACCTATACTGGTCGTCTTCATTCTGAGGCTTCCTTTATTCAACTGGACAGAGTAGATGAAAGGGACATGTCTCCATGTCTCTTTCCTTTCTGTCTGACTTTGTTTTTGTACAGTATATCCTTCTCCTTAATGCTCCCTCCAGAGGAGCTGGAACATGTTGCCGGATAGAGGGACGCCTGCACTTCCTTGCAAAACCTGCTACTACCGCAAACCCAACCCTGGATGAACAGATGATAATGGATGGATGGAACAGGCTATTATTAATCTGAAGTAACAAAGTTTTATTTGTAAAATAAATGCAGAATAATAGCTTAAGTAATTTCCTCTGAACTGTCAATCACAGGTAGATGAAGTACTTACAGTGGCAAGAAAAAGAATGTGAACCTTTTGGAATTTCATGGTTTTCTGCATTAATTTGTCATAAAATGTGATCTGATCTTAATCTAAGTCAAGAGTACTGATGAATATAATGTGCCAACAAAAGCAACACAAAAAAATTTGATCTTTCATGTCTTTTATGAAGACACTCATTCAACAATCAAAACGGTAGTAGAAAAGGTAACTGAACCCCTGGAATTAATAACTGGTTGGTCAGGGTTGTTTATTTACCTCAGTGATGAGTCTTCATTGTGCTCCTGGGGTCATTTTGACTGGGTGCCCACCTCTTGGTAGAGTAGCCATAGTCCCAAAGTGTCTCCATTTGTAGATCATTTGCCTAACTGTACAGTGGTGAATTTCTAAAGTCTTTGAAATCACTTTAACCCTTTCCAGCTTTATGTAAATCAACAATTCTTGATCGTAGATCCTCTGAAAGGTCTTTATGGTGAGGCATGGCTCACATAAGCATATTCTTCTTGTGTGGAGCAAACTCAAAAGGTTTGAGTGGTTTTTATAAGACAGAGTAGCTCTAGTCCACACCTCCAAACTAATTTTCTTAACAAGACTCCAGGTATGCTAACACCTGACTCCACTTACCTTTTTTGAGGTCATTAACTCAAGGGTTCACATGCTTTTTCCATTAACACTAAATATGATCAAATCAAATCAAATTTTATTTGTATAGCACCAAATCACAACAAAAGTAATCTCAGGACATTTTACAGAGTAAGGTCTAGACGTTTGGGGTGAGTGGATAGAGAAGAGAGAAAAGAAGAAAAGCAACAAGACACAAACAATCAAACACTGGTCAGGTTGATGTGGCCGGTGACTGCTCAACAGAGACGTAGAGCTCCAGAGCCAGGGCAACCTGCAGAAAGGTACAGGGAGAGAGAGAGGACACACTATGGGAGAGAGGAGACACAAAGTTAGTGATGTGTAATGGTGGCATATAGATGCATAGAGAGAGAGGAAAGCAGAGGAGATGGGAAGGGAGGGGAGGAGAGGAGAGAAACTCAGAGCATCATGGAGCCCCCCCAGCAGTCTAGGCCTATAGCAGCATAACTAAGGGAAGGCTCAGGGTCACCTGATCCAGCCCTAACTATAAGCTTTATCAAAAAGGAAAGTCTTAAGTCTATTCTTAAAGGTAGAGAGGGTGTCCACCTCCCGAACTGAGACTGGGAGTTGGTCCATAAGGAGAGGAGCTTGATAGCTAAAGGCTCTGCCTCCCATTCTACTTCTGTGGACTCTAGGAACCACAAGTAAACCTGCACTCTGAGAGCGAAGTGCTCTGTTAGGATGATAAGGCTCTACGAGGTCTTTAAGATACGATGGAGCCTTGTCATTAAAAGCTTTGTATGTTAGGAGAAGGATTTTAAATTCTATTCTGGATTTTATAGGGAGCCAGTGGAGAGAGCCTAATATGGGAGAGATATGATCTCTCTTGCTGGTTCCTGTCACTACTCTGGCTGCAGCATTTTGGATTAACTGGGGACTTTTTAGGGAATTATTAGGACATCCTGATAGTAAAGAGTTACAGTAGTCCAGCTTGGAAGTAACAAATGCATGGACCAGTTTTTCAGCATCACTTTGAGACAGGATGCTCCTGATTTGCACAATATTGCGCAGGTGAAAGAAGGAAGTTCTAGAGACTTGGTTTATGTGTGATTTAACGGACATATCCTGATCAAAAATGACTCCAAGGTTCCTCACAGCAGTACTGGAGGCGAGAGCTATGTCATCTAAAGTAAATATATGATTAGACAGCAGATTTCTAAGGTTTTCAGGCCCAAGCACAATGACTTCAATTTTGTCAGACTTTACAAGAAGTTACAGGTCATCCAGGCCTTTATGTCTTTAAGATATGCTTGAAGTTTGGTGACCTGATTCATTTGGCTTCATAGATAAATATAACTGAGTATCATCTGCATAGCAGTGGAAATTTATGCTGTGCTTCCTGATAATATTCCCTAAAGGGAGCATGTATAAAGTGAAGAGAATTGGACCTAACACTGAGCCCTGAGGAATGCCTATGACTAACCTCAGTCTGTGTGGAAGATTCATCATTAACATGAACAAATGGAAATCTTTCTGATAGGTAAGATTTGAACTAACTTAGTGCAGTTCCTTTAATCCCAATAACATGTTCAAGTCTCTGCAGTAAGATGCTGTGATCAATGGTGTTAAAAGCAGCACTGAGATCTAAGAAGATGGAGAAAGTCCTTTATCTGAGTATAGGCGAGGTTTGTGAAGAGTGAACTAATCTGTGTGTGGTCAGAGTGAGCTGGGTCTGAAGCAGCTGGAGGTTGACGGTGAGGCTGTGGAGGTATTTGGGGTGGAGAGGACTGTTCACTCTGTGGAGGACAGCCCCACCACCTGGCAGTGCTACTTCTTGGATGATGGGTAAGATAAATGACTATATACATCTCTAGGCTCTTAGACAAGTTCACTGCCACCACTGTGGATGAAACAGGTAGAGAGAGGTTAATCAGATCTAATATCAATGTGTTCATTAGGGGAAAGACGTCTTTGAGCAGCACTGTGGCTCTGTGTCATCCAGTGCTGAAAAGAAACCTGGGGTTGTTCTTATTTTCCTCAGTCAGTGATGAAAAAATGTGGTTCTGGCACTACGAAGGGCTTTTTTATATGTTATTAAACTATCTTTCCAGGCTATGAAAAATTCTTCTGACTTAGTGGAGCGCCACCTCCTTTCCATTTTTCGTGATGCCTGCTTTAGGGAGCGGAGCTGCGAGCTGTACCACGGGGCTAGCCTCATAATCCATTAATGGGAATTCAAAAGTTATTAGAAAATGGTCAGACAGAAGAGGGTTATGGGGAAAAACTATTAAGTGTTCAGTTTTGATGCCATATGTCAGAACCAGATCAAGAGTGTGATTAAAACAGTGAGTGGGTTTATTTACAGTTTGAGAGAAGCCAACTGAGTCTAATAATGAACAGAATGCATTGTTGAGGCTGTCATTGTCGGCATCTACATGGATATTAAAGTCGCTTACTATGATTATTTTATCTGTACTAAGCACTAAATCAGACAGAAAGTCTGAGAATTCACTTAAAAACTCTGAATAAGTAGCAGGTGGACGGTATACAATAACAAACAGAACAGGCTTTTGAGTTTTCCAGTTTGGGTGTGAGAGACTCAGGGTGAGACTTTCAAATGAGTTATAACTATGTTTAGGTCTAGGGTTGATTAATAGGCTTGTGTCAAACATCGCTGCCACACCTCCACCCCTTCCTGTGTTTCGAGGGATGTGACAGTTACTGTGACTAGGTGGAGTGGATTCATTTAGGCTGACATATTCTTGCTGCTGTAACCATGTTTCAGTAAGACACAATAAGTCAATGTGATGTTCACTTATCAAATCATTCACTTACAGAGATTTAGATGAGAGAGATCTGATATTTAATAGTCCACATTTGATTGTCCTATTACTTTCTACTATAAGAGGAGTCATCTTAATTTTAATTAGGTTCTTATGAATAACTCCTCTGGAGTTGATTTTTGATTTATATACAGCTGCAAAGAGACAGCAGAGAGGTGTGTAAGACTGCGATCCTGTGTCCTGGACTCAACTCTGTGTTGTCATAATTTAGGTAAAATAAACTTGTCCAGATTTCTAAATATGAGAGCTGCACTGTCCAAAGTGGGATGGATGCCGTCTCTGCTAATCAGGCCAGGTTTTCCCCAAAATGTTTTCCAGTTGTGTATGAAACCCACGTTATCTTCCAGGCACCAGCTAGACAACCAACGGTTGAATGATGACATGCGGCTAAACATGTCATCACTGGTGAGATTGGGCAGGGGTCCAGAGAAAACTATGGACTCCAACATTGTTTTAGCGAAGTTACACACCAACTCAACATTAATTTTAGTGACCTCCAACTGGGGAAGTCAGGAGTCATTAGCGTCGACGTGAATAACAACCTTACTGTATTTACTCCTAATGTATGTATACTGCTAGACCAATACCCGCATAGCTGGGGGTACTTCCTAGGAATAAATCTCCTAGTGGAAAAATCTGGAATTGGCAAGGAAGACATAATTGCACACCATTGTCTTGGTGCAGGGGTAGATTGTGTTTGAATACATCAGAGCTGTTTCATGTCCTATTCTCACCACTGGGGACACTCTTAATCCCTCTACATAAAGACTGGCAGATGTTGTATGTAAATGGACGTTACTCTCTGCCACACATATTAACACAAACTTATCTCTCGCCCGAGTGAGTTTCACCTTAAAATCCAAAGAACTGAGAAGTAGGCGCTTGCAAAAGAATATGTCATAGTGTAACGAGCCCACTACTTCAAATTTTTGGGACCATGCACCAAACCATGCTCTGGTGATGAGCCCTCTTTTGGGCCCTTCTGCAGCTACACTGAGAGAATCCATTTGGCCTGCAGTGTCTTTGTAAACTAATCCTGTAAAAAACTGATTATTCAAGGTGTCTTCTGAATAATTCAAAAGTGTCTCTAGCATAACACAATAGGGGTGTGTTGTACTGGACAAAGTAATGAGTTTATTCCAGACCGTGATGTCACATTGTGAAAAAATGGTATTTAACAAATAATTTATTATCCCGACTGTTTCGTCTCCAGGGATGTCTCCCCCATCACCTGTGGTTATCTTCAAACAAAGAGTCAAACAATCATTGAGCCTGTTCTTGCATATATCTTGATTGACACATACCTTTATATTTACGTTTAAACTCGTCAATTCTATTACTATTTTTTATGTCCACACTTAAATTATTCCATAGTTTTACCCCACTTATGGAAATACAAAATCTTTTTTTGGTTGTACGTATAGCATGAATTTTTAAATTTAACTGACCCCTTAAATTGTATCCCCCTTCCCTTTCTTTAAATAGTTTTTGAATTCCACCAGGTAATAAATTGCTCCTGGCTTTATACATAAACACTGCAGTCTTATATCCCACTAAATTGAAAAATTTTAACAATTTAGACTGTATGAAAGCTACGTTGGTGTGATCCCTATACCCCATCTTATGCACAATTCTTATCACTCTTTTTTGTAATATATACAATGGTTGAAGTGAGCTTTTGTATGTATTTCCCCAGTTTTCAACGCCATACTCCAAGTATGATAAAATACAAAATGCGTAGTGCTTTCCCATCCAAAATATATTTCATTTCAGGAAGACCCCGAACCACGCATTGCTATACATTATTAATCATTTCTGGGCTGTCGAACCGTGACGTCACCTGATATGTCAGCTTGGCAGCTGAGCAGAGCAGTAGACAAAACATGAAGAAAATAATGTGTGTGGCTGTTGTTTTCGTGGTGTGTATCTAAAACAATTTGACATAACATTACACATTAAGACAAATATTATGGTTACTTTTACCGTCATAATAACATTCGTCCCTGACTGCCGCCTTTCTCTGCTTTAACTAACCTTGCATTTAACAGCCTGAGGAAGACATCCTGGCTCCCACAGCATGATGGTGCCACGTGTTTGACTGTAGGGATGGCATTAATAAGGTGATGCTCAGTGCCTGATTTTCTCCACAGATACTGTACACTGTTGGATTTGTGGCTAAATAGTTCACTCTTTGTTTCATCAGACCAGAGGATTTTGCTTTTCATGGTCTGAAAGTCGTTCGAGTGCCCTTTGACAAACTCCGGGTGAGAGTACGTTTTATGGAGGAATGGCTTCCATCTGACCACTCTACCATAGAGGCCTGATTGGTGGAGTACTGCATTGATGGTTGTCCTTCTGTAAGGTTTTCCCATCTCCAGAAACAAACTCTGGATCTCATTCATAGTGACCCTTGGGATCTTCGTTACCTGACTGTCTGACCAATGCCCTTTGTTCTCAACTGTTCGGCTGGGCAGCCAGATCTGTGAAGACTGTTGGTGGTTCTAAAGCACTTCCATTTGAGAATAGTGGAGGTGTAGTGGTTTAAGTTACATGTTAATATGTAATAGAATAGAATGTTTGTGTGCTCACTTTTAAGTTCATGTGAGCTGAACAGGGTACATCTCGGTGTTGTCTCTTAACAGTGGAGACAGGAAGCTAAGCTCAGAAATTGACGTAACAGCCAAAGAAAGCTGTGGATAAAAAGAGTTAGGCTGAAGGATGTAGGAGAGGAAGAAGAATGCTAATGTGATAGTGGAGTGTGTACACGTTCGATCCCAGGCCTATGTAGTGTAGAAAGAAATTCTTGATAAAATGATATAGTGCTATGTTATGTATTTGCAAAACTGTTCAAATAATAGTTTAATCTGTTTGACCTTTGGAAATACTTGACCTGTGGACATGAAGCTGTAAGGAGGTGCAGAGCAGGACGCTTAGGTCCTTTCAGTAGGGGGAACGGACTCCGGACTCTGGACCCCGACGGACTGTACCTTGTGGCCAACAATGACTGACTGACTCTGTGACAGTCTCCTTATTTAATACTTTATCTACTTCATTGCAGGAGGAGTGATTCTGTTCTCTGTTCCCTAACTGCAAGATTGCGGGAGTGTCTCATAACTTATCGACCTGTTCAGAATTACTGTAATATTAAATGATTATTTAGTTTACATCAAGCCCTAACTACTACAGAGGCTACTGTGCTTCTGGGCACTTTCAATGCAGGCATTTTCTTGTATCCTTCCCCAGATCTGTTTCTTGACACAGTCCTTTCTCACAGGTCTGTGGACAGCTCTCTGGACCTCATGGCTTTGTTTTCACTCTGACGTACGCTGTCAACAACGAGATTTTATAGACAGGTGTATGCCTTTCCTAATTATATCCAGTGCATTAAATTAGGCACAGGTTGACTTCAGTTAAGCTGTAGAAGCGTCTCAATGACCATTAATTGGAGTTGGTTGCAGCAGAGCTCAATTGCAAGCCTTATAACTAAAGGCTCTATTCTATTATAAAGCCACGTCTGGTTCTTTCAACCAGGAACTCAGAGAGACGAAGCGGACCGCTTGAGTATATAAAAAATATAACCGTGCTGGTTTATTCAAAGGATCACAGGCAAAATTAACATCACACGTCCAGGCATCTTCCACCCCCAAAGCTGCTCGCAGGCAGCCCGGAAGAAGAAAAAGCCCTGAACCCCAGATCTCTATACAATTTAATCACTTCGTTGGGCTAGCCCCATCCTACACAGGCAACGTCAAACCGTGACGTCACCTGATGTCAGCTTGGCAGCTGACCAGAGCAGTAATCAAAACATGGAGAAAATTAAAGTGTGTGGCTCTTGATTAGTGGTGTGTATCTAAAAACATACAGGACATTCAGGGACATGTCCGAACAGTAAGCCTCGGAAAATGTTATGATTAAGATTACGGCTGAGCATATCATGCTACTAGCAATATTCATCCTGCTGGCAGACTCTGCAATCTAGCTGACCTTGGCCTAGATGCAGCCTGCAGAACTCATGACAATGCACTAAGCATTCAACAGCCTGGGCTAGACATCCTGTCTGCCTTATACATTTCTAGACAACAAATCTCTAAATATCTACCTAACTAAGAAAATACCTAACATAACAAACAAAGGGTATGAATACTTATGTAAATGGATTATGTCAGTCTTAATTAATTTACAAAACACTCCAAAAACCCGTTTTCACTTTGTCATTGCGGAATATTGTGTGTAGATTGATGACGGAGGAGGCTAAAATTTAACATAGTGAGGTGAAGGAAAACAGACTTTTGAAAATTATCAGGGCATCTTTAATTATTCTTGCAAGAAGTAGCACACAACAGATACTCAAGGGTGTCTTTGCAGTAAGCTCAAAGGAGTGAAACGTCTCGAGCTACTTATACTATTCTTTGCAGGTTTGTTGCTCTTTGTTCTGCCAGGCAAACATTTGTCCCCTCCAAGTGTGGGGGTCAGGTCACAATGTATGTTTTCTTATCAGGAGATTGCCTATGTCCTAACTTCCCAACCTAAAGAGCAATAAACTTTTACGAGCAGTTTCCTGAGTTCTTTAAGCTAAAGAATATCATTTTACAATGACTGCATATTTGTTCAGAGTAAACATTAGTTACGCACAAGAAGGAAAGCTATGTCCAGTATTTTTCCATCACTAAGTCAGAGCTGCAGGCCTGCTTTGACTGGACAGACTGAAGTTTATTTGAGACTGCAGCTACAGGCCTGGATGAACTCACTGACACTGTCACATCTTATATCAGCCTTTGTGAGGATGTCTGCATGCCAAAAAATTCCTTCTGCACATACAACAACAACAAGCCCTGGTTTACAGCCAGACTCAGGCAGCTTCGTCATGCCAAAGAGGAGGCTTACAGAAGTGGGGACAGGACTCTGTACAGCTAGGCCAGGAACACACTAACAAAGAAGATCAAAGCAGCAAAGAGGAGCTACTCTGAAAAGCTGAAAGCTCAGGTTTCAGCTAACGACCCCTCGTCTGTGTGGGGGAGCCTGAAAAGCATCACTGACTATAGGAAACCAACCCCCCCTGCTGTGGAGGACCATTAACTAGCAGACAACTTGAATGTGTTCTACTGCAGGTTTGACAAACAACACTCCTCCCCCAACAATCCCCATCCTTCCCTCCAGCCCCCCCCACCTCTAACAATCTGTGAACAGGATGTGCATGGCCTCTTTTAAAAACAAAGGATCAGAAAGGCACCAGGCCCAGATGGTGTAACCCCCTATTGCATGAAAGTAAAGTGTGTGCTGATCAGCTGCCCCCCATCTTCACACTCATCTTCAACAGGTCACTGGAGCTGTGTGAAGTCCCCTACTGCTTCAAACGCTCCAACATCATTCCAGTCCCCAAGAAAAGCCCCATCAGTGGGCTGAGCGACTACAGAACTGTCGCCCTGACATCTGTAGCTATGAAGTCCTTTGAAAGACTGGTGTTGGCCCACCTGAAGGACATTGTAGACCCCCTGCAGTTCACCTACTGGGCAAACAGGTCAGTGGATGATGCAGTGAACATGGCACTGCATTACATCCTGCAACACCTCGACTACCCAGGAAGTGGAGGTGACATTGGACTTCAGGAAGAGCCCCCCTACCTTACCCCCAATCACCATACTTGGCAGCACTGTATCAGCAATAAAGTCCTACAAGTTCTTAGGTTCCACTGTGTCCCAGGATCTGAAGTGGATGTCCAACATCAGAACCATCAAGAAGGCACAGCCCCACCTCTAACAATCTGTGCACAGGATGTGCATGGCCTCTTTTAAAAACAAAGGATCAGAAAGGCACCAGGCCCAGATGGTGTAACCCCCTATTGCATGAAAGTTGGCCCCCATCTTCACACTCATCTTCAACAGGTCACTGGAGCTGTGTGAAGTCCCCTACTGCTTCAAACGCTCCAACATCATTCCAGTCCCCAAGAAAAGCCCCATCAGTGGGCTGAGCGACTACAGAACTGTCGCCCTGACATCTGTAGCTATGAAGTCCTTTGAAAGACTGGTGTTGGCCCACCTGAAGGACATTGTAGACCCCCTGCAGTTCACCTACTGGGCAAACAGGTCAGTGGATGATGCAGTGAACATGGCACTGCATTACATCCTGCAACACCTCGACTACCCAGGAAGTGGAGGTGACATTGGACTTCAGGAAGAGCCCCCCTACCTTACCCCCAATCACCATACTTGGCAGCACTGTATCAGCAATAAAGTCCTACAAGTTCTTAGGTTCCACTGTGTCCCAGGATCTGAAGTGGATGTCCAACATCAGAACCATCAAGAAGGCACAGCAGAGGATGTACCTCCTGTGCCAGCTCAGGAAGTTCATCCTGCCCCAGGAGCTGCTAATACAGTTGTACAGAGGAATCATTGAGTCTGTTCTCTGCACCCCCATCACTGTCTGGTTTGTCTCAGCAACCAAACAGTACAAGTACAGGCTTCAGCGGACAGTCAGGTCTGCAGAAAAGGTCTTTGGTGTGAGCCTGCCCTCCATGGAGGACCTGTACACCTCACAGGCCAAAAGGAGGGCGGAAAGGATCACTGCAGACCCCTCACACCCCGGACACAATCTGAACTCCTCCCCTCTGGACGGCATTACAGGTCACTGTGCACCAAGACAACCAGGCACAGGGACAGTTTCTTCCCCCAGGCCATCACTCTGATGAACACTTAACCA
>NW_018127931.1:4039360-4044592 GCF_001952655.1 Monopterus albus | reverse complement strand
AACTCTCTATCTAGTTATCCTTGACCATAAACAACCTGGAGTAACTCATGAAAATGAGTAAGCATTTAACAGCCTGAGCTAGACATCCTGTCTACACTAAAAACATTTCTAATACAACAAGTACCTAACCAATATCTATCTGACTGAAAATACCTAACACTATACTGCTTATTTTGCATTGTTCGCACTGTTTGTTGCTTGTTAGTACTGCTTATTTAGCTATATTACACAGCCTTATGCTGGTTTATGGTTTACTTGCCCCTTGCATGGGGATATGTACATGCACATTGAGAGCCGATGTACCAGAGTCAAATTCCTCGTGTGTCCAACACACCTGGCCAATAAAGGAGATTCTGATATTCTAGTTAACACTCAGCATCTAACCCCTAAGCCACTTTATTAAAATGATGTATCTGTTACAGTACATCTGTTTCTGCATAATTAATTGTGGTTTTTGACTCGTGAGGTGTTTGCCAAAATAATGAAAATCTAATAGTTATCTCAGAATAAGAGCAGCATCCTATTGTTGTCACAGCAGGTACAGTACATACTGTAATGTTGATGCTGCATTCACACATTCCTCCCTCTACTCCTTTGTCATGCCACTTCATTGAATCACTTGGATTTAGACACCCCTGTTTGCATAGACATTTTCAATACTCAGACTGGAGTAACAACAACAATTCCTTTCAACATCTGTAACAAGCTGCTCAGACACAGTGGCTGTGTGAGTACAGATGTAGATGTTTAAATTGAACAGTGAGTTAATAGTCTTGTAACTTCTTGACCTGCACAGAGGGTAACTGATAACAGCTGGTTTTGTGGCTTTACTTTTGTAAATCTGGACTTAGGCCAGATGCTTTTAGAAGGCTATATTAATGTGAAGAGCAGGAGGATATCCATTAAAGTAAAACAGACATAGTAAATCAGCCAGATGGGATGTACAGCATAGCTATTAATTTGAGGTTGTGTTATCACAGTTACCACATGGGAAGAAAATACATTTGACATACATTTATTATGTATTTCAGAATGTGTACTGGATTTAAACAAATTAAATGGATATTTAATCAATTTCCACTGTCTTATTATGCAGCTCTCATGCATACATTTTTATTCAAAATTCATTTCAGACACCCAGCTTCCCTATTTTAGGCATTTTCCCCCAGTATTCTCTAAAACAGTCAGTACCATATGTATGTTGTATATTGTATGTTGTAAATGTTACTGTTATTACCAAGGCTCTGTCAAGATTGCTTATTCATACACAGAATTGTGCTCTGCTGGAAAAGGTAAAACACAAATCAGCAACATTGTTTATGCCAGTGATAGCATGTTTGACTTTTCCTCTTTGACTGAATGGGGCCTGTCAGAAATGGCGCGCGATGCTGCCGACAAGGGTTTGGTGAACTCTATTACAAAGGGCCAGACGAGGAAATGTAAAACAAAACTGTCTTTTTATTAAGCGCACTAACATTGAACAAAAAAAACCAGGACAAGACACGGTGTACAAAAAAACACACTTACGGGTTGGTATAACAGTCTGAGATCAGAGCCAGCAAACATGTACAGCAAAGGTAATCCAAAATGCGTAGTCCGAAGGGAAGTCCGATAATCATGCACAGTGACAGTCCGTAGCAAGAGGGCAAGGCAGAGCAGAATAGTCAGAGGAACAATCCGGGTCAAAAACACAAAGTACCAAAACCGAAAAATGCTGGAAAGTCAGAGCTGGCGTCTAGAACAATCTGGCAGCGTCCTAGTGGGAGGACGCTGCCTAAATAGACGTGAAAACAGGTGTAAACTATTGCGAGTGATGAAGAAAGTAAAAAGACCGAAACTGTGGTGAAACAAAACAGGAAGTAACGTCAAAATAAAAGCCGGACAGGAAGCAGCGGAACCGAATCATGACAGGGGCCAATCTATCCCTGAGCAGGCTAGACAGTTACAGGAAAAGTCAGTCACTCATCAGCTGATCTCCTGTCACTCTGTACATTTGTGTGTTTTTGGAAATGAAAAATGACACTAATAATCTCTCTCTTTCTCTCTCTCTGCTGTAGTTGTGGCAGCAGAGACGCTGGTCAGAGGCCTGAGGAAACTGCACGACGATATTGACTGGTCATACTCAGGTCTGTATGAACCAGTTATTTCAAGGATTCAAGCTTTTTCTTTGCCATTTATGCATAAACAGAAGTCTAGGCATATAGGAATTCTTGTGCAACTCTCCTTTAGAGTCAGGTAAGGAATCAAAAGCCAGAAAGAACACTTAGTCTTTTAATGCTTTGTCCTAGCGACAAAGCATTAAAACCACAATACACAAAAACAGTATTTCCCACAGTGAACTTCAAACATTGCACTTAGTAATTCACATAGTGGAGTTAGTTATGCCATTACGCTTGGTGAGGTAGTCAGGGGCTACTGCACATGTCTAGTAAGGGGTTATTGCACATATATTCTCACATTTTTGTATTTGCCATCAGTCTTACTGCAGCAGGGAAAAAGCTGTTGTAAAGTCTAGTTCTGTGTGTGATGATACTGTCTACCCTGCTGTGCCTGAGGCTGTAGGTGCAGTTTTTGTGTCTGAGCAGAGAGTGAGCTGGGTGGCATGGATCTCTGATTGTTCTCTGCCCTTTTACGAAGGTGCTGTGTGTATAGTGTGTCCATAGCAGGCAGTTCAGTCCCAATGATCCTCTCTGCAGTCTTTATGACCCTTTGAAGAGCCTTCCTCTCTGCCTGTGTGGTGTTACCATACCAGACTGTGATGCCAGTAGTGAGGATGCTCTCTACCAGTCCTCTATAAGCCTGGGTGAGAGGGCGATGGTTCAGCCCAGCTTTTCTGAGCCACCTGATGAAGTATAGCCGCTGCTGGGCCTTCTTCACTGTGACAGCTATGTTCAGTGACCAGCTCAGGTCAGATATCACGTGCAGGCCCAAGAACTTGTGGCTGTCAGCCCTCTCCACCTCAGTCCCTTTGATGGTCAGAGGCCACAGAGGGGAGGGGTTCTTCCCGAAGTCTACTGTTATTTCTTTTGTCTTGTTTATATTGAAGATGAGGTCATTCTCTCCATAAACAAGAATGTCATTCACCAAGCTTTTATAACCCGACTCGTCTCCCCCCTTGATGAGGCCTAGAATGGTGGTGTCATCAGCCCATCCAAGATGGCCGCACACATGTCGTCGTTGTTGTAGTGTGTCGCTGCTTGTTGTTTCGTTTGAATTTTTGTTTAAATCTTCTTTGTTTAAATCTTCTGCTGTGACCTTTATTGAGTTTCAGGTTGACTGTTTTGAATTTGTTCGCTATAGTGTGGGTATGCGAGCTCACTTAGACAAAGAAGAAGAAAATCAATTGCAGACAACCTGGCTGGATGCTGTCGCGGTTTCCTGTGTGGTGCTGTGAGTTTGACCAGATTGAGGTCTTCCTTGTCGTACAACTATTCCACATTACACTTCGGTGGGCCGTGACTAGCAGAGGGCGAGCTCAGCGTAAGGGAAACTGTTGATTAAGTTACTGCTAGTCGCAATTAGCGGCGGCAAGGGGGCTGTTGGCTGTGGACTAGAGTAGCTGGGGGCTTGTGTCGGAATAGTCGACTATTTAGCTGACTTGTTGATCGACATGGGATTGTGTCAACGACTGGACTATTGGCTGCGGGCGGAGGAGCTGCGACGGAGGGATGCTGGGATCTCTATAACAATGGAGGAGGCCACCTGAAAGCGATTTGTGGTGGTTATCGGCTGGGGTGTGGGTGGCTGTTTGTGGGAAGATTTTCATATTATTGGGGAACTGACCAAGTCGAAACGACATGTTAAAAATATGGGTTAATGGTTTGCATATCCCCTCGATTACCCATTTAACAGTGCACTGTTCCATAACTAGTGGGCAGTCCTTTAAATATCGCATGTGTACTAATGACGGTGACAACATGTTGAAATCCGTTGCTAGGCGGAAGTGCTTTGTGTTGCTCTTGTTATTATTATCAGGAAATATTCAGCCAAATCCAGGCCCTTTGAAGAGCAACATCGGCACACCTGATGAATTTAGAGCTAGATCAGGACTTGGGATCCTTCATCTAAATGTTCGAAGCCTGTTACCTAAGCTGGATTTAGTAAAAATTTGGATTAAAACTACTGATACGGATATTCTAGTGCTTTCTGAAACTTGGCTAAATAAAGCAGTTTCAAATGATGATATCAATATTTCTGGCTATAATATCTTTCGTTGTGACCGACCTAGGAAGGGTGGAGGTGTGGCTGTGTATGTAAAAAGTAAATTTCAAGTCACTGTTCTTTCTTCAGTTTCTATTCCAAAGCAATATGAAAGTCTGGTATTAAAGGTTAAGACTTCAAAGGAGCAATTCTTTACGATTATGAGTTGCTATAGACCTCCTTCAGCCCTCAGTGAGGCGCTTGATTCATTGAATGAATCATTTGCTGATTTAAGCTCAAGTGAGCTTTTGGTAATAGGGGACTTGAACTTACAGTAGACTGGCTGTCTTCTTCTTCAGATAGTTTAAAATCTATTTGGGATTCTTTAAGTCTCAGCCAACTAATTCACAGTCTCACTCAACCAAATATTAAACATCCTATGAGGTCATCTTTGTTGGACTTAATTATGACAAATGCTCCTCATAAGTATACTGGTGTAGGTGTTTTTGCGAATGATCTGAGTGATCACTGTGCAGTTGCTACTATTAGAAATGTAAAGTTGCCTAAAACGAAGCCTAGGATATTAGTTAAACGAGATTTTAAGCGTTTTAATGAACAGGCCTTTGTACGTGATTTGTCCTCTTTTCCGTGGTATAGAATTTCCCTTATTGATTCAGTAGAATTAGCGTGGCAGTATTTTTATGAAGAGTTTTTAAGATTGATAGATAAGCATGCGCCGTTCCGCTCTTTTAGAGTGAAGGGGCGTGATAATCCTTGGTTTTCGTTGGAAATTGGTAACCTCCTTAAGGAAAGAGATATTGCCTGGGCTCAGGCCAGAAAGAGTGGAACAGAAGGAGATTGGCTTCGTTTTAGACAGCTACAAAATAAATGTACACTCTTGGTAAGGAGGTCAAAGTCTGAATTTTATCTTGCTGAAATATCAAAGAGTATAAATGATCCTAAGATGTTTTGGAGGACTATAAAATCTACTATGAACTCGATACCAACGAATGAGTTGCCATGTTTTTTGGTTAAAGCGGGTGTACATTTGACTGATAAATTGGTCATGTTGGACCATTTCAATGAACATTT
>NW_018127931.1:4028497-4030141 GCF_001952655.1 Monopterus albus | reverse complement strand
TCAATGGGTTTTTTACCTGGTTAAATAAAGAGAAGTAATGATGATGGTGTTGTCATGTTTGGAGACACAGTCGGGGGTGTATAGGGTGAAGGGCTTGGGGCTGAGACAGACACCCTGCAGTGAGCCTGTGCTGATTTTGAGCTCAGCAGACACCCGTCCTCCCATTCTGACTACCTGTGGTCTTTCAGTAAGGAAGTCCAGAATCCAGTTACAAGTGGGAGTTGGTACACCAAGGTCTGTCATCTTCCCAATCAGCCTACCCGGGTTAATGGTGTTGAATGCAGAACTGTAATCCAGGAAAGCATCCTAGCATACGTACTGCTATTGTCCAGGTGTTTCAGGGTATGGGATAAAGCCAGAGCCGTCACATCATCCACTGATCTGTTGGGGTGGTAGGCAAACTGGAGGGGGTCTACAGTGTCCGGACCATGTGGTTAATGTGTGTGAGGACCAGTTTCTCTAAGCACTTCATGGCGACTGATGTGAGCGCCATTGGCCTGAAGTCATTCAGAGTGGATGTGTCTGATGTCTTAGGAACCGGTATGATAATGGACTTTTTGAAAATGTGAGGAAATACTGCTTGGGTTAAGGACAAGTTGAAGATGTTTGTATACACACTGGCTAGTTAATCCCCATACTCTCTCAACACTCTAGGGGGGACAACGTCTGGTCCTGCTGCCTTATGGGGGTTTACCAGTTTCAGGGCCTTCAGGACCTGTGTGTGCGTCACCTGAAAAGCAGTGTCCCCTGGGTCACAGGAGGATTTTGAGGAGGTGTCTGTGTTCATCCTTTCAAACCTCACATAGAAGTTGTTGAGGCTGTCCGGGAGGTTGGTGTCCTGGGGGGCTGTGTTTGTTGATTTGTTCCTGTTGTTTGTGACTGCCTGGATTCCCTGCCACATACTGCGTGTGTTGTTATTCATGTAGTAGCTCTCCAGTTTTTGGAAGTATGCTCTCTTTGCAGCTCTAATGGACCTCTGTAGCTCATACCGGGCTTTCCTGTACTCTGCTTGGTCCCCTGGTTTAAAAGCCTCTCATCTCTTCCTGAGTTTCTGTTTTATATCCCTATTAAACCATGGTTTTTGGTTGGGGAAAATGCACACCATTCTAGCTGGTGCGCATATGGATGTGCAACAGCTGATGTAGTCATTCACAATCTCTGCATATTCAAGGATGTCATCTGTGGCCCCTTTGAAGATGCTCCAGTCTGTGGCCTCTGGACAGTCCTGCAGGCTGGCCTGTGCACAGTCATTCCAGGTGTTAACAGTTCTCACTGAGACTGGTTTTGCCTTGAGTCGTTTAGTGTAAGCAGGTTTTAGCTGGATTGCTAGGTGGTCAGATCTACCAAAATGAGGCTTAGGTTCAACTGAGAAAGCGTTTCTAATGTTACTGTACCATTGGTTGGCATATTTTTGTAGTGGTTTTTCTGCCTTTATGGTCTTTTTGGTCTCATGCTTTTCCTGAGATTGCAGTGGTTAGTGGTTGCAAGTTCAGGATCCAGTCACAGAGGGTGGGGTGCAGACCCAGTGTGGACAGTTTGTGGGGGACAACTATGTTGAAGACAGAGCTATAGTCAATGAAGAGTATCCTGATTTAGGAGTCTCCATTTTCCAGGTGGGAAAGGGAATAGTGGAGGGCAGGCGCC
>NW_018127931.1:4019476-4028234 GCF_001952655.1 Monopterus albus | reverse complement strand
CCTGTAGTCTGTGATGTGCTGCAGGCCTTGCCACATTTGTCCAGAGTCAGCAGTAGAATAGAAGCCATTCAGCTTCTCTCTGTACTGCCTCTTGGCCGCTGTGATGGCTTTCCTCAGTCTGTATTTCGCAGCTTTGTACTTTGTACTGTTAGGTATTTTTAATCAGATAGATATTGGTTAGATACTTTATGTATTAGAAATGTTTAGTGGAGATAGGGTGTCTAGTTAAACTGTTAAATGCTTAGTCATGCTCATGAGTTTCTACAGGGTGCATCTGGTCAAGGATAACCAGAGAGAAAAGTTGATGACTGTCAGCAGACAGGATGTTTAATATTATTATTATTATGATGTGTATAACTGTAGCCTTAGCCATAATATTTTCTTATGTTTAATGTCATGACATGTCGTGTGAGAATGTTTTTAGCTACACACCACTTAATCAACAGACACACACACATTGATTTGCTTCATGTTTTGACTACTGCTATGGCCAGCTGCAAAGCTGGTAACAGAGACGTCTCGGTTGACGTTTCTGTGTAGTATGGGGCTAGCCCAACCGAAGAGATAAATGTATAGGCCTGGTTCGGTTCAGGGTCTTTCATCTTTCATCTGCCTGCGAGCAGTTTGGAGGTGCAAGATGCCTGAGCGTGTAATGTTGATTTTTACCTGTGTTCATGGAATAAATCAGCACTGTTTTGTACTTATTTGGACTGCCTCGTCTCTCAGAGTCAGTATGGTAAAAAGTACTGGGTACAACAGTACATACAACTTTGTATGCATGAGAGCGAGCATGCAGCATGTGGCGTACCTGACTGTTTATCCAGGGCTTCTGGTTGGGGAACCAGTGCTGTGTTTCTGGCTGCTGTGTATGTTAGCCCAAGAGGTAATCCCTTGACAGCTCTCAGCAAACTCCATGATGTTATCAGCATGCTAGAGACAGCTCACCCCAATGCTGTATCTATCGCTGCAGGCGACTTTAACCAGTGCAATTTACAGACTGTACTTCCCAAATATTACCAACATGTGAACATTCCCACCCAGGGCAAGAACACTCTGGATCATGTTTACAGCAACCTACGTGGTGCATACAGGGCTGCACCCCGCCCCCACTTTGGTTCTACAAGTTTTACAATAAGCCTTTGTAGCTATGATGTTTCATTTTAAATTTACACTATATGCATTCATCTTTTAAAAATATGTCACTGAGTTAGAGACAGAAAAGCAGAATAATCCCATGGTGTTATACATAGTACTTTTAGTACAGTCAAATGTTATATTATTTGTTTTCTCCTCTACTCCAACTTCTGAAATATGACTTGCCATGATAAATACATGGGTTTTGTGTTCGAGATCTTCCTGAATAGGTCTAGATGAGAATTGGTCATACACAAGAATAATTACAGCGATTCAGTATATATACCTGAAAATAAATATTTTACATGCATGTACACAATGCATGCCAATAAATGTGTATATACCTAAAAAGTAATATAAGCATACATAAACTTATAAATAATCAGTTCACTTAGCATGCATTTATTCCAGGCAGAGGTCACATTTAGTAGAACAGCTGTACTAAATTAATGTGTTATAGGAAATGATATAGAGAAATGTGATTAATTTTTTTTTCTTTTTTTTTTTTTGTGTATTCCATACTTGGCTGCAAATGTTGCCTGTCCTGATGCTTCATATTCTTTTGCATTATTCATGTGAAAAGCACAGCCTTGTTGAAACACACACACCACATTAGTATGTTTAAACAAAATGCGTACTGTGCACTCAAAAAGCAATTCACAATCACAAAACAGCAAATGAGCACAGCTTTCCCAGTACATAAGGAAACTTCCAGATTTTCTGGTGACACCTGATGGAGGAAGAAATGAACAGAAGTTCGACACATTCTGATTAGTAGTCCTTGAAAATGTTTCTCTCTCATACACAGGTATCCTGAACCAGCATAACTGGGGTGAGAAGTACCCATTCTGTAACAGTGCTAGGCAGTCTCCTGTGGACATTGATGAGATGTTTACCCAGGTCCAGTTGCAGTATCAAAACCTACAGTTAGAGGGCTGGGAAGAACTGACAGCAGACTCCAGCACCATCCACAACAACGGGAAGACCGGTATGATGATGTTCTCCCAATCTTCTTTATGTACCTCTACTGCAGAGCCTAGGTGTCAACATTTTGAGAAGTAAGTCTGAATGGTCTGTCGGAATTCCAAGTATGAAATCTCTGCCATGACCCAACTTTAACTTAGAGTGCTCACTTAACTAAACAAACTGCTACAGAGAGTAAGAGAAGACTTCATCTGTCAAAATGAGGTGTCAAAAGAGTGATTTATGACCTTTAAGCGCCACCTACTTTTGACACCTTACTTCTGCCTATATCAAAGGGTGACCCCTAATTGCATACATTAGAATTATTAGAATAACTCTGAATGCAGAGGACAAAGGCCAATGCTCCCTGAAGAGTGATAGGTGTAAAACCTAATGTTTTTCTCTCTAAATATTAAATAATTTGCGGGGATTAAGGGTTAGTGTCAGGGTTTAGTTTTAAGAAAGTTTAGCCAACAATTTATTTGATTGATGTATAGCTTAAAACTGAATTAATTCTCTTTTCTGTAATTAAAGAACTATCAATTCATACTGTAAATACTTCTCTTAAGCATAGGCAAAGGTGGTTGTTTCATGCTAACATATAAGGAAGCGCAGCCTAATAGTTTTGTTAGAGGTATGAATTCAGTTTTAAATGAAAATACATATTAATCCAATAAATAGGTCATTCTTTTAATTTAGGAGAAGCTAGTGTTTCTCTGCAACACCATTTCATTTTAAAGTGCCCATGGCATGCTTCTCCTTGTTTTCTGACATCAGCAATGTTATAATGGTGAATTATCATCTGTGACTTAAAGCTAAAAAAATTAGGTGTATGCGATAGTGTAAGGATTTCCTTGAATAGTCATAATCTCAAGGCAGTTGTGTATTCATTTGAGCTTGCCTGTTATCCACTGGTGCCATTCTAAAAGTGGAATTTTTTGACTTCACATGACTTTGTGGATATGTTTTATCTCCTGCTGCCTGCATTGTGACCAGAGGATGTGAAGGAAAATACAGGGCTTGAGGTTACTGCATTTCCAGAAATGTTCATGTACAGGGACTTGCTTTTTTACCTGACCAGGTCTAACCTACAAGCAGTCGGGCAGTGAAGCACCCTGGGGATGTAAATGAACATCTCATTAATGCTGGATTCGTCCAGAGCACAGTACCATTTTTTTTAAATTTTTTTGATGGCATGAGGCCAGTGTGTATGCCACATGTGGTGTGTTGTGGATTGGCGAGAGGATTCTAACAATCAATGATGTTATTGTCGGTGCAATGCTACCTGTTGGAATTAATTTCACAACTTTTGGAATGTATGTGGTTGTCTGTAACGCAAACGATTTGTGGGTGAAGACACAGCAATCACCAGCTGGATTTACCAACCTTGGAGCTACTTGAAAGGGAATGATATTTCCACTAATCAGTGAGACTTAATGGTAAGTTTAAAAAACACACCTTACATGACTGGTGGTAATGATCTAGGCTGTTTAAGACTATAATATAAATAGTTTAAATGCAGCTTCCTGAAAAGGGAATCAGTGATGATTGAAATTAACGTTGAAATATTGACATAATTTTCAGAGAGTCATTTAAAAACAATCTAAATAAACTAGTCAGTTGTTTACTTATTATATTACACACAGTATAATTCAAATGCCCTATCTTAGAACACAACATTATAATGAGTTTAATCATATTGCTCAACAATCAACAGTGTTAATATTATGCCAGCCTTCTCAACAGTGTCTCAGAGAGTCAAAACAGGCAGTAGCAACCTTGCGGTGATAACAAGCTGCCTGGCTGTGGAAACCTAACGGTGACAACACAAGCAGCACTTTTCTGATTGGGCTTGTTGCTTGGGTGAATTCTATACAAACCGGCTGGTTGATGAGAGGGGAGGTGATGTTTAGAAAGTTATATCAGAAAACATTTTATATAAAATATCCAGCTGTTTACTTATTACATAATATACACTATCCTTTAAATTTCCTATCCCTAATAACATCTTATGTCAATTAAATACTGTGGAAAACAAATATGGTCTTAAGTGGCCAGTGTCATGGCTTTTATTGGTTATTTCAGACAAAGTGTAACACTTCCTCAAAGAGCCAGAGTATACTGGTTTATAAAAAGTTCTCAGTACAGTAACATCAGAGGGTATAAGGGGGTAGCTGCATATAACTGCAGTTTGTTGTTATTTGGGAGGTTTTGGGGTCTTATCCTGAATTAATAACATGAAAGTTGGAGGTCTGCAGGGAATTCTGTTTGCAGGTTTATGGTAGTCAATTACTGAGTGAATATCTCCGCCAGAAAACCTCAAGCAGAGTTTGGAGCTTTAATGTGTTTCAAATATGTCACTTTAGTGTGAGAGGTTAAGCTTTATTCCTATGTCCAGGGGTTAGCATATTGTGGCCTTAATACAAATAGCAAAACATCCAAGAAGGTTAAAACATTTTTTAGGTACTGTAATTCACAGTATGTTACTGGGGTCTCTGATTTGGTATGCAGTAGTCATGTTATGATTCAGAGTGGTTTTATTTTTCTCATAGGACTCATTAATCTTACAATATTTTACAATAGGATGTAGTTTTTGGTTATTTTCATGTTTTAAGACATTCTAGACTGCCTCGCTTAGCCTGTAAAGATGGGTACCCCCTAATTTATACAGTTAAATGTAACTGAAAGGTACACAGGGTGTTCACCACTGATGCTGTTTCACTAATCCCCCTAGGAAACTCAAATAAAATCCAATAATGCTGTTATACAATCGATAATAAAATGTTCTGTTGTAGAAAAGCAACACAAATATGGAAAGTCTTTTTAAGTATATAGATAGTGTTTGACCCCTATGATTTAGGCAGAGGCAAGATGTCAAAAGTAGGCATGATCAAAAAAAATAATCAATCCAATTTCACAGTTCAGTGTTGTTCAGTTGTGTTCAGGGTGTGAGGGGTCTGCAGAGATCTTCTTTGCCCTCCTTTTGGCCCGTGAGGTGTACAAGTTCTCCACAGAGGGCAGGCTGGCACAGATGATTTTATTTTTTCGTTTGCAGTCCTAATTGTCCGGTGGAGCCTGGTGGTGCTGGAGTGTAAGTTATTGTACAGCAACCATTAAAATCAGACAGTCTTTCTCTGATAATATAATGTATTGCACCATAGAACCATTAAAATGTGCATGTATAGATCCATAATTTCCCCTGTATCAAATCAACACTGAAAAATGTTTTACACTTATACACCTTTATTCCAAATGGGTTTATTTTGAACAAAGAATAAAATTGATGAGGTATCACATCAAATAATGTTCTGTTATATTATTTTCAGTGCAATAAAGGACACAGATGATATACAAATCATTTTTTTTTTCAGTTTTAATTTCACAAACCGCCTTATCTTTTTCTGATTTGGGATTGTAATTAAGTTTTAAGCCATACATCTATCAAAAAATTGTTGGCTAAATTTCCTTGAAACTAGATGTCCACACCATTCCTTATTCCCTGTGAGTTATTTAGAAAAATATTAAGTATTACAGTATCAGTTTTCAGGGAAGTATGGGCTGATGGGGCAACTGTGGATGTGGGGGCAAGCGTGGTTCAGTGGGTAGAGCAGCCATCGCCCAATTGGAGGGTCGGAAGTTCGAATCTCAGTGCCTGCAGTCCATGTGTCGAAGTGTCCTTGGGCAAGATACTGAACCATCAAGTTGTCCCCAATGGTTAGTCATCGGTAGAGTTGGTGCCGCAGATGGCTGCCTCGGTTTTGTACCGGAAACAAATTTCTTGTGTGTAACATACTTGGACAAATAAAGGTGATCATTAAGATGTTCAGAGCTATTCTAATAATCCCTATGGTGGTGTCATCCATAGTCTGTGGGGGTGTTGCACTATTCCCATGAGAAACCTTAATTAAAAACTATTAATGTGGTTATAAAACCTTTAATAAAATGTTCTGTTGTATAAAAGTAACACCTACGTGTGAAACCCTTTGATGTATGCAATTATGGTTTGGCCCTCTGATCTAGACAGAAGCAAGGTGTCAAAAGTAGATGGGCCATAAATCACTCATTTGACACCTCACTTTGACAGATGGAGTCCTATTATTCTCTTGTTACAATGCCATGTTTGCAATGTCAGCCTGCAGAAAGTCAAACCGCAAACTGTTTCATATTCAATCCCAGCAACAATGATAGTAAAGCAGCAAGCTGAAGAGGAATACAGTATGTAGTAGATCCAATCTATGGAAATGATTTTCACATTATTCCATTGTTGTAAAACACAGCTGTCAAGTCTAAAGCACAGGAAGGACACAAATATGCAGACACAGGCCAAGGAATAGTTTTTAGTAGAATCTTTAATGGATACTGAACAGAGAGGCAAGAGGGATAACTCGAGGAGCTCAACCTGACGAAGTGTAACAAAAGATAAACAAGCCTACAACTAAACAGTTCAGTCTGGGAGCTAGATAAAACTCAATATACACAACTCAAACAAACCTGAAGAAACAAACCAAGAATCCAAAATGGCAGGCAAGTACAAAATCCAAGTAGAAACAGTCCAAGGGTTGCTAGAGTAAGAAACAAAACAGGAGACTTATACAGGGCCACAGGAACAACACAAACAGACAAGGAGTGATAACAGGATGAACCAGCATCTGACTGATGGAAGTGAGTAGAATATAAAGGCTAGAGACCGGGAGGTAACAAGCAACAGGTGAAAGCAATGAATGATAATCAGGAACCAGAGTGAAGCGGATGCAGGTGAAATGGCACAAACAGGAAACTCATACAAAATAAAAGTCCTTGACAGGAAAGTAGTCCAAAACCCTAACAATATCATGAACAATGTGAAGAATTTAATGGAAAAAACAAATGGTAAATAGACTGTATTTATATAGCGCATTTTTCACAGTGTGTTGCACTGGCCAAAGCGCTTTACAGGAGATCATTAACCATTCACCCATTCACACCCACATTCACACACCGATGACGACAAGGCTGCCACACAACGGTGCTAGTCAAGCCACCGGGAGCAATTCGGGGTACAGTGCCTTGCTCAGGGACACTTAGGCATGCGGGGAGACCGGGAGTCGCACCACCAACTTGCTGGTCAGAAGACGACTTGCCCTACCTCGTGAGCCACAGCCACAAAAGAAAACAAAACAAGAGAGCAAATAATTGAGGGAGATTCACCCAGAGGAACAGCAGACCAAGAAGAAAGATCACATGTCAAGAGGCAGAGATGAAGCTGAGCAACAGAATAGAGGCAACTGTTATGGCAAAAATTATCTTATCAGGATTCAGTGAGTGCAAAATAAACCTTGATACCAACTCCTGAGGTGGGCATTTATTCCGGCTGGAAGGAGTGAACTCTCACAGAGTGTCAACCATAACAGTCTGAAGGAGAAGCTCCCTGAGCCGGGGGTTGCACCAATGCAAATCTCCAGGTTGCATAAAATCAGTGTGTTCATCAACAACCAATTGTTTAGCCTCAGCAACAAGTGAGGAAGTCAGTGGACCATTTTGTAATTTCCACTCATAAGCATACAGTAACTCACAAGGGCTATTTAGCACAAATGAGTGTGTGTATGAGTCACTGTCTTGGTGGACAGTAATACCATCAGAGGTTGAACAAAGTGAGATTCCAAGTTTACACATAAGATCTCTGCCTAAGAGACTGACAGGACAATATGAAGAGAACAGAAAACAATGTTTGAATGACCTTCCCTCAGGGAGGGGGCACGAGAGAGGAGCTGTTGTATGTTCTTTGATCGTTTTCCCTGAGGCTCCTACAGAATACACAAAGTTACCAGACATCTTTGGAGGGTGTGGCAACTGTGAAGGTTTAATGAGAGAACTAGTGGCTCCTGAATGAACAAGAAATGTAACCATCTGTCCCTGAATAATGAGTGTGAACTGAGGAAATTGTTTGTATGCTTCAGATTTGTATTTGACATATCTGTCCTGAGGCTCGAATCTCCTTTCTAATATTAGTTCACAATTTATTGTTGGAACTAAAGATAAAACAACTGGCAGAATCATATTCAAATAACCCTACTGAATGAATACAGAATGAATTGACCCACCTCAAAACTCAACTTGAAAGTATTATATACAAAAAAACACAATTCCTAATCCAACAACTCAAATACAGTTTCATTATAGTAACAAAACAAGTAACTATTTGGCAAATCAACTACAATGTAAAAAAGAAAAAGCAATCATTACACCCATACTTGACTCTGCAGGTGAAACTGTCCATAATCCACAGGATATTAACAACATATTTAAGGCATTTTATAACAAACTATACTCCTCTGATCACGAAACAAACCCATCTGAAATAGATACTTTCCTAAACAATATAAAATTACCAACACTATCAAGAGAACAATCCAATACCTTAGATGCCCGCATCACTGTGGAAGAACTCCACAGAGCACTGAAATCCATGCCAAATAACAAATCACCTGGACCTGACGGATTCCCTGCTGAATTTTATAAACACTTCTGGCAGAATTTATCACCGCTATATCTCAGTTACCACAGAAATTAAAACCACCTCTACAGTACTGACACATATGAATACGGCTACCATGACACTCCTGCTGGAACCTAATAAAGACCCAACCCACCCCTCCAGGTATCGTCCTCTTGTCACTATTAA
>NW_018127931.1:4018520-4019145 GCF_001952655.1 Monopterus albus | reverse complement strand
ATATAAGAATAGAATAAGAGAAGGCATGAGGCATGGGAACTGTATGTGCAGTAGAAAAGTGGCAAATGATTCACGGCTACAATAACCACAAATGGGATAACCTCGCAAAGTTTCATACTCCACCAGGGAACTAGACAACGATGTCCACTCTCACCATCTCTGTTCGCCATCTTCACTGAACCTCTAGCAGCAGCAATACAACTGAATAATAGCATCAAAGAAATACAAGATGCCAACTCACAACATAAAATTAGCCTCTATGCAGATGATTTACTACTATATCTACAGGACGCCTACAATTCACTACAAGAAACTTTCTCCATTATTAATACATTCTCCAGGATTTCTAACTACACAATAAACTGGAATAAATCCACTATATTGCCACTCCCTGAAGATCCCTGGGATTCTGCAGCTCAAGACTACCCCCTACCACTTCACACTGGCAACATTAAATATTTAGGCATCTGTATTTTCGCTAGGCTGTCAAAACTTTTTAACCTTAACTACACCCCTCTACTAAAAAATAAAGAAGATGATTTCAAACGCTGGTCCAACCTCCCACTGTCACTCATTGGCTGAATTGCTACAGTCAAAATGAAAACTTTACCACAAATTAACTACC
>NW_018127931.1:4012005-4016398 GCF_001952655.1 Monopterus albus | reverse complement strand
TCTCATGTAGTATGTTATGTGCTTTGTCCTGTAAATGTGTTATTTTGTGTTGCAATAAATAAAAAAAAAAATATATATATAAATTGTTAAATATAATTATGACATATGATAGATATCAGAAGCCAGATGTCACAATCACCTGATGCTTGAGTTAAACACAGAAATGTGGAAATTTTTGTTGTTTACATAAAGGTTAAACTTACATCCATGTATGTGCTTTAGTGGCCATTGATATGGAAGGGGATTTTTTTGTGAGTGGAGGAGGACTGAGCTCCAGGTTCCGTGTTGGTAAAATCACCTTCCACTGGGGGCGCTGCAACGCAACCTCAGATGGGTCTGAACACAGCCTGAATGGGATGAAATACCCTCTGGAGGTAAAGAAATATACATCTGTTTGTCTAGCCATCAACACAATTACAGTTCATACATTTGTCTACCAGTTCAGCTGTTTCTTGCTCATTCAGATGCAGATCTACTGTTATGATCCAGATGACTTCCAAAGTCTTGATGAGGCTGTAAGCGAAGGAGGGAGGATCTCTGCTTTAGCTGTGCTATTTGAGGTAGGTCAACATGTGATCCAGTGTTAGGGATCAATCGTTTCCTCCTTAACTAACGTAAAGTAAGGCAATTAATGCCTTTCTATGAAATCCACAGGAGAGATACTGTATGTTTTTCTCCACAGATCAGCCTGGAAGACAATGAGAACTTTGTTCCTATCATGGAGGCCGTCAGCACTGTCAGCAGGTTTGGTATGTCACTTCAACAAAACAGCTGTGGGTCGTCACTATAAAAATAACCATGTAGCTGGGTGCAGATTATAACATACAATAATAAACCCTTCAATTTGATGACATGTTGTGGCAATGGCAAACATACTGTAGTGCCTGTAGTGACTCTAAAATGCCCATAGAAGTGAATGTGAGAGTGAATGGTGACCTGTCCAGGTTGTACTACACTTCTCACCCAGTGTCAGCTGGAATTTGCTCTAGTTTCCTGTGACCAAGGATTAGTGATGTAGCTGATGGAGGGATGATTTTATATTCATCAGCTATAAGGTATAATTGTGTTCAGGAGAATGTTTGTGGTTAATCAACAAAGAGAGCAGCAGAATAATAGTGTTTGTCTAGTGGTATTAAAGAGCCCATGGCATGCTTTTCCTTGTTTTCTGACTTATCTACAATGTTACAACAGTAAATTATCATCTTAAACGTGACCTAAAGCTCAAAAAATGAATGTGTACATGCTGTATGTTCTAGTACTTCTATGCAGAAGCAACTTAGTTTATACAAGTCTTACAAACTCTCGCTCAGGGGACTTTTCTAATGAAATAAAGCATTGAGTGATAGTTTAAAGGGTTTCTTTGAATGGTCATAATCTCTAGGCAGTTGCACATTCAAGTGAGCTTGCCTGACATTCACAGGTGCCACTATAAAAGTGGAATTTTTAAACTGCACACATTTTTGTGGATATATTTTATCTCCTGCTGCCTGCATTGTGACCAATGGATGTGGGGAAAAATACAGGGCCTGACATTATAGCATATCTGGGAATGTTCATGTATAGGGACCAGTGACGTGCGGTCAGGGGAGGCAGGTGAGGCAGAGCCTCCCCTGTCAATCTTGAAAAGAAAAAAAAGTTAACCATAAAATATAATAAATGTTAATATTTGTCGGCTGGTGTGTGTTGTAGGCCTTTTTGCCATTCGAAGCCGATGTTGAAGGAATTTTTTTCAATAAAGAATAGCAGAATTTCCATATGTCCCGTTCAAATACATTGGGGAGATACGCCGTGAGGCAGCACTTTGCTGTGCCTCTTGGTGGATCGTGTAATCCTCACAAACTGTATGCGATGCAAATAGTGTGTCGCTGTCTTTCTATATATTGCAAATAAAATGCTTTCAAACACTGATTATATGCTCTGCCTTGCCATAATCTGGATAATGTATAAAATGTAGTTCTGTAACGTGTTTAGGCTCGCAGATTAACCATAAAACCCAGTAAAAAAGTTACTCGGTGAGGCAAACAGTACCCCTGCCTCAAGGAACATTTGTTTTAATATTGGATTCGAACGGTAAAAGGGTTTGTAATACATACCAGCTGACAAATGGATTTCGTGTACAAGTAAAGGTAAGACCATAAACTTTTATTATTTCTAGTTAGAAATAAGCTCAATTGGAATAAATTTTAACCTCAAATTAAATATGGGTCACGTTTGTGTGAAGAATGCTGATATGAGATATAAAACATAACGCCTTGTTAACAATTTGTTAACGGTTCATTTGTATTTGTAAATCTGACTGTAAAAGAGTCAGTGCCTCACCAGCTGTCAACCTCACCGCACGTCACTGATAGGGACCTGCTGTTTTACCTGACTGGGCCTAACCTACAAACAGCACTCCATGGCAGTGAATGATCAGCTCATCATTGCTGAATTTCCCTGGAGCACAGTATCATTTTGACCTAATTTCTTTGAGCTTTAGGTCACATCCAAGATCATAATTCACCATTGTAACATTGTAGATAAGTCAAAAAACAAGAAAAAGCTCTTTAATGCCTTGTTTCTGTGACATGCTCTTTAAAGAAAAATGAAATCAAAATGTGGTGTTTTTGTAATCAAATAAAGCAGGCAACTAACAAGCAGCTTGTGTCAAAATATTTGCTATTTGCTGTTTTGGCATTCTGTTGCTGACTTGGTCTTTTTTTTTTTTACCCAGGTAAGAGCAGTTCAGTGGAAGCTTTCACCTTGCGGTCTTTGCTGCCTAATAACACAGATAAATATTACATATACAATGGCTCACTGACAGCTCCTCCTTGCTCTGAAATGGTGGAATGGATCGTCTTTAAATACACTGTGGCCATATCAGAAACACAGGTCAGTAAATTTTATTATGCACACACATGCATCTAGCTGGACATACACTGACATAATGCATTCTTTAGCCCAGGGGTCTCCAACCTTTTATACTCAGAGAGCTACTTTGAATAAAATTGAAGTGGCTGAGAACTCCTCATGTTTTATATTAGGCTACTAGTTACATTTAATTGTATATTGTGTCAAAACTTTCAAACTGATTTCCAAACAAAACCAGTTCAATAACCTAATTGTTTTATGTACACAGTTATCAAATATTAATATCCAACACTTTTTGTATCAAAAACATTAAAAACCTCAGTCATCACATCAGATTTCCAAGCTTATATGCATCTCCTTTCAAATCTAAACCTTATTTTATCGAAAATGGTTATGGAGATAGTTGCCCGTGGCTGTGATGGAGAGGAGGAGCAGGTAGAGATAGCTAGGTTTTGATGGGGTAAACAGGTAAAAATCCAAAAAGACAAACTGGAGGCACGAGGAAAACACAAAGAGACGAGGAACAAAAATAGCGCTGGTTGTCGGCATAAGAATCGTGACAAACTGGCAAGGGAGTGGTATGTGAGCAGAGTATAAGTAGGGTGAAGGACTAAGTGAATGCAGCTGGTGTTAATTAAGGAATGTGTGGCAGGTGTGCAATGTGGAGTGAACCGAGACTGAAAAAGCAAGAGAAGGAGGCAAGAGAGGCAGGTGCAGCCGAGCAAACCTGACAGGGGCATGATCTGGTACCAAAAGACCTATAATGCAAAGACAACACAAAGTGGCACTAAAACATCAATCAGTGTGATTTCAGGCTAAATATGTTTTAGGACCTTGGTAAACTGTTGAATTTGGATTAATTCATCTGGGTAATAACTATATGTACTGTAGCAGAATAATGGAAAGTGAATGAGGTCATGCCAGTGGTTGTGTGTATGTTGTGTGCACATATTTGTGTGTGTGTTTATTGGTGTTTACGTGATTCAAAAAGGAATGGCAAGGCATGACATGGGCACACTGCAGCTAACTGAAAATAGAGCAGTGCTATCTCTCTGCCTCAGCCTGGCACCAACACAAGGCTCTTAAACACACTCATACAGTGGGGCAAATAAGCATTTGATACACTGCCGATTTTTCAAGTTTTCCCACGTACAGAGAATGGACAGTTCTGTAATTTTCATCGTAGGTACACCTCAACTGTGAGAGACAGAATCTACAAAAAAATTCTAGAAAATCACATTGTTAGATTTTTAAATAATTTATTTCCATTTTATTGCATGAAATAAGTATTTGATCACCTACCAACCAGCAAGAATTCTGGCTCTCACAGACCTGTTAGTTTGTCTTTAAGAAGCCCTCCTATCCTCCACTCATTGCATGTATTAATTGCACCTGTTTGAACTTGTCACCTGTATAAAAGACACCTGTCCACACACTCAATCTATCAGACTCCAACTTCTTCACTATGGGCAAGACCAAAGAGCTGTCTAAGGACACTAGGGACAAAATTGTAGACCTGCACAAGGCTGGGATGGGCTACAGG
>NW_018127931.1:4001407-4006990 GCF_001952655.1 Monopterus albus | reverse complement strand
GCAGGTTAGGTTCACAGAGTAAGTTGCCATAGTAACTGACTCTGAGTTTAGATTACCTCTCTTTGTGAAACGGGTTTAACTTACCCCGCTTTCACGGGTTTAAGTTACCTCCGTTTCTGAAACCGAAAACTCAGAGTTTCCCTCATTTCGGGGTTAACAAACTCTGAGTTTCGACAAAACCGCCTTCTTGAAATAGGCCCCTGGTCAAGAACTACAGGAAACATCTGGCCTCTGTAATTGTAAACAAAGGTTTCGGTACCAAATATTAAGTTCTATTTTTCTATGATATCAAATACTTATTTCATGCAATAAAATGGAAATAAATTATTTAAAAATCTAACAATGTGATTTTCTGGAATTTTTTTGTTGATTCTATCTCTCATAGTTGAGGTGTACCTACGATGAAAATTACAGAACTGTCCGTTCGTTGTACGTGGAAAAACTTGAAAAATCGGCAGTGTATCAAATACTTATTTGCCCCACTGTATGCATCAGTTTTGGGTTTATTTTGGCAGCTGCCAGAGATATCTTTCTTTTATTTGTTTGTTCTGTTTCAATGTTTTATTTGTTTGTTCTGTTACTTTGTGCCTCTTTGTCACCAGCTGGAGGTATTTTGTGAGGTAATGACCATAGAGCAGGCTGGATATGTGATGCTGACCGACTACCTGCAGAACAACTTCAGGGAGCAGCAGCAACAGTTCATGGGTCAGGTGTTTGTCTCATACACTGGAGTGGAAGATGTGCGCACACCCAGTATGTCATCAAACACCGAATTAAACAGTTTTTCTGCTTGTTTCACTGTCCTTTGTTTCTGATTTTGAACTAACTTTGAGTTAATTCAGTTTATTTAATTTCAGTGTAGACCACGTCACTACATTTCCCATTTAGTTACTTGATTTTCATGTTAACAACTTTTTCAATCATAGGAAGACAAACTGTATATATACTGTACTTGAGCACAACTAATATGGCACCTGAGCACTTGAATATTTTTGTTTATTGCCAATTAATGTTTCTAATATTCAGAGAAATATTTTACTTGTTACTCCACTACTTTTTTTTTGGCAACCACAGTTATTAATTACTTTTCTGGCTTCAGCAACCCTCACCAGGATAAGCAGTATAGATAAAAGATGGATGAGCCTAATTTGATGCTTTACTCTTTAGTCCTTGACTCCTTGTTATCGTACTTGGGCCAGAAAATTTTAGAAATATGCTACATAACCATATAGCTACTCTAGATGACAGTACTACTGTGAGGAAACTTGGAGTCATTTTTGACCAGGATATGTCCTTTAAATCACATAAACCAAGTCTCATGAACTGCCTGTGCAATATTGCAAAAATCAAGAGCATCCTCTGTCATAGTGATGCTGAAAAACTGGTCCATGCATTTGTTACTTCCAGGCTGGACTGCTGTAACTCTTTACTATCAGGATGTCCCAATAGTTCCCTAAAAAGCCTCCAGTTAATCCAAAATGCTGCAGCCAGAGTACTGACAGGAACTAGCAAGAGAGATCATATCTCTCCTATATTAACATCTCTCCACTGGCTCCCTGTAAAATCCAGAATATAATTTAAAATCCTTCTCCTAACATATAAAGCCCTTAATGACAAGGCTCCATCGTATCTTAAAGACCTCATAGAGCCTTATCAACCTAACAGAGCACTTCGCTCTCACAGTGCAGGTTTACTTGTGGTTCCTAGAGTCCACAGAAGTAGAATGGGAGGCAGAGCCTTTAGCTTTCAAGCTCCTCTCTTGTGGAACCAGCTCCTAGTGTCATTTCAGGTGGCAGACACCCTCTCTGCCTTTAAGATTATACTTAAGACTTTCCTTTTTGATAAAGCTTATAGTTGGCTTAATATAAAAACATCCCAAGTTTGATGTGTACATTGTCAGTTCAGTGGGAACTGTTGATTCGCTGTGGTGACCCCTAACTGGAACAGCCAAAAGTAGAAGAAGAAGATAGTTAGCTTAATATAATATTGTTGTTTTCAATATAATCCTCGTAGGACAGTGAGGGAGGGTAGAAAGGTACTTGGTATGTTGCGATATGTCTACCAATATTTCATGACATCAGAACAACTAATATGGCTGAACAGGGATAAGAGTGACAGCCATCTTGGTAGCTGCAAGCAAACTGGGGGCCTTGGCTGTCCTGTTGCCACTGTGTATATTTAACCGTACCAGTGGTTTCTAGCCAATAGGATGGTCTTTGCTTGTGACCATGTAGTGATGTCTGTGAAATTAATGGACACGCATTCTAGGATAAGGTGTAGCATCCTTTAGTTATAGGCCTAGGCTGAGGGTTTGTCCAACGGTGCTCCTCTCCATGCTCCTATATACTTGTCACTAACTGTGTGTCTCTTGCATAGTGTGCCCTCTCTCTCCCTGTACCTTTCTGCAGATACCTTTCTCCCTGACGTCACCAAGTTCTTGCTCAAGGGCAATTTGTTTTTCCTTTAATAATAATTATAATAAAAAGGTCTAGGCCTTACTTTGTAAAGTGTCTTGAGATGATTTTGTTGTGATTTTGCACTATACAAAAAAAATATAAAAAGAAAAAAAAATATGTTGGGGACCAGAGAAATTGGCAGTCCTTAAGCACAGAATTGATGTATGGTGTTCTCCTTGCTTAAGAGTTTAATGTTGTATTTCTGGATGCAGCTGTGGACTGTGTTAAGTGACAACAGTTTTCCATAGTACTCCATAGCCCATGTGGCTATATTCATCATGGTAGCCTGATGATTTCTCATGCAGTGCCTCCTGAGGGCTCGAACGTCACACATTCAACAGTGGTTTTCACCCTTGGCCTTTACAGACTCAGATTTCCCCACATTCCCTAAATCTTTTCACAGTATTATGGACTGTACATAGTGAAAGAACTAAATTGTTTACAATTTTGTGTTGAGAAATATCCTTTTAAAACTGACTGACAATTCTCTTACCATGTTTGGCTCAGAGTGGTGAGCCATGATCCATCCTTGATTGCAAACACTGAGCCTTTGGTGGATGCTCCTTTTATACCCAATCATGGTCCCTCCCCTGTTACCAATTAACCTGCTAATTTTGGAGTATTCCAAAAGAGTGTTGCTGGAGTATTCAATAACCTTTTCTTATTAAGCCTCAGTCCCAAGTTTTTGTGTGTTGCAAATTCAAATCAAATTCTAAATTTTATATTTACAAAATGCAATTACGTTGGTCAGTGAAAACACTTTTCTTTGTACTTATGTAATTTAAATCAAGGTTCAAGCAAATAAAGAAATCATAAATTTTAGTTTTTATTGCATTTTGAAAATTGTCCCAACTTTTCTGGAAACAGGATTTGTACTTTATACAGCAGTATATTTTGGGCAGCATGGGTAAAGAAAATTAAATCCCTCCCTCAGAGATTAATATAAATTATTACATCATTAATTTTACTGACTGACCCTGACTGAAAATATTCTACCTTTTGGTAGTAGTAACACTGTCCTTCTAGGTCAGACTCATTGTGATTAACAAAAGATTTAATTCACAATGCTCTCCATCTTCATAAAGTTGGTCCTTGGGTAAAGTGGTTCTCTTGGGTTGCCAGGGACCTCGACTTTGTAGTTCACTGACCCTACTTCTCGGTGCAGGCATTTAATTGTGCAGCTCTTTTAAAAACTGAAATAACATATACAAAGGGCCTTTTGCTTGTAACAAATTCATGCACACACATACACCTCCCACTCATCATGGCACTCAGCTCCTGAACTGGGCTTTTGAAGAAGTATTCCTATTTTTTCCATTTTCAGTACATTTGATTAACATCAAGTTACCTTTAACAACCCTGAACATAATGAAATATGTTCAGATTTAGATGTCCAGTTGTGACTGTTTCTGTCATGTTTTTAATCTCTTTCTGTCAGGCTTTTTATTGCATTTTTGTGCATCTCATCCACCTAAATTAATAATTTAATGGTTTTACCAATCTTTTTCTTTTTCTTCTGTCTCCAGCCTGCAGCTCTGAGCCACAAAATGTTCAGGCTGATGCCCAGAATGATACAACCATCGTAGTGACATGGGAGCGTCCCCGTGTGGTTTATGAGACAACTATAGACTGGTATACTGTCACCTACCAGAGACTACAGGGCCAAGACCAAAGCAAGCAGGAGTACAGGACTGATGGGGACCAGGATGTGGTATGAAAGATCACTTGACATAAGCAGCACCCATATCTACACTCATCTCTGAATACATGTAATTTCAGCAAATATTTTGCACTGTAATCTGTGGTCCACACAGATGCATTTGACGTATAGTTAAATATTGGGAAGAAATTAGTCACTCAATTATTGCCTGCAGCAAATATGTTGATTAAAATTTGTCAGTATTTTATCCATCTATCCACTCTCACTCACCATCTGTTATTCTCATGGTGTGAGCGGAATCTGGATTAATCAAAGTGATCATCTGATTGGTAGTCAGTGGTAATCAGTCTTGGTCTCTGAACAGGTCACTAATCATTCCTCAATGTGACTAGTGATATCATGTGTATTTACGTCTAGATCTGTGTGTCTGCATACAGTATGAGTCATCAATATTCAAATCAAAAAACAAATGGACTATATACCTTACACAGCATGGGTATGTGCATAATTTATTGTTTCTATATAGTTTTAAATTTGCGTTTCTTTTTCAGTGTGGGTTTGGTCATTGTATTTGATTTGTGAGATGGCTATTAAGGTCCTAAATATTAACAGTAGATTAAATCAGTGCCGTTTTATAACTACATTGGCTGTGTTTTGCAGTACATCATCACGATCAATAATTACACATGCCACATATAATGAAAACTTAAAATTGCAATCATGATAATGCAGTTACAACTAGACTACATCGATAGAAATGTGTTCAAGTCCATATTAGAAAAATATGTACCAAGTATATTATCATTTAGATAATACAGCACAGTTACGCATGTTTGAGAATTTTAGGAAAAGCAGTGTTTTATTGTGTAACACATATGAGGACTCACTACTCGTTAATGTATGTGAGTCCCTCTCTCTCTGCTGTCACCCTTCTAAATTTAGCAGTCAAATGCTCTCTAAATATCTAATCTGATGAATGAAAACCAACAGAAGGTCTATATCTACACAATAGGGTACAGTTATCTTGGGTTCACAAGGAGCTTGGTGATGGCACTCTACACAGAGTGAGGAGAAGAAACCTCCATCCCCAATAAGGCACACACTCACGTACTTATAACAAAAATAAATGTATTTCAGGAAAAAAACTTAATCAATATCATTCAACAACAAGACCCTTATACTTCCCAAACAGACCTGGGCCTGAACAAGATAAGAACAATATTCCAAAAACAGATTATCCCAATAAGGTGCAGTTCAGTCACTTCTTTCCAATTTGACGCGTCAGTTGTATGGTATCAGGTTCGACCCAAAAAAATTAATTCAAAAGTAACAAATAAAATATTGAGATCTCAATAGAAAAAAAACGTAAATCCTCTGTACTCCTACCACCCTCCTGGAAACAGGTGGTCGTTGGAATCTGGAGTATCCTCCGCAGGCCTCTTAGGTGGCATGCAGTCCGTGGATGGC
>NW_018127931.1:3989732-4001128 GCF_001952655.1 Monopterus albus | reverse complement strand
CACATTGTTCTAAAAAAATGGCATATCCTGACTGGTTTATAGTTAATAGTGTATTGGCATCCACACAATGGGAAAAACAGCGTAAGTGATCAATGCGTTTTTTCCTTCCACCGGAAATCGAAGGATGCTGCCATCTATACCATGGTGCATTCATGGGCATGGGAAAACAATGCTTGGCAACCAACGTTAAGCCCACTGGAAAGAACTAATAAAACAGGACAGGAAAAAAAATATATATGTATATATATATACATACATACCAACAAAATAACCTAGGTTACAATTGCATTAAGAATAAAAAAAATCAACAATTATTAGAACAAATCATTTGTAAATTTATGTTGAAAGCAGATATTTAAACATATGATTTCCAAACAAGGGTACTTGTACAGTTACAAAAGGGGAAGATGAAAAGCAGCCAATGAAAAATAAACACAATTAGGATTTCAAATTGCAGCAATGCTGATCTTTTGTTATACTCTCTATATTAGGGTCAGGTTTAGGATCCCAGTATGCAGGACAGACCACCAACGAAGTTAAAAATTTTTATTAGCACAATGGTACGAATGTCAGAAGTTAATGGTTCAGGCTGAGGTAGGGGATCTGTCAAGGTGGACCAAGGCCCTCCGCTGGAGAAGTGAGGCACAGGACAGCGTCAGGACGAGTAGAGGCTGGCCTGAAGGTTGGTTCCTGAGGAAGGACTGGTTCCCTGTTGGGACTGGACCGACATGCGAAGAGTTGACTGGCAGGCCCCAGTGTCGAGTGAAGTACTCTGGTAGTTCAGGAGCTACAGGGTATGGGGCTGTGAAGACCACCAGATCAGGGCAGGAGGACGGGATGAGGAAGTTGTGAAGGATTAGCACCTAGAAAGCTGAGCAGAGTGGCAGGAAGAGTTGGTTAGTGTTGATTTCGCTGAGTAGGATGACACAGGAGTGCTGCAAGGAGCTGGACCCAGCACCCTGGAGAAATATCGCCAGGCAGGCTGATTGGAGAAGCGTCTGGTGGACTGAGAGTTCAGAGCAGAGTTGAGTAGCGTGTAGCAGCTGCAGCATAGAGAGGCACCAGCCAAAACTCGGAGGAGATGGTTTGTCTGATGAGCTGAGTCAGTGTTGAACTGGCCACAAACGGAACTCGGGGTGAATAGGTGTCAGAGAAAAAGCAAACAAGGAGAGGAGCGTACTGAGAGAATAGGACTAGCAAGAGAGGAGACCGTGAGCTGGTAGGCTAGGAACCACAGAGACTGGGAGATCTGCTAAACAGGTACGAGACAGAACTGGAAACAGGAAGGCTTCAAGACAAGTGAAAGGAAAAACTTTTGGGAAGAAAGCCGGCCGGCAATACCTCTTGAGGGCAACTAACTGACTGGTAGAGAACACAGCTGAGGTCAGGCTATATACCAGTGAGACAGTTGGCTCCAGCTGTGCAAATTCCTGCCAGCCACGTCTATTAGCTTGACCACATCTGTCCAGAGAGGGAGAGAGACAGAAGCTGACATGTGGCCTAACAGTATATGTCTCAGTAAGCAATGAAGTACCACCTATGATGAGCCGACTGCACAGAACACACTGGCAGAATACTACTGTATCACCTTAGCACTACCTGCTGTGATGGAGAGTACATGAAAACCAGTTTCACAAGTCAAGCAGAGATGGATAAATATACTTAAAATTATGGTGTAATTGTTGAAATGTCAGCTACTGTCTCTTGAAGTAGTAGTAGTATGAATGCAAACATGAACACTGAACAAAAGAAAAATTTAACAAACTTTAACATCAGCAATTTCAGGATCATTATTGCAGTCATTTCTATGTAATTAATAGTGTCAAATATCACCAAGTTTAAATTTTATTTAAATGAACATATTTGTGACATGAGGTGTTAATGAGTATGTGAGATCAGCTTATAGGGTTGTGGGTGCCAGATAGAAAAGTTGAGAGCCACTAATTTAGTCTCATCTGTGTGACTTTACAGGGTGCTATCATCCCCAGCCTGCTGGCTAACAGCAGCTATGTGGTGCAGGTTTTGGCTGTTTGTACTAATGGACTGAGAGGACGCTGGAGCGACCAGATTATAGTTGATATGCCATTAGAAGACCCTGGTACAAACACACAGAAAAATTATTTAACTGTTACAGTCACTACAGTTTTAAGTAAGTCTTTATTTCTTTCCACTCTTTAGAAAGTGATTCTAATACTGACATGGTCACAAAAGGCTTGGAAGGCAACAGAGAGGTAGGACAGTCTGTGCATCTGTCACCACTCTGCACGTTAGCATTAATTTTGCTGAACTGTTTTGTGGAGCTTAAGTTTTCCCTTTATTTAATCATATCAGTGAATGTAATTATTATGCAATTTATTGTAATTATGTCAATAAAGGTTTGCCGATCTATGTTTGAAGAGCTGTACAAAAAGTTCTATGCAACTTTCCAGCTCGTTTAGGAAAGATTACAAAATTCAGGCACAACACTGTACTGCTATCAGGTTTTTCTCACTGACACAACCACTGAAGCCTGTTCTATGTTGAAGAATCAACACAACTGCACCACCACTGTGAATTTGCTAGAATGTTTATAATCACTAATTTAAGGAAGAACTGGTGAGACAGGATAAAAAAATTTTCCCCCATCATAATGATATACAGTATAAAACCCAACATCTCCACATAGCCATGCTCTTTTCCTCCTGACAGGTCTCATCTAAAGCCATACGGGAGAAACCCAAGAACCAAAATCAGGTGGATTTGTCTCCAGAAGACCATATCCCAGTAGAGCAGACCAGAGTTTACCAGGATCTTGCGGTCCGGGTCAGCATCCATTCAACACCAAAACCCCCCTCTGACTCTGCTGTTCTACTGAAAACCCGACTGCGAAATGTGAAAAAGAAAATGGTTACAAACAGAACTAAACCAGATGATATGGATCAGAAATGGATTGATGAGGATCAGAGGATCTCAACACACCGGCTGTTCACTAATGTGGGTTATGAAAGCAACAGTGCAGTCTGGGTAACTGAGGTAACTAAACAGCCACGGTTACTGTTTCCGGATGTTCAGAGCACCCTGCCAATGATCCAACGACAAATTACAGAAGAGGCATTGTTGTCCATAGTACCACATCAGGTAGTTGAATTGACTCCTTTTTTTCTCTTTTTAAACCTGATCACATTGAATGTTTAATGTTGAAACAAACAGACTAAATGTAATGCAGTGTTTCCTGTAGTTCATTCAAAATGCCAGAAGATTTTGCTTTAATTCAATCTTGTCCAAAGATGTGTCTCATGTTCTTGTAGTTTCTTCATTCAAGAACCTTCACTGTCTCTTCTACATACAGTCAAAGGATTTCAGTCCTCCAGATCAAGTTGGTGAAAGTGCCCTCCCTTCTCCTCAGTCATACCTGTACCACCGTCCTGTGGAGGGCATACAAGTCACAGACATCTTCTATGAAGACACAGTTAACAATTCTCCACTGGAATCCACCACCTCTGCTGCTGCTGTGGTACCAGGTCAGATTTGACAGGAAGAGATTTTTATTTTTTGACAGTCTTGTTTACCAAAAATGGATCAGGTTGGTACTGCTACATCAGCACTTTTGTGCAGAGCCAGGGAGAAATTTAGGATTGTAAATGATTAAATAGGTACCAGTAGAAAATTTTGTTCTGCTGGATGCTTGTCACTGATCAGTCTTATGGAGACATCCTGCTCTGACATGGCATCGACATGTTTAGATCTTGTGTTAACTTTTTCATTTTACATTTAAACATGTTTTCTTAACATTTAAATGTATGCTTTTAAAAATGTCTTCAGATAATAGTATTAACAGCTACTGCTATTCGGATAACTTAAGCTGTAATCATTGTAAGGAATGAATGTGCAGTACTGATGTATTTGCATTTGCTAACTGTCTGAAAAACCTAGAGAAATAGACGAAATTCATTATTTAATTATTATTCATTCAGATTTTTCCAGTAGTATTCCATACATGTTTTGTCAGTAATTCCTGAATTTTGTTGTAAATATGAAGGTCTTAAAATTGGAAATTTACAATATGTTAGTTTTCTTTATCTTTTTTGTATTGTTTGAACATATGTACACAGCATTGTGGATCTGAATTTGTAGCGTCTTGTACAGTAAGCTTGTGCTAGGTTGGGCATATGCATGTGTGACATAATCATCATAAATTCATTTATGGATATGAATCATGTAATGTGATATCTCATTACTTCACATGACATCCCACATTACATTATATTATGTCAGGACTTCTGTCAGGTTAGGCTGTCTTATTTCATCTCATGTCACTCACATCATATTGTGACAGTTCATTATGCTATATTACAAGCAGAGTCACATAAGGTCATATAATGTCATATCATGAGAAATCACGTCATGCCATGTTGGGCCATGTCATGTTGTCTCACTACTGTATATCACCATGTCATGTCATCATTATGTATATTTTGTCCCACAGGTAAAAAAATGGACAAAGACTCCCTGCTGTCATCTCTACCAAAAACCCTCACTTCAGATTCCTCCACCCCCTCCTCTCGCTGGATTACATCAAGGACGGCCATTGCCAGTAACACACTCACTGATTCAGTCTATAAACCATTCACCACTACTTCTCTTCTCAAGGTGCTGATACATACAACCCAGCCCATGTTCAATGGTAAGAACACCTAAGAACACTGTCTCTAGAAATATATCTCATTTAACATAAAAATATTTCACCTCTTGTTAAAAATGGTATAAATACATGTTGTTGTGGTGGGTAGAGAATCAGACCTAATTGTGGTGGATAGTTGTCTTTCTCCTTTAATAACTCAGTATTTTGCATCTAACCACTGTTGTGATTTGTGGTTGTGGTATTTTTTGTAAAGTGACATGATGTTGATAACAGCAGTGGTGAAGGTTAGTGGTGGTAAGGATGATGGCTGAAAAGCATAAGGTGGCATTGATGATTAGAGTGGTAATCAACAGCTTGCTTATTCTTTGAACTGGTTCAGAATTTTTTTTTATATTATGTTTAAGTTTTTCAATTTTCAGTTTACAAGCAACAAGAGCACTACACTAGAAATAAAAAGCACAAACAAAAACAAAAGTAAAAGGCTGCCAGACAGAGTGATGGTTAAGTGCAACTGACCCATAGTAATCATGCTCTGATTGCACATTCACAGCACTGTAATATTTTGATGTCAGTGTATAGTGCCCTGGTCATCATGGGTTGGGGGTGATATGGCACTGAGTCAAGAAGGTCCCCCAGATTCTCTCATGTCCATTTTGTTTGCCGGGCCTTTCCAGGTGAAAGCATTCCATTTGTATCACAGACACCATTTCCTTTAGCCAATATTCAAAGCTGGGTGGGGTAGTGGATTTCCAGGTCAACAGTATAAGTTTTTTCGCAACCACCATCCCAAGCTGCAGAGCTGTCTGCATGTCAGACGTAAGTCCAAGAGCCTCTGTGGAGCATCCAAATATTGCCAGGTCATGATTGGGTTTGATGTCCCTGGAATAGCATTTAGAAAACCATTTGAAAATGGCAGACCAAAGTCCAAACAATTGTGGACAAAACCAAAACAGATGAACTAAAGAACCCTCTGCAGAGTTGCATTTATCACATTGAGAGGACACTGATGGGAAGATCTGGCTCAGATTTGTCTTTGAGTAGTGCGGCCTGTGAATTACCTTATACTGAATAAGTTTGTAGCGGGTATTAATGGAACAAGAATGAACCTGATTCATGTAAATCTTTTGCCCAGGCTTCACAAAGATAATCAGAGGAGACCGGAACGGTGAAACAGTCTACAAATTTTGAGATTAAATGTTTGGAGTCGGGAGCAAGCATTAAGTTGTCATAGAAAGGGTGAGAGGATGGAAGAGATTCAAAATGCTCAAACCTGTGTTTTACAAAATCCCTTATTTGAAGGTAGCGAAAGAAATGTGAATTTGGGATGTCATACTTATTACATAGTTGAGCAAATGATGCAAAGTACCCTTTAATATACAGATCTGACAAAGTTGCAACACCTTTCCTCTTCCAGATTGTGAACGCTCCATCGAGCTGCCCAGGTTTGAATAAGGGGTTTTGACAGATGGGAGCATGTGTAGACTCTCTAGGAATCCTATTGGCTACTTTAATCTGTCGTAAAATTCGCAGTGAGTTCCTTAACACAAAATTTGACTGAGTTGATTTATCCAGAGTGGGAAAATTTAACCAGAGTGGAAAAAGAAAACAACCATGTACAAAAAGAGACTTTATCAACAGGTGATGTTTCAAGTTGTAACCAAGAGGGAATGTTCTCTTGTCTCTCCTCTGATGACTCTCCATGATTCCAATAAGTGAGAGCTCTGGAGTTAGCTGCCCAGTAGTAATGTTTCAAAACTGGGATACCCTCTTCTGTTGATTTATGTATGTGGGCTTTGGATATTCTGTGTGCTTTGTAGCCCCACACAAAGGGCAATATAATAGAATCAAGATTTTTTTAAAAAGATGCACTTAGGTAAATGGGTAAATTTTGAAAAAGGTACAAAAATCCGGGCAAAGTAACCATTTTGATCGCCTTTACCCGTCCAATCATTGATAAGGGCAGTGTCCTCCAGGCCTCAATATTGACTTTAAGCTTTTCCACCAACTCAGCAAAGTTAGCCTTAAAAAGGTGTTTCGGATTCTTTGTCAGCTTTAGCCTCAGGTAGTTGAAGTGATCAGTCACTACTCTAAAAGGCAAGTTTTCTAGAAATTCAACAGGAAGATTGTCCACTAAAGGTAGAACTTCACTCTTTTCCCAGTTTATTGTGTAACCAGAGATTCTACCGAAAGAGTTAATATAATCCAGAAGGGCGGGAATGGACGCTTGAGGGTCGGCTAAACAAATCAAAAGATTATCAGCATACAATGTCACACAGGTCTCAGTACTGCCCAGTCTGATGCCCTTGATGTCTGGGTGTGCTCTGATCCCTACTGCTAGGGGTTTCAAGTGCAATGTCAAACAACAGTGGAAACAATGGGTCCCCCTGTCGCACTCACCGTTGCAAGACGAATGGTTTAGATCTGTTCCCATTTGTAAGAATGGAAGACTTAGGATTTGTGTACAAACTTCTGACCCATTCAATAAACATTATTGAAGCCAAATTTTTTCAGTGTTGCAATGAGGTATGGCCACTCAATCATGTCAAAGGCCTTGTCATGATTCACGTGTATTATATAGAACAATCGGGATGGTGTTAAATCCCCCGCAGCCTGTTTGTCTGGAAGCAACGGTTGAACAATGTAATAAGTTTTTAGTTTATTTTAATGAGAAGGTTGCTACTACAAAGGCCACTGTGGTAGGGTTAGTGCCCGATCCTTCGGTCTTTACTCCTTGTTTGACTACTTTTGATGTTTTTGAGCCGGTATCTTTTTTGGAGGAAGTGGTTGCCCAGGCCACGCCTTCTGGCTCCCGTCGAGATGTCGTTTCTCCGGCTTTATTTAAGGAAGTCTTCCCATGTATTGGAGGCACGACTTTGGAAATTATTAATAGTAGTTTATCTTCTGGTGTTGTGCCTGGTTATTTTAAGCATGCAGTTTTGCAACCTCTACTCAAAAAGCCACGTCTGGATAAATCCATGTTGGGTAATTTTAGGCCTATTTTTAAGTTACCTTTTATCTCGAATATTTTAGAAAAAGTGGTCAATGCGCAGGTGAAATCCTTTTTAGATGAGAATAACTTATTGGAGGTTTTTCAATCTGGTTTTAATCTCATGCATAGTACAGAAATTACTTGTCCTCTGACATACACTTTAAGAGTCTTTCACAAAGTTGAATCATTGACTTCACCATTGTCATTAGTCTCAAGGAATATAGAAATCTGGTTAGTGATATGTTTTTTAAAGGTTTGGTCAGTGAGTAACAAAGGGATAAAGCGCCAGCCATACGACTGTTTGGGGAGGAATAGATTAAGGTTTAGACTAACCGGGCTGTGGTCTGATATTACTATGTTGTGGTACTTACTGTTGTCAATATTGGGGATTAGTCTGGAATCAACTAGAAAGTAATCAATCAGTGTGTGGGAATAAAATGAGTAGTCACGATCAGTTGGGTGCTGTAGCCTCCAGACATCCACAGTTCTCTTTGTTTTGATTAAATTGTTTAGAGTTTGCACTGCAAGAATGTTAGGTGGGGGGGCTGTGGAAAGCCTGTCCAAGTATAGATTGAGATAGCAGTTAAAATCTCCCCCTATTATTATATGATTTGAATCTTCGTCTGGTATTATATCAAACACTTTATGAAAAAACGCAGGGTCATCAGAATTTTGGCCCATATACTGGGAATAAGTTGATAAGACCATTTACTATAATAAACCTACCATTGGGGTCAGTTGTAGAAGACTTAAAGCTAAACAGCACAACAACAAAAGAAATTCTGGTTAGTTCTAGGCAGAAGCATAGAAGGATTTGCTTAGGTTTAAAGAAAGGTCATGGGATAAATTAACTACTTATTAATGTACAGTAAAAGCATTGTCTTGAAGTGGCCTGTAGTGCTGTCCAGAGGGGAGGAGTTCAAACAGATTGTGTCCAAGGTGTGAGGGGTCTGCAGAAATCTTCTCCACCCTCCTTTTGACCCGTGAGTTGCACAGGTCCTCCATGGAAGGCAGGCTTGCACCAATGATCTTTTCTGCAACCCTGACTGTCCACTGGAGTCTGTTCCTGTCACTGTCTTGGATGAGACCAATGAGCGTTGTGTCATCTGCAAACTTTAGGAACTTGACAGAGGGTTCCTTCGAGATGCCGTTGTTGGTGTAGAGTGAAAACAGCAGAAGGGAGAGCACACATCCCTGGGGGGCACCTGTGCTGATTGTTTGGGTGCTGGATATGGTTTTTTCCAGCCTCGCTGTTTCCTGTCAGAAAGCTAGTAATACACTGACAGGTGGGGGCAGGCACAGTGAGCTGGGTCAGTTTGGAGTGGAGGGTGTCCAGAATGATGGCGTCGAGGTGTTGCAGGATGTGATGCAGTGCCATGTTCACTGCATCATCCAATGACCTGTTTGTCTGGTAGGCAAACTGCATGGGGTCCAGCAGGGGGTCTATGATGTCCTACAGGTGGGCCAACACCAGTCTGTCAAAGGACTTCATAACTACAGATGTCAGGGTGACAAGTCTGTAGTCGTTCAGTCCACTGTTGGAGGTTTTCTTGGGGACTGGGATGATGGTGGAGCATTTGAAACAGGAGGGAACTTCACACAGCTCCAGTGATCTGTTGAAGATGAGTGTGAAGATGGGGGCCGACTGATCAGCACACACTTTTGTCCCTGGTGGGACTGTTGACGTGCTGTCTGTATTTGGGCAGTTCATGGGAGAGATTTGCTCTGTTAAAGTCACCCAGAACAATGAGTGGGGAGTCAGGATGTTCTAGCTCCATGCTAGTTATCTGTTTGGCCAGGAGCTGTAGTGCACTAGCGTGGGCCTGCGGTTTTAAGTACAATCAGAATAAAACTTGAAAATTCATGGGGAGAATAAAAAGTTTGCAACTGATAAAAAGAGTCTCTAAGTCCTTGTTACAGTACATGTCCTCTGTAGCACCGTGACATCTGTGCACCAACCTTCATTTATGTAGTGACAGATTCGTCGTCCTCTCATTTTCCCGGACAGCTCCATTATGCGATTAGCTTTGTACACCTGGAAGCCCGGTACTTGGATTGTGCTGTCCGTGATGGAGTCGCTGAGCCAATTCTCCGTAAAGCACAAAGTGGTAGAGCGTGCAAAGTCAGAGTTAGTCCTGTTGACGAGAAGGAGTTCATCCATCTTGTTGTCTAGTGAGTGGACATACACTAGGTGGATGGACGGGAGTAGAGCCTGGGTCCCTTTCTGGCATAGCCTGACTAAGGCGCCCGCTCGCTTACCTCATCGGTGCTTCCTCCAGGTCCCATAGATTGCAGCTGCACCACTGATCAGAATGTCCACACAATGTTCTTCATCCACAAAAAATGGTAAATGGACTGTATTTATATAGCGCATTTTTCCACAGTGTGTTGCACTCGCCAAAGCGCTTTACAGGAGATGATACACCATTCACACATCGATGACAACAGGCTGCCACACAACAGCGCTAGTCAAGCCACCAGGAGAAATTCGGGGTTCAGTGTCTTGCTCAGGGACACTTAGGCATGCGGGGAGACCGGGAGTCAAACCACCAACTTGCTGGTCAGGAGACGACTGCCCTACCTCGTGAGCCAAAACCACCCCACAAAAGTTGAAGAAAGGTGGTTTGGTGTGAGTTGTCCGATGTTTAACAGTTCTTCTCTGGTGAAAGTAATCCGGGATAGGTTGCAAAAGACAGAGGCAACAAGGAAAAACAACAAACACAGGAGAGCACTAGTACACAAGGCAGCCATAGTTGTCAGCACCATCTTGATGTATCAAGTAATTTGTACCTTCTGGTTATGGGAGTGATGACAATTGATGAACAGTGTCATTTCCAGCTGTAGCAGGCAGGTGGGGGTCAGTGAAAAAGTTCAGATAAACTTGCTTAAAGCAGCTAGCAACAAACAGATAAAGTTAGCAACTATGTGCTCTCACACAGTGTAGAATTTTGTAGTTAAAGAGACAGATTCATTTCCTTCAGGAGGTAGTGTAGACCAAGTCAGAGCTAAAAGGAGAATTAATATGGACAAACATTTGCCAAAGGTTCAAAATGGTGACTCCAAAAAGATGCTAATGTTGCACCATGTGTGCTGGATATACCTTTACATGTTTGCAGTATAAACTTAATGAAGTGATAATGTCAGTGATGACGATGATTTGATTTGATTTGATTTATTCTTTCAAGCATGTAAAGACAGTTGATATGACAACACACATGATTGTACACATAATCCAATATCAATTTGCTTATACCTAGTACATGCTTGAATGGAGTAGGAAGAAGTCAGACTTATCCAGTCCTACCCCATGACATCATCTTACCATCATTGGTTTGCAAGCAGTAAATGATTCTCTTCTACACCACACAAGTATTATACTAAAAAAATTATAACAGTGTTAACATTCTTACATAATTACATTCTTAAATAATTATCTTCTACACCACACAAGTAATATACTAAAGAATTGTTACAAAGTGTTAACATTCATACACCACACCCACAATGTTCCATCTAATTAATCATTGAGCCTGTTCTTGCATATATCTTGATTGACACATACCTTTATATTTATGTTTAAACTCATCAATTCTCTTACTATTACATAAACACAGCAGTCTTATATCCCACTAAATCAAAATATTTTAACAATTTAGACTGTATGAAAGCTACATTGGTGTGATCCCTGTACCCCATCTTATGCACAATTCTTATCGCTCTTTTTTGTAATATATACAATGGTTGAAGTGAGCTTTTGTATGTATTTCCCCAGTTTTCAACGCCATA
>NW_018127931.1:3984113-3989504 GCF_001952655.1 Monopterus albus | reverse complement strand
CGAGTTCCAGGAGAATTTGTCATCAACTATGACACCTAGAAATTTAATTTCATATACTCGTTTTATATTAGCTCCTCCAATTTTCAATTGAGGTTCATTATCTAGTCTACGATTCCCAAATACCATAAATTTAGTTTTATCCAAATTCAGAGATACTATATTGCTGTCGCACCATTTCTTGATGATGTCAATGCTGTGTTGTGCCTTATTTTATTACAACTAAATTTCCAAAAAACAATTAATGCAGGTTAAGTACACCTAAACACAAACAAATTACTTCAAAATAAAAAGAAAGAAAAAACACCTTTTACTTTTGTTATGCATACTGTAAGTATTTTCCATTTTTTGTATGGCTTTTCTACTCTCTGAAAAAAATGCCTTTAAATCCCTGTTTTGAAAGTGCTATAATGTAATAATAATAATAATAATAATAATAATTGTATTATTATTTTTATTATTATTGAATAATAAGATTTTTCACCTTGGAAAATGCAATTATGAAAAGTGTTTCACTCCAGGATAATTGTCTTGACTCTCATACTCTGGCCTTCTTTCTCTCACTCCTTCTCTCTGTTTCTCACCCACTACACCACCTTCTTCCTATCTCTGTCTCTCAGAGGGCAGCAACAGCAGCCATGATTCTCAGGTTGGGCCAGTTGGAGGTGTGGAGAGGGATAAGAGGACAGTCATTCCTCTGGCTGTTGTCTCCACTCTTACCATCCTGTGTCTACTGGTACTGATGGGCATTCTCATCTACTGGAGGTACATAGTACATGTACACAAGTTTAGTATCTGCCTGTATCAATTTCACTTCTGTAATTCATTTAGATTTTGATTCATTTGTATCACAGAAACTGTTTCCAGGCTGCTAATTTCTACCCAGATGGCAGTATGTCATCTAAAGTTGTACCCGCTGCGCCTACACCCCTGCTGCTTGCCACAGGTAAAACAGACACACACATACTCGCTCAGAGCACTTTAATATATTATCATTGTGAAGTCAGACAGAGCTGATAAACAGTGTTAAGCATGGAGTGAAATGTTCACTCTATTGTTGCAGATGGACATGAGCCATTGACAGTGAAGCAATTTGTGAAGCATGTCATGGAGCTCCACACCACCAACACCTTCTCCAAGGAGTTTGAGGTGTGTAGAATCCATCCATTATTTATAGCACTTATTCCTGAATAGGGTCACAAAGGGCTGGAGCCTATCCCAGCTGACACTGGGTGAGAGGTGGGGTACAACCTGGACAGGTCGCCCTGTCACAGGGCTGACATGTAGACAAACAGCCACACACACTTATACTCACTCCTACGGGCAGTTTAGGGTCACCAGTCAACCTAAGCTGTATGTCTCTGGACTGTGGGAGGAAGCCAGAGTACCTGGAGAGAACCCATGCAGGCACAAGGAGAACATGCAGACTCTGCACAGAAAGTGTGTAGAATCTTCATCATAAAAATATTCATAAAAATGTCTGTGGGCTTTCTTACCAACATAAACAGCCACTTGACATTTTGAGAAAATCCACCAGTAAAAGATGGTCAAAAGTTTTCACCAGCTCAAGTATCACCTCTCATCCAAGAGGCTTCATCAGTTCAGAACTGCAAGTCGACCTAGAAATCTAGTCCGGTTGATATTTCTAAGTTTTTTTCAGCTTACTATGACCTGGATGACTGAGAATCTGCACAGACTTTGTGTATGAAGCCTTTATATTTTCTTCGCAATAAACCCAGTGGCCCCCCCCCCCCCTTCTTACAGACACACACATACATCTCAGTCTGCAGTTCCTTTTTTGTACAGATGTGCCTGCTAACTTCCTTTATTCACAGAAAAGTTCCCCCTTTCCTTAACTGCAGTATTGCTGCTGGTGTGCTGAAGTCTGGTTCATGGGTCTGCTTGGGCTTTCTTCTTGGTACAATTTATGATCACCTTTGTTTCCTTCTGTAGGCTTATAGTACTGTCTCCAGCTATCACTGCTGTCTAACTCTTGGCTATGCTTGAAATCAGATTGTTGAAAACCACCTGTTTCTGTCCTTCAGCCTAAAAGGTCTATCTCTGCTTGTTTTGGATTTGCAGCAAAGTTTTAGAAGTGTTTCATATGGAGTGTTTAATATTAAAATGTTGGTTAGTTTTATGTTTGAGAGAAGCTTGTGGATTAGTTTCAACAGCAGGAACATCTACACATCTGCATGGCATTAGTCACCTCTGTTTCCTAGCATGAACCTCCTGAGTAACACACACACACACACAGATAGGACTAACTGAAGTATACTTTTCCTGTGTAATTACCAGTGGATTTGCACATTTTCTCCCATTTGGTAACAGTGCTTTCACCCTTTCTATAGTTGCAGCATTAACCACCATGGATAAGTGTAACTTTCTTTGGAAAAAAGGAGGCCAAATTTACAAGAGTTAGGTTTTTATTCAAACAATATGATGCCTTCATATTTCATGGTACTGAATAATATATGATTTATATATTTGCAAGCTGAAAGTACATAGCTTAGATGGGAATGTCATGGTATTTCCCACTCAGCAAAGCCTCTCTGTGTGTATCTGAACCCCATAGTTTTGTATGTGCACTGACTCCCTGTCTGTCTGCCATCTTGTCCCCTCCACTCCTCGAAATCTCCTTTCACCATCTCCACCACCATCATCGTGCTTTCTGCGTCTTCACCATCTTCCATTAGATTGTCAAAGAATCCTATGAGGTAAGATACCTACCACTTCACTTGCAGAGGTGTTGTTTTCTTGTCCTTTGTTTATAACAACAAAATGGCATTTGTTTTACAATGAAATCTCTTTTTTTCTTTTTTTATTGCAACATAAAACACATTTACAGGACAAAGCACATAACAGTTCATGAGACAACAGACATTAACAAAAGAGGCAAAGTGATTATTAATTTATGAAGGGATTATTAATTGAGAGTATTGAGTTATGTGTTTGAAAGTGTGTAGTGTGTGTGTATCCCAACTCTATGCAGACTGATATCCATTACTTAAAGGAAAACAGAATTAAACCAAATAAATTAGGAAAATGGAGGGGGTATAAATGTAAAGGAATGAAAAGACAGTTTGATAAAAAATGAATGATTGTAGTAATAAAATAACAAAGAAGAAAATAAAGCAATATCAATCATATATTATGGATTGTAGTAATAAAATAAAGAAGAAAATAAAGCAATATCATTCATATATTATATACTTTTCCATTCATATACTTGGATATACACTTAGATATACTTTTTCCATTCATATACTTGGATATACACTCAGATATATATCTAAACACATTCATAAAACAAAAATAAATGAAATTATTAGATCGGTTAATGATTAGAAAGCGAGGGAAGAGCAAAAGAAAAAAAGAGGGGTAGGTAATATTCTCAGTTAATTTGGTTCGATTGTGTGACACTCAAAACAGAAGCATGGACAATTAGGACTAATAACAGTAACAATAATGAAGTTAAAAGCAGCCTGTTATATTTCTAGGAGTTTGTGGGAATGTGCGTGGCCTCGGCCTCAGGTGCTGGTTTAAGTTAAAAGAGGTTAGAAATGGATTCCAAGTGTCAGTAAAGGTTGGTATATTATTCTTATGGATGGATAGATATTTTCCATAGTGTGATATATTCTATAAGAAGGTTGGTCCAGTGGTTGATGTGTAATGAATATTTTGAAATTCATTACACAGTTTAGAAAGATCATTTTCTTGGCGATAGTTAGAGAGATAAGAAGTGGGTTTTTATATTTAATTGGTAGGTGGTTGACTTCTGTGACATTACCGAGCAGGCAGAGTGACGGGGATGGGGATGGGGGGATTCTACAGCTCAAGATGGTGGAGGATTTCTCAGTCACCGCTACCCAGAGGGAGTAAACGGGTTGACAGGTCCAAGTAACATGAATGTAATCATAAGCGCTATCCAGAGTGCATTGTGAGCAGGTATCGGTATCAATGAAACCCATTTTAAACATTTTACCTTGTGTGACGTGAGTCCTGTGAAGTCTTGTATTGTATAAGCTGTAAGATTATATTGGTAGTCATGGAAATGATATTATTACAAATCTTGGTCCAGAAGTTGGGGCTGGAGGGGAGCAACAAATCCGTTTCCCATTTAGTCATTGGTAATGTTATTGTTCCATCTGTATTTGACATTAGTTTATAAAGTTTAGATATTATCTTCTTTGAGTTTGTAAATTTCATTATCTTCTCAGGTAGAATGGAAGGTTGCTGATTATATCGATCTTTGATGTAATTATGGATTTTAACTGTTGGTACTGAAGAAATTCTCCTCTCCCAACTCCGTGCTTCTGGCCTAATGTATTAAACTGATTGTTTTCAAATAGATGATGAAGGTGAGTGATTCCTTTCTGTTGCCATGTTGGAAAGTAGATGGGATTATTATGAAGTTGAAAGTCAGGGTTATGCCAAATTGGAGTGTATCTACACGGTGTTAATGATGATTTAGTGGTTTTGTTTGCTTTCCACCAGGCTGTCAGAGTTGCAGAGATTGTGATATTTTTGAAATAGTTAATTTTCCTAATTGAGTATGGTCTGCAACTGAAGTATTTTTGCATTGATTTTGTTCTAGTTCTATCCATGTATCCAGGAGCTATTACAACTGTCTTTCTGAATCCATTGAACTAAATATTGTAATTGATTTGCTAAGAAATAATACTCAATATTTGATGCTTCTAGGCCACCTTTTGATTTGTTCTTCTGGAGTGTTGACAGGGAAATTTTTGGGTTTCTTATTATTTCAGTAAAATTGTGAAGTTAGAGAATTAAGTGATTTGAACCATTTATCTGTTGGTGTTGTGGGAAGCACTGAAAACAGGTAGTTAATTTGTGGTAAAGTTTTCATTTTGACTGTAGCAATTTAGCCAATGATTGACAGTGGGAGGTTGGACAATCATTTGAAATCATCTTCTATATTTTTTAGCAGAGGGGTGTAGTTAAGGTTGCAAAGTTCCTAGTGGAAAGCCTAGTGGAAATCCATCCATTCATCCATTTTCTATACTGCTTAGTCCCAAACAGAGTCACGGGGCGGTTGAGCCAATCCCAGCCAGCTGCGGGTGAGAGGCGGGGTACACCCTGGACAGGTCGCCTGTCCATCGCAGGGCTAACACACAGACGAACAACCACTCACACACACAATCACTCCGACAGGCAATTTAGAGACACCAATCAACCTATACTGCATGTCTGTGGACTGTGGGAGGAAGCCGGAGCACCCGGAGAGAACCCACGCAAGCACGGGGAGAACATGCAAACTCCACACAGAAAGGCCCCAGGTTGGCAGGGGCTCGAACCCGAAACCTTCTCGCTGTGAGGAAACAGCGCTAACCGTCATGCCACTGTGCTGCCCCCCTAGCGGCAATACAGATG
>NW_018127931.1:3972634-3980570 GCF_001952655.1 Monopterus albus | reverse complement strand
AAGACCCTTGCTTACTACATACTGCGGACATTTACTGTCAGAGATACTACAAACAAGGTAGATTGGTTGCTTCAGTGGCATTCCAGTGTGAATGTAATGTTCAGTTACAAATTATTCATAGATGCTTGGTCACATAATGACACATTCTATGGTCCTTCAGCCATCTCAGAGGAAAGTTGATCACACAGTCCTCCATTACCACTACACCCAGTGGCCAGACATGGGTGTTCCCGAATACACTCTGCCTGTCTTGTCCTTCATCAGAGCATCCTCCCAGGCCCAAACGCAGGAGATGGGACCTGTCCTGGTACCATCCAGGTAGACAGTGTGTGTGTGTGTGTGTGTGGGATGAGAGAGACAGATTCCTCTTCAATACTAAAGACAACAAGCTGCTACTTCAGATATGTCATGTACTGTACATATGCCATGTGTTTACCATGAAATGTGTGTGCATTACAGTGCTGGTGTAGGAAGAACAGGAACCTACATAGTGATAGCCAGCATGCTACAGCAGATCCAGGATCAGGGGACAGTGAACATTCTTGGTTTCCTAAAACATGTCCGGACTCAGAGAAACTTCCTTGTTCAGAGAGAGGTAAACGTACTCTCTCTCTCTCTCTCTTTCTCTCTCACACACACTCTCACACACACACACACACACACACACCACACACACAGTGTTTTCAGTATCCACTCAGTCATTCCATATTGTCTGTGTCTTCACTGTAGGAGCAGTATGTGTTCATCCATGATGTTCTAGTGGAGGCTATCATGAGCCGGAACACCTCTGTGACTTCTGAACTCCTCCACACTTATGTGTCTGACCTCCTGATCCCTGGAGCATCAGGCAGGACACGCATGGACAAACAGTTTAAGGTATGGCATCTTGTCTTAATGATTTGGCCTTTACATCTTAGGCACTTAGCCAACACTATCATACTATTCTCATGTAACTCTACACAGTGAATATTATAACTGACTCTGTTTAATGTGTTCCAGTTGATCAGTCAGAGTCAGGTGAAGCAGAGAGACTATGGCACAGCCTTGAAAAATGCCAATGCTGAGAAGAATAGAGCCAGAGCTTTGATGCCTGGTAAGCAAAGCTGGATTACTAACTGGTCAAAGCAGGCCACCTAGAGGGCCACCAAAATAACTGTGTGGCAGTTGGTTTGTGGTAATTTGAGTAATTCTAAGTTTGCTCTCAAAGTGCAAATAAATATCAGCTGACACGATGAGAACCTTAAAGGTCTTGCTTTATTACCTTATCTGGAGATCCTGTCTTGAAAGGAGGCCTCTGTCAAAATCTACTTTTACAACCTTTTTAATGAAAATTGATGTAGAGTTTACATTGTACACAAAACATTATTACAATTAATTCTTATTTAATTACCCCATAATGAACATGGTCCTAGGAAATATTCTGCCATAGAAGGGAGAGGAACTAGGGTTAACAGGGGCTGAGAAGCTCATGTTTTAAAAGTTACTGTACATATGGTCACATTCATATCAGTGGTAAACTGAAGTGAAATACTAGGTGACACTTGTTGTAATATTATTATTTTTATGTGTTGTATAGCTAATTTTTTCTGTGTTTTTGAATAGCGGAGAGATCAAGAGTCTGTCTGACAGCTTCAGAAACAAACTCCACAGGCTACATAAATGCCTCCTATGTCATGGTAAGACAACTGAAAATTCTGTATTTGTTACAATTTTATTAAAGAGCACTTGTTTTGGTTTTGATACATCAAAAAAATGTAGGTAATTTAATACTGCTTGTGTTTTTTTTACAGGGACACCACCACAGTAAGGAGTTTATAGTGAGCCAGACTCCTCTGAGCAGCACAGTGGCCGATTTCTGGAAAATGATTTGGGAAAACAATACGCACATTGTTGTCCGTCTGCAAGATACACACTGTCAGGTATAACAGACACACACACACACATGCACACACACACACACACACACACATCCTTGGGGTCTTTATTTCCAGGGTCCCTACAAAGACTTACATTCATTTCCAGGAGACTTGTCCTAACCTTAAATAGAACCACTACCTGCCTAATCTTACTACTGATGATGTGTTCCCCCAAATTCAAAACAGAATTGTTGAGCTCACCACCCAATTTAACAGAACAAATCAGACCTCTACCCATTCAAAAATTAAAATAAAAAGGAATTTCTCACAAACCTAATAGGATCAAAACAGGCTCCCATTTGAGGAATTTATTATTATTATTAATTTTTGAATTTCCAGTCAATCTAAGCATTAAAAAAAAAAATCATATCTCAGGAATGATGCCACCCAATGGGCATGAAATTTTATGAGTAAATAATTCCCCTGGGTCCACGCCTACTCACCAAGTTTCAGATTCCTATAACATCAAAGTTTTGAATACTTATCCTAAACTCTAACTCAAGATCTGTTCCAGTTTTAACTGTCCCAGTTTTCTTAGAATTACTTCCCAACTGAAGTCCTTGCCTAACCATAACTTCACGGACTGTGTAGTTAACCATCTCAGACCTTTTACCTAAGCTTAATCACCTCTACACTAGCCTGAGCTTAACCATCTCAAGATGTCTGCCTAAACCTAACCACCTGGTACCTCTTGCCTAACCATAACCATCTCTGACTTCTTGCCTAACCTTAATCATTTAAGGACTTGTGTCTAACCTTAATCACCTCGGATTCTTGCCTAACCCTAACTGCCTTGGGATATGCACAAAGATTATGTAATCCCAAACCAGATTTTGGACAGAGTGCAGACTGGCTTTTTTAAAATTTTGCCCCAGTACCGCTCACACCACAAGAATGAAGCATGCCCCAGTCCAACCCAGAATGCATCTGTGTCTTGCATAGCCATCCAACACTTCAGTCAAAAATCGTTGACTTGCAAGCTCAATAATGGTGTTCCTAAAGTACTTTAAAAAGGAAATTGAAATGTCATATAGGTGTACTGTACATTTTTTAAAATTTAATTAGGTCCATTGATTTGTTGAATTTTACATATGACTTTTTATGTTATATATTACATGCCCTGTAATTTGAAATAATTTCTATTTGGAAAAAGTACTCAATGTTATTTAGGTCTTTGGGATGTAAGGCTATGGTTTAAGCTAAAGGTGAAATACAGACAGATTATTTCCCATTTTTGGAGTGAGTGGGCACAATTTGAGTGGATCCTGCATGCAATCCCTGTTGAACACTGACTGATAATGAACAGAGTGGCCTGGTGCAGTTTTGAGTGGGGGAGCAGAGCAGGTGAACAAGCAGGTGAGTGGAAATTCTCACCGCTCTACTCCACTCATGTGCTCTGGTCCCTGCAAAGCAATGTGTTCCCAGTGTTCCATACCCATAACTATATATAAACAATGCCACACACACACAATATCTCTCCCTTTCTGTCTCTTTGTATATTACTTAAAAAATGACATATCATACATGCTCTTAAGAGTTTTCCTGTTTATCTCAGAATGAAGAGGGGGAGTACTGTGTCTACTGGCCCAGTAAAGACCAGCCAATGAGCTTTGAGGGTTTCACTGTGTCATATTCAGGGGAGGAGCATGTGTTTCTTTCCAATGATGACAGAGTTTTGGTGCAGGACTTTACAGTGAAATTTTCACAGGTAACATACTCACACAGATTGTACATTTTACATCCTGTGCATCAGTGGTGGAAAGTAACTAAGTACATTTACTCAAGTACTGTACTTGAGTACAATTTTGAGGTGTCTGTACTTGAGTAGTTTCATTCTTTGTTACTTCATACTTTGACTTCACTACATTTTATAGGCAAATCTTGTACTTTTTACTCCACTACATTTATTTTCTAACTTTAGTTACTTTTTATAGCCAGATTAATACAAAAAATGCAGTATAATTATAAGACCTCATTGATATATGGTAGAAAATTCACATGCTACCCAGCAGTAATTCAAATGAAATGCATATAAGCTAGTTAAAACTAGCTCCCCCTTTACCAACTGCAACATTAAATGTGATGTACACAATAGTACATCAGTAACACAATAATATGATATACAGGAATGGGAAATATATGATTCTGCATAATGAGTACTTGTACTTTTAGTATTTTAGTATGTTTTCATGCTAATTTTTTTGTACTTTTTACGTAGGTAACATTTATTGTAACCAAGTATTTTTACACATTTGTATTGCTACTTTTACTTAAATAAAGGATCTGAGTACTTCTACCATTGCTGTACACGAATTTAAAGACAATCTCTTGAGAAACTTGTATGTCTGTCTCACATCTTCACCCCTCTTCTCTGTTTTTTCTCTGTATCCGTTTAGAGCGATTATGTGTTGGAAGTGTGGCAGTACAATGCCCCCTGCTGGCCAAACCCAGACAGCCCTATCAGGAACAGTTTTGACCTGGTCAGCACAGTCAGAGAGCACAGTAGGCACACAGGTGGACCTATAGTTGTACATGATCCGTGAGTACAACACAGACAGGATAATTTAGACGTGACAGTTTGTTGTTTCTTTAGGATGGTACATTTTCTAAACCATGAGCTCCATGGTTTGCTGCATTTGGTGTGTGTAGGTTGGGAGGAGCGACATCAGGGCTGTTCTGTGCTCTCACTACCTTGTCCAGTCAACTGGAAGAGGAGGGAGCTGTAGACATCTACCTGGTGGCACGGATGACCAACCTTATGAGGCCTGGGGTATTTAATGATATGGTAAGTAGTAGGACCTGAGTCAGGTAAGATGTGTTTTGATATGACTATATGGAAGATGCAGTCTCAAAGCTGTGTTTTGTGCTCTACAGGAGCAATACCAGTATCTGTACCGAGGTGTGCTGAGCCTTGTGAGCAGCCAGGAGGACCAGAGAGCCTTGCAGAGTCCAGAAACTAACGGATCTGTTCCACTAGGACAGACCAACATTGCTGAGAGCCTGGAGTCACTCATGTAGACACAAGCACACACACATGCACATTTAACAAACAAACATGGCACATACACAGAAAATGCACCATACAAGGCCACATGCTCACTAGTATATAATGGGCTGACGGAGGTTTGGTCTGACGTGATGAGAGGATGAACATGATGAAGTCTGTGGTTCATAGCTCTGTCCACTGAGCATGCTAACTCTTTCATGTTAGGTAAACAGATATCATTCAGATAAGGTGACCAACAGACCATAATATGCCTTTTCTTCAAAAGATGAAAAAAATATACCACTTTTAATAAGGCTTTCAATATAAGGGCTTCATAAGTGAACTAATGGCAGAAGTTGAGAACTGCAACTCCCCTGCAGCTCCCTCAGCATCACTGTGCCACATGCTGTGACTGTTGTCATTCCTGACACAATTAGCCAACCTCTAAATAACTTTCGATCAGTACTGCAGCTTCTATCTGTGCCTGTTTTGCATCCTCATGTGCCATTCCTGTGTAGCTCATATAGGGGTGCAAAATAGCACAGATCACAGCAGCAACTGCAATTAAACCAGGCAGCAATTCAAATCAGATGTCATACTGTATGTCTGAACTCTTTATGTAAATATCTCTGAACCAATCTTAAGGACAAGTTACTGTATGCTTATACTTTATCTCTCTATTTTCTATTTTACTATAAAAGGTGATTTTCTAGTCATTTACACACATATATAACTGTGGAAATTCTATTTGATAATTTTCACCTGGAAATGCTGTTAATAGATTTAATGGAATGTTAGCTATTTTATCTTAATGATTACAGTAGTAATTTAATGTTTATACCTTTATTTGTAGCTATAAACTGATGCAGTATGTACTGTATATAGCAACAAGATTAAAAATCTGTTTCAAACCTTGACTGACTTAAACTTGTTTCTTTATCACTGTAGATGTCAGATTCTCAGAGAAAGCAGAAGCAGTCCTTCTCAGATTTAGGCAGCTAGGGAAAACATTCTTGTTTACATTATACACATTTCTTGCCTCAAACAACTAAAGGTACAGGGCCAATAAAATTTCAGATGTATCATGCTTTTATTACTATAATAAATTGTATTGCATTGTCTCCCATGGTCAGCCTGTACATACCATGAGATTAAAGACAAACATAAGACAAATAATCAGTGCACAGCTGTGACAGGATAACAAAGGTTGTCACAATGAAAAATTTATATTTCCACATAATCATATTCATATTTGTCATTCCATACACTGTAGCAGTCACTTAAGATAAAGTGTAAATAATGCATGAAAAATAAACCTCGTTATTCAGTGAGAATATGAGTCCCCACCCTGGGAATATTTCTTTTTACTAGTTCTGTAAAAAATTAACTTTCTCAAGCAGGTTAAAAGGTTAGTACAAGCATTTTCATCCAATCATATAATGTTTCTAAAGACCATGGGGGTGGGTTTCCACATTCCTATCCTGTCATGATTCTGTCCCACCTGCTCCCGGTCTCATGCTTTTATTTTGACACTATTTCCTGTCCCCAGCTCACCCTGACTCCCGGGAACTTTATCTCATCACCTACATTGGTATCACCTGCTTCTCATTACTCACACCTGGCTACAACAGCATATAGGCAGCTTCCCCACACCAAGAAGTTGCCAGATTGTTCTAACTCCTGTTCACACTTTCCAGCATTTTTCTTGCACCTGTTATTCCAGCTCTGATCACGGATTACCTTGTGACCACTGAGTACTGCCTGACCCCTCTGATTCTGATCGTGTTTTCTGTGTATTGACCTTTGGGCTTCCCTTTTTGACCTCTCATTTGTGGATCCCTTGGCTGTGTAAGTTTGCTGGCTCTGACCCTGGACTGCATTACCGGCCTGAGAGTGTGTTTCATGTTTAATCAGTTTCTGTATCGTAACAAGTAACATTCATCATGTTTGCAGTTAGTATGCTTACATGCATTTGGTATGTGAAGCAATATTCAAGACAAGATGTTTTATGCTGCCCTATGTCTCCTGGGCCTTACTATTCAGACATAATATGTTATCAATACTTTCCAGGGTGCATGTAAACAGTCAGAGGTAAGAAAAACCTATACAAAACAGCCCGGTTAAAATAGAACACAAATCCTTGTAGGTGTAATATTGAATGTATGTTCTAGTAGCAGTTGATCAGTGACCAGGACATCTGAAGAAATTGTCCTACACCATCTATCTCAATTTTATCTTCCCATCCCATCTGTCACAAAATGCTCAGTTTTTCAGTGTACACACTACATGCTTGACAGTGCCTACAAATGGTTTAAGAATCCTTTCTTGACAGACTAAAACTGATTGGTGGACCTAAGCTTCACATGGCAGGGCCAAACAACCAGTTTTTTAATTCATGCAACAAAACACACTTAACTTGTAGGTCAAAAGAATTCATTTTTTTTCCTGGAACTTCCTAAAAGTAGTGAGTAACATGACCCCTCAAAAATAAATTCTCACTTGCTTTTATGAATTTTAAACATACATTTTGATAAATCACAGCTTCAACTGTTATGACACAGATATTAGAATCAAAAGCAATAGGATTATAATAAAATCCTGTAGTGAGAGCTCCTTACAGCTGCTGGGGATCCAGACACTTCAGTACTGATTATGGCTGACAATACTATTGATACTCATTGTAATATACAGTATTGTTCAAAATAATAGCAGTACAATGTGACTAACCAGAATAATCCAGGTTTTTTGTATATTTTTTATTGCTACATGGCAAACGAGTTACCAGTAGGTGCAGTAGATTCTCAGAAAGCAAACAAGACCCAGCATTCATGATATGCACGCTCTTAAGGCTGTGCAATTGGGCAATTAGTTGAAAGGGGTGTGTTCAAAAAAATAGCAGTGTGGCATTCAATCAGTGAAGTTACAGTTTGCCAAAGAACACGTCAACTGGCCTAAAGAGAAATGGAGGAACATTTTGTGGACTGATGAGAGTAAAATTGTTCTTTTTGGGTCCAAGGGCCACAGACAGTTTGTG
>NW_018127931.1:3969808-3971719 GCF_001952655.1 Monopterus albus | reverse complement strand
GCTATTTTTTTTAACACACCCCTTTCAACTAATTGCCCAATTGCACAGCCTTAAGAGCGTGCATATCATGAATGCTGGGTCTTGTTTGCTTTCTGAGAATCTACTGCACCTACTGGTAACTCGTTTGCCATGTAGCAATAAAAAATATACAAAAAACCTGGATTATTCTGGTTAGTCACATTGTACTGCTATTATTTTGAACAATACTGTATATTACAATGAGTATCAATAGTATTGTCAATTTCTTGCATTTTCACAGCATTAATTCTATCTGTACATTGTACTTTTGCATATACCTTCTTGAGAATCTGTGAGGGAAACTCAATGCTATTTCCTTTTTCAAAAAGCCTAAGTAAATAATGGGATTGTCCCATAAATTGCTTGAAATGTTTTAATTTGAAAAACTGAAGCAGATCAGATACTCAAAACTGGTCAAATTAGACATATCCTGACTAAGAAAAACCTGATTCATTCATAAGTTTAGGTAAATAAATAAATACATGGGCCCCTTTTTGAGAATTTACAGGTGCATTTGTTTAATAACTATTACATGATTGCTAATTATTACACTTCATTAAAAATGTGTGCAATACACATATACTGTATAAAGAATATACAAAATACATTGTCTACTTTACCTAAAATGTTATAGCACAACAACCTCCACCTATTTAAAGCATATGGCAAGAAGCAGAAAATGATCAGAATGTCTTATTTGTGACATTACTGTAAAATCTCTTGAAGTTAGACTCCAGTCATGGATAAAACTTCCATCCGTTTTTTGTCACCTAATTTCTTCAGCATACTTTCATCTAGAATAACCATTTAGGTATCAAAATGTTCAGCTTTTCAAGGACATGTTTGCTTGTGTTTTTCTTGTTTGTAATGCATACTTTTTAAATAAATTCAGCTTTAAAAAAATCCCATTGAAATGAATGGAAAAGTCTTGAAATCTTGGTCCTTTTGAACCTTGATGGGGCCGGCATACACTGGACTAGAAACGCCATTTGAACTGAATTCAACACAAGATATTCGGCTACTGATGTTGTAAAAAGTGTCTTGATATCTTTTATGGTGTTTGCATACTTGCATTTATATTTTGTATACTTGGTGGCCATAGGAAATTTGAATGGCTCTATTCATTTCCAGTGGCCACACTCAGAATCATGTGACTCCCGCTCTGGCTTCATGTCTGTTTTTGACCACTTTCCTGCCGCTTTTCTACTTTTATTCTGCAATCCTTAAGCTTTCACCGATATATAATACATGAAAATGGTAGAGAAAATTGCCAGGAATGCAAATATACTGTTGTTATTGCAATAAGATGAACGGTATTTGCGTAAAGTCGCACATTTCAGAGAGAGTGTCGCCTCAGTCTTCCATAGACTGCCATTCAAAAGAAGGATTCAGAACACACTCTCAGGTCGGTAATGCAGTCCCCAAAAGTCAAGGTATTTGTAAATCTTTTTCGGGTTTCAAGCGAGAGCAGACGTCTTTACTGCTCCTCTTCTCTGTTCTACATTTCAAGTCTTTGAGCATACTTTACAACTACTAAAATGCCTCAAAGAGGGAAAAGAGCTAATAAATCAGAAGCGACGGAGGATATGGAGGCAGAAGAAATGTATCACAGAGCGGCGCAAGTAAATGACATCGTGGATCAGCAGAAACAGATGTACAATGCGCTGTTGAATCAACAGCAGGAAAGTTTCAAAGGCTTTGTGCAACTAATTATGGAAACAAAGAACAAGAGATTCGACGACATGACCAGAGAAATACAGGAGATAAAAACGAGTTTGCAGTTTACCCAGCGAGAGGTAGATGTGATTAAAGCTGCCATGGGTGAACAGAAAACACAAACCGAGGAAACAAGGGATGACGTCTTCAAAACGTGTGAGAGTTTAATAACTATAA
>NW_018127931.1:3963172-3967814 GCF_001952655.1 Monopterus albus | reverse complement strand
ACAGGCCACGTCAAACCGTGACGGCACCTGATATGCCAGCTTGGCAGCTGAGCAGAGCAGTAGACAAAACATGAAGAAAATAATGTGTGTGAATGTTGATTATGTGGTGTGTATCTAAAAACACTGTAACACAACAATTCACATTAAGAAAAATATTATGGTTACTTTTACCGTCATAATAACATTTATCCCTGACTGCAGCCTTTCTCTGCTTTAACTAACCTTGCATTTAACAGCCTGAGGAAGACATCCTGGCTACACTAACATCTTCTAATACAACAGATCTCTGAATATCTATCTAACTAAGAAATAACCTAACATTGTGAATGGTAGGGCTGCTTTGACTGCAACAATGTAGCAAGGGAGAGATACTCAGACATCACGTATTTGCACCAGAAATGGGGGAGGCTTATCTAATCAAATTTCTTTCTCAGCGTCTGGCCACATGACCTAGATTAAATAGAATGTATGACACTGCATTATGTATTAAAAACCAGTGTAAATGAATGAATGAATGTCTTAAGCTATGAGTAAAAAGCTGTCAGGTCTGTAACATTTTGAAAACCAGTGAGGACAGGCCAAAACTGGGTTAGATGATTTAATTTACTTATACTTATGAGGAAAGGAGCTACAGCATTGTGTCCCATCTCAAGGTGAGAGAGGGGTGATTTAGACCACGTTCACACTGCAGGCTGAAGTGACTCAAATTCGATCTTTTTGCCCAAATGTGACCCATATCTGATTTCCTTATGACAGTGTGAACAGCACAAATCTGATTTTTTCAAATCTGGCTCAGGCCACTTTCATATGTGGTCCTAAATTGGATACATATCCGATGTTTTGCAATGCAACTTCAGTCTGAATGGCCATGTCGCATTTCATGCAATTTTTATGTCATTGAAATGCGACAGACGTCACAATTCTGCGCTGGAGGAGGCGAGGCCATAAGCAATATTTGTGCTCTCCTCCTTCTTGATGTTCTTCTTCTTATTTCTTTATTTCGGTTGCACATTAACTGGTACATTGCTATGCACGTGCTATCACGAGCCGCATCCATTTTTATTTCTGCAAACACAGTACGCTGCATCTTACATCACGTCCTCTTCTGCGCATGCGGGTCACCTCAGGACCGTATACCTTTCACACGAGACAGATGGCAGTCGCATTTAAATGACAGTGTGAACAACAGCGCAAAAAAATCGGATTTCGGCAAAAAATCCGATCTGAGCATTAAGACCTACAGTGTGAATGTAGTCTTAGTAACTAAATCTGGAAGAAGGTTGACTTCACAGCTGTGTTGATCTACTTATCCACTATCAACTCACTATGAAATGTCATTCTTTTAGTTTTAAAGCTGTGACAACTTTCTGCTGGTTCACCTTTTGCTGTATGCTGAAAGTCATTCATCCTCTAGCAAAGCAAAGTTTATCAACATGATAACATTAATACAAATGTGCATAAAGGAGACTGACACCATGTCTCTCAGCATATCAATTCATGACCATGTCACTTCTTTCGATATGTCCATCACACAGCATTACACCAGTCACATCAGACTCCTTGTCCACGTTGGCATAAACCTGCCGATAATGTCGAGGGTGAAGTCAGTTATAAGGCCAGATAGGTAAAAGTTTTTTAATAAGAGCACTGGTCACAAAACAGAGGTGGGTAGAGTAGCCAAAAATTGTACTCAAGTAAGAGTAGCTGTACTTCAAAATAACATTACTCAAGTAGGAGTAGTCATTCAAAATATTACTCGAGTAAAAAGGTATTCGGTGAAAAGACTACTCATGTACTGAGTAATTGTTTCATAGTAATGTCTGATTGATTTTTGTAAAAATCATGTAAGCAGCCAGACAAAATGATACACTGTACAAATTCTGGCATTTCCAAATAATAAAATGAAATAAATAAAATAAACGAGTAAAAATAAATATCTTTACAAAATAGCAAATTAAGGAACAAGAAACACAAATTTCCTAATCTCACTTTTTCACAACATAACTTTCAAAACAAATACCTACATGTATGTTTGAACAGCGTAAACTATTTCCAGTGCAAGATATTTTGTATATTCAGTTGCCCTCCAAATGGCACAGCAGGCTCAACAGATTTTTTTTTACCATAAACTATGTAGGTGCATGTCTGTGTCTCTGCATGTTTAGCTAAAACATGCTTGTTCTTCACTCAGTAAAGTAACGGTTAAGCTTCAGAAGTAGTTGGCTCTCAAGGTTCTTGCAGTGAAGCTGTGATCGTTTAGCAGTGAACAGGAGCCCTGCATGACTAAAAAGTCTTTTGCAGGCTGCAGATGCAGGAAGACCTGTGTTAACTTTGAGTGACAACTTCTTGATGTGAGGAGAGGTATGCAATAGATCAATACCTCTGGTGGATGGACATGAAAGGTACTTCTCCAGCTCTCCTGCTTCTGGTTTTCCTGACCCCATGGTTCCAAAAGAAGTCATCTTCATCAGAGAGGCTGCTATTTGTGCTGACATCATCCAACTCTGTGTCTAGGTGATGTCTGATGAATTCCAGGCCTGTGGAAAGATAAATGGTTTTCAAAAGAATTAATTATTCTTATTCTTCTACTGTATAGGCTGCCAAGCTGCTGATGTTTGACATGAAAAGTTTCCTGAGCTTCAAACTTTTGCCACCCTGTGGCATTGACACACTGTACTCCTAAATGACAGTAACATTATAAAGATTCATGTATGTCAGTGTCCACTAGTTCACAATTATAAACATAATCAATCATATTTACCAGCTTTTAAGATGCTCTCCTCTGTGGTCCAGGATATTCTGAATCTTGGCAGGAGTATTGCTGCTGCAATCAGCTCAAGCTCTTTCATGACATCTCCAAAACGTTTTTGGAGAGCAGACTGCCTCTCTAGAGAGGTGTCATCTAGCCAGTGACAGGTGACTCCTAAATAGCTGTTGTGCGGCAGACCAGCAGGCTGTTGTGGTGGCGACATAGTTCACAGTGCTCAGCTTTTTGATGATTATGGTCTTCACCTTCTTTGCAGTTTCCTGTATTTTTGAGCATAATGTTTTCCCTGTCATTACTGTACATAGAGGTTGCATGGTTTCCATCATAGTTTTGAAGGATGTTGTCTCCACAACAGAAAATGGTTGGTTGGCCTCACATACAAACATTAGCACAAACTTGTCAAATGTTGCCTGTGTTACCTGCTGAGAGCCAGTGAGGAAATCTGTGAGTTTTGCCTTCCTCAGTTCAGTACAAGAGGAGGACTTTTGTTTCCTGTGGGAGTCTGTTAATTCTGTATACGTCTTCATTTTGTTGTGGTGAACTCTCTGTTGACAGAAAAATATCAGGCTATGAGACTACGGGGCATTAAGCCATGAAAATACACTCATAACACATTCAGTTCCATTTGCTAAAGTTCACTTAATTAAAGGAGGATTTGTGGTGATTACTGGATTAAATCTGAGCGTACACTGACAAACTATTGTGGTCACCACATTTCTGTAACTACTTATCCAGCAGAACAAATTTAAGAAACTTATATTTTTTAGCCTCTAACTTATTTGCCAATTATATATGGTAACATTGCAACATTAAATGAAACAGCTAAACTTACCGTGACATGATTCCTCAGTTTAGACATCGAATTTTTATATGCTGAAATGTCTGTCTGTTTTGGCAGACAGAGAAGACATTGCATTATGAAGCTGTTCTTTTTGCACTGTGTGTAAGCGAATCATACTTTGTATATGAGGCCAGGGGTGTTCATCCTCTTCTTTTGTAGCATTGGAGACAGATGCTTCTGCCATTTTTATGTTTTCATTCCCTGTTTACCATGGCTCAAGATTTTTTTTCCCGCTATGCCGCCAGTTTGTATGTGGTCATGTAACTACATGTGGTTATTGTTACTGTGGCTGATTGGTCAAACGGAGTCAGTTCAGCTATACATGTTGTCAACAGCTTTTTGATATCTTTTACAGTTTTTGCATAATCACAGTTTACATGTTATGTGCCAATCCATTCATTTTGCCAGACACAGTCAAGGATTCAATGACACAGTGCTCGACTGACACCTAGTGGTGAATAAAATGCAGTGCAATGTAGTCAGTAGACTTCAAAATGTCATCCTCTTTGAACAATTAAAACGCTGGCATACTGTCATCCAAAAACGCAATTTAAACTGTCAGAAACTCAAGACATATCTTTAACCTTTGAGCAGTGTTCATAGTGTATTTCTGTCTCATCAGCTCTGTACAATGCTAATATTACAAACATTTTAACAAAACCATTTTATCAGTCTGTGCCCTGAAAATATAAGTATTACTCACAGGTCAATTACATTGTCTTGTGTTAAAATTCACCTGACTTCTTGATGATCTGGTAAGGACAATACACAGTATACAGGATCATGGTCACTGTAATACATTTTTATTACAGTGCTGTGGTTGTGAGATGAAAATGAGATCCAACAGTATGTTCTTCTCTGTGGTTGATGCGGTGATTACTTGTGCATATCCCTGTTAGGGTTAAATTGGCAATAGATAAAGCAGATCGAGGCCACTTATATAGATAATCATAAAGTGTAATTTTACTTGCTGCAAGGGAGCATTCAATACACACAGTATGGTTGCATGAGGCAAATGTTCAGAGAGGCAGTCT
>NW_018127931.1:3954066-3961614 GCF_001952655.1 Monopterus albus | reverse complement strand
CAGCAGTGCAAGACAAATACATTCTTTAAAAATCATACAATGTGATTTCCTGAAATTTTTTTTTAATTCTGTCTCTCAGAGTGGGAATGCACCTACAATGTGAATTTCAGATCCCTCCATGATTTCTAAGTGGGAGAACTTGCAAAATCGCAGGGTGTTCAAATACGTCTGTTCCTCACTGTACGTGTTATTAATTTTTAACCATCCAGCTGCAGCCTTATAGCTTTGTTTCTGTGAGACACAAAACATTTGCCAGACAATTCATGATGACTCTTCATGTCACCAACATGAGACGGCAGTCCTTCTGTGTTATGGTGAACGATGGTCAGAGTGTACGGTCTGCTCAGTGTTTGTCTGATCTGAAGAAGCAGCATCATGTCATCCATGCTGGCTTGTCTCATGGTCTCCAGGGCTGATGTGATCTCTGGATTCAAATAAAATCATGTCTCATCCATGCCCAGTTGGTGCAGTCCACTAAGGGAGGTCACTCTGCTGATAGCTATGTAAGCCATGCCATGTTCAAAAATGTGCTTCAGTGAAACTACAGCTGATGATGTTGTCATTCTCTGAACCTTTTGGATTGTACCACTCCTCTGTTTCAGGTTGTGTGCTCTTTCTATGTACACTAGATTGTCAGCTGCACCTGATGTTCTGCAATAACTGTTCCATCCAGCTGTTTCATTGTCCAAGCTTAGTGACATGTGCACAATCATTCTGTTCATCTCATCCTTCAGCTGTTTCAACAAAGAACTTCACCCATTTCTTCTCATCATTCAGCTGTTTCAGCAATTGATTTCAGGCATTTTCAGGGTGATCCTCATGATGTTTCATTTCAATAGCCACACTGTAGTAGTCCTCAGGGTGTAAGACTACTCTCTCTCTCACACACATACACCCCTACTTGTTTTTCTTACTGTGTGCACGCACACACACGTGTTTTGTTTTCCCTACTTTGTGAGGCCTGCTGACACACAACTCCAGCTTTCGATTTCATCTCACATACAATAATTACTGAACTTTTCCTCTTTCATAATTATTCAACATTTTTCAACTTCCACAATTGTCCAGCATTGCATCTCATCCTTCAGCTATTTCAACAAAGAACTTCAGACATTTCTTCTCAGCCTTCAACTATTTCAAGAAAGAACTTCAGCCATTTCTTCTCATCCTTCAACTCTCTCAGCAACTGATTTCAGGCCTTTTCAGGCCGAGCCTTCAGCATATCAGCATCCACACGCATTTTTGACAGGAAATGCATTTCTCTAGTTTTTTTGTTCTTTTTACAGCAATAAGCTTTTGAAAAGACTAAATCAAATACTCAAGACAAGTCTCTTGGTAACAAAATGCAATATTGAGGCATAGTATAGTTATGTATAGCTCTTTTCCTTGTCTCTTCTGAATGTGTCTGCATGAACTCATACAGACTTAGTCCTCTTTTCTTCCGTGTAGCCTTAATTTCCCTGACAACCCTGTTAAACAAAGAATAGAGATTAAACAGCAATACATATAATTGGGTGAAGCTGTGTGTGTGTGTTCCCATCCTTACAGAGCTGGGACGTTTGCGTTTCCAGCAGTCTGGGTTGAGTCTTTTCTGTTCATCAGCGAGGACTTTGGCCTGTAGGATGAACGTCCGACGCTCCTCATTTCGCATTTTCTTCCAGCGCTCACCAAGGAGGACACTGATTGCTCTACATTCACACACACCACATACATTACCATTTAACAAATACACAGTGCACAATATACTATATATCACAGAGCACACGTACCTGTTGTCCTTGCCTGGGTACATCTGTGTGTACTCCACCCTGAACTTCTTAGCAAACAGCATGAAAGCATTCATTGGCCGCTTGCATTTAGTGGGTGTGGCATTATTACCTCCTGATGCGCTGGCATTCTGGCCTTTGGTTGGCTTTTGATGAGCAAAGTGGGCATGGCTGGGACTATGCACGTCTGTAGGTTTTAAACAAGATTTGAGGGTGTTTTTGAAAAGTCCCTTCAAAACCCTAAACCAGAATACTGAATGTTGCATTAATATTTTTGAGCTTTTGAATATGTTTTGTATTTTGAAAAGTAGAGATCTGGAGGTATGCCAAGTCAATCCTAAAGATTAGTATCTAGGCTGATCTAGGCATATTTGAAAGGAGCCATACTGGCTAAACTGAAACCAATCAAATGCTGATCCTTCTTCACTTTTACTCTTTTGCTGCAGTTCTTAAACTATGAGTCTACTTCTCTCTCCTCTCTGCTGGAGTGCTGTGGATGAGCTGCCCACAGACACAGAGTGGAAGAGAGCAGAATGGTATGCTTCAAGCCTTTATACTAAGCTAAGCTAACCAGCTGTTGGCTGTAGCTCATTTACATCTTTAACAAGCAAACATCTAAGTGGTACTAAGATAGCATGAACACAAATTAAGGGCATCTCCTAAAAGTCAGACTATTCCTTTGATGTTTTCTGATTAGTCACACTGGATTATATCAGAACAGTTCCACTTTCATTCTAAATGCTAAAGCTAAACAGTTAATAAAATTGTTTATGTGGGATGTTTGTTCAGTACCTTCTAAGGTGTCTCTGTCTGGAGAAATGGCTCCACTGCTAGACTGGAAGGCATGCCGCCGTCTAGCCATGCTGCTCAAGACGTAAACCGCAGAGGAGTCCAGAGGAGTGAAATCATAACTGCAGAAAACACGCTTTTAAAAAGAAGTCTTTTATACACACTATCCAATTTATACAGAATATTTACAAGTATTATATTGGAATCATTACTGTTCAGTGTTATTCCACAAGTGTACATTTTACCTCCTGAATGTGTCTAATACCAGTGAGTCGTCAGTGTGTTTGGCATCTCTGTGTCCTGGAGGCAGGCAAATATCTCCTACTTCCATTTCATAGCATGGTATCCCATAATGCACTACAGTCATGCTTGGGTAAAATGATGACCACCCTGACAGAAAGGACAGGCGTGTTATGTGTTAAGTCAATATTGCTGTTTGAGAAGTTTCAGTGTTTTCTCAACAATCTTACCTTTGTTTTTGATGTAGAAAGGATGGTCAAGTTGGCACAGCGCAGTCATGAGGGCATGCCCGAATGACCCAGGGTCAAAGGTCAGTTGTAGGACAGCCTGACCAGACAACATGATGTCTGAATATTCAACCAGCTGCAGACCTTCAGAGCCATAACTCTGAAAAAGAGCAAGATCTTTTACTCAGTATGTACTGAAAAAAGCCCTACTTACTAAAATGTTATTCTGTAACAGTAGCTAGATTGCTATTGCTGCTATAATTTAAAATAAAAATCAGTATCACAATTAAACTGACACAGCGAAGAACTCTGGCTGGAGAAGAATTCTTTATTTAAATGTGCAAAGCATGACCACAAATCACAGTTACATATAATCATGTGAAGACAAACAAATTATATAGCCCCAGCCCCTTTCATTTTTTACCCCCTATCTTTTTTATTTCTACAAAAAAGGAAAACAAAAAAGAACAAACGATGCAGTATCCTAATGAAACAGATGTCTTATGTCTTAGAAGCACAAAGGTATTCCTCAATGAATAACATAGAAAAGATGTTAAATTGTTAATCATAATAATATCATTATAAATAAATATACTGGCCATCAGCAGTAGAGTTTGAGTTTAGATCTGATTTTTGGTTTTGGGCATCTGTCTGCCCTCAGGCTACCCAAGCAGAGTCTGTTTCCCGTGCTCAGTGTATTTTTGTTCTTGTGGCTGTTTAGGTGACTGTTTTTGGGTTTTGGTACTTTTGGTACAATTCTGTTATATTGTACCCCGAGAAGAGGAGAGAATAAAGTCAGGCTGTCTATATCTGGGCTACCTACAACCACTATGCTCTGGATACACCTAAACGTGTTTGATAACAGAAGCTAAGCAGAGCTGGTCCTGGCTAGTGTCTGGATAGGAGACCACCTGAGGAACATCTAATAGAGACTGGTACTGTGGCCTGTATCCTGCCTTCACCACCAACACCATTGTCCTTGCGGTATATGTCTGTACTGTTGCCATTAAAGCTTCTCACTACCAACTAACCAGACAGTGTGTCTTGTCTTGCACTGGGGTCCTCCAGTTATTGGTATCTGACAGTACTATATGTCAGATACCAATGCCACTACCCAGGACCCAGCACACACGTTCAGTCTTTCTTGTTCACCCTACTTCGACACTGCCCCTGGTTCAGTCAACGGGGCCACTGATGCCATCGACTCCATTCCTGTACCTGAGCAGGTCAGCACCCACCACCTCTCTTCCTGTTTCTAAGTGGGTCGATGCTGCCTGTACCACGGTGGGTCCATAAGGATGCTAACGCTGCTGTTTCTGAGCAGTGCCACCTCTATCCCTGTGCCCGAGCAGGTCAACACCTCCTCAAGTTCTGTTCCCAGTTGGGTCGATGCTTCCTCCATTACTGCTCTTATGCCTTGGCGGGTCAATGACGACGCCACTGCTCCAGTGCCTGTGTCCCAGTTGGTCACCAGTGACACCACCACTCCTGTGCCTGAGTGATGATACCTCTGCCCCTGCACCCCGTGAGTCGCCTGGGATGCCACTGCTCCTGTTCCAGTGTCCTGGTGGGTTGGCAAGGAGAAAGATGTCACCACCCAGTCTCCAGTCTATTCTCCCAAAAGGTCCCTCCTCATACGTATGTTGGCCACTTGCCTGTCTTTCCAAGGGATCCCACTTCAGACACCTGTCTCTTGCCTGCCTTCTTGAGGGATTCCAGTTCATCCACTGCCCTTGCCAACCACCTGATTGTCTCCAGCCCCTTGGCTGCCCTCCTGGGCAACTGCAGCTCTCTGTCCAGCTCCAAGGCTGTCCTCCTGAGAGGCCTCAGCTTCCCTCCCTGCTCTGAGGCTATCCCGTAAAGTGGCATCGGCTCCATGGAGGACCACCTAAATGGTCTCGTCTTCCTACCCAATACTGTGGTCATCTTCCTGAAGTGACCCCAACTACCTGCCAAGTGGTGAGGCCAGGCTCCTGAATGCTCTCTGCCCACCTCAGAGGCCATCCACCTGAATGGCCCCAGCTTTCTGTTTACCACCAAGGCCAACCACTTGAAAGGCCTCAATTATCTGTCTACTCCTGAGGCTGGGCGGTCTCCTAACCAGAAGATTAGCAGTTAAATTCCCGGCTTGTCCAGTCCACATGTCGAAGTGTCCTTGAGCAAGACACTGAACCCCGAGTTACTCTTGGTGACGTCACCGGTTCATGAATTTGGGAGTGCAAACGGGTGAATGGCAAAATAGTGTGAAAGAGCTTTAAGTGCGCTGCAATGCCTAGAAAAGAATTATACAAGGATAAGACCATTTACCAAGTGTTTATATTAATGTAAATGCAGCAACAACTCTTGTAATAATAACAATAACAATAATAAGCACGTTAATATTACAGCATTCATTCATTTTTATAACATTACAACAGGAATTCTGGGGAGAATGTGACCCCTGGGTTTAAAAGCATCTTGTAATCTGTTTTGGAATGTAAAAGCTAATTTTTTCAAAACTGATGGTGTTGATCACCTTATTGATAAAGTCTTCATTTTGTCTTGATTTTGGTAACAGTTGGCTGAGAGGTCAGAAAGGAGCAAATTCTTAAAAATGTCTAATGTCTGTTGGAATAAAATGCATAATCTGGTCGCTGAGCGCATTACATGCCAAATGTCAAATAAATTGAATGTCTGCATGAACTTTCGGTTGAGTTCTTTTCACTTCTATTTTGAGATACAGTATAATGTCAAATTACAGTCTCCTCCTAAAACTGAAATGGCAAATATTTAAGAAAGTAATATTTAGATCCCTTAGTTTCTCATTTACTTTGAGAAACTAAATACAAGTTTCTGAAATACTGAACCTTGAGAGATTTGGATTGCTCCTCATCACTAAAGTGTTCCTCAGCCGAGTCCAGGTCCTCAACATTTTGCCATTCCACATTAGAACCACTGTGGAAATGCAGACGAGTGCCTGACAACAGAGAGGGACAAATCTTAAATTATGGCACATACATAGACTCTGCTGAGAAAAGCTTAAAGTGGCCATGGCATGCTTGTTTCCAGCTAGCCAAGTTTAATGTTTAAACTTGGGTACCTCTAGATCAGCTTTGCACCCATCATAACAATGCATTAACAGGCATACAACATGTGTTTTTTTCCCACAGAGTAGTGGAAACATCACTCCCTTTCAAGTAGATTCAAGGTCGGTAAATCCAACCGGTGGTCACTGGTCTTCCCCCACACAACCACATACAATCCCAAAGTAGTGAAATTAATTCCAAGAGACAGCGTAGCACCTTAGAATCGGCCTGTTAACCCACATCACATCACATTCGGCAGACACACTGGCCTCAAGAAGTCAAAACAAACAGGTACTGTGCTCCAGGGGAATCCAGCATTGAATCCATGGCATGTTTTGCCTTGTTTTTTTTTTTCTACTTATCTACAGTTTTTATCAACTTAGATGTGTACATATGTTCTAGTATTTCTATGCAGAAGTAACTCTGTTTATACACGTCTTGTAAACTTGTCGCTCGCGAGACTTTTTTTCTAGCAAAGTAAAGTATTACCTTATAGTTTAAGGAGTTTCTTGAATGGTCATAATCTCCAGGCCATTGCATGTTAATGTGAACTTGTCTGACATCCACCCGTATCTCAACCATACTGGCAAAATGTTATATTGCCTTGTTTGTTATATATATTTTCAATAAAGCTTATTTAAAAAAAAAGACATCCACCAGAGCCATTGTAAAAGCAGTTTTTCGACTGTGCCCGGTTTTGTGTATATATTTTACCTCCTGCTGCCTGCACTGTGACCAGAAGATGTGGAGAAAAATACAGGGCCTGACATTACTGCATGTCCAGGAATGTTCAGACTAACTAAATTAAAATATTTTTAAAAAAGACACTGATTCACTCATCTTTTTGACCTTTTTATTTTTTTTTTTTGTGTATGCATGTGTATTTGTGCATGTGTATGTAGCACCTTTGAGAAAACAGTGCCAGGCAGTGGGAGGCCAGGAGAAGCTCCAGCCTATGTCTTCATCATCTGACAGAGATGATCTGGTTGATGCTACAGAGCCACATTCACTGCTCGTCTGTGGAAACAGGAAGGAAACGCATCATTAGGACAAATGCAGACTCTAATAGTATAATGACTGGTGGAAGCAGTGATTTGTTTCTAACCAGCAGATTGTTCTTTAGATTGTGTGTTCACATAACTGACAGTTTTTATTTATTAATTCTAAGCATGTAATAAAACAGAGAGAAAAAGAAAAAAAAAAGAAATCAACATGTAACACAAAACAACCAAACCAATTACCATATACAACCAAAAAAATAGAAATTTCTCTTGATGATGCTTAGTCATTACATGCTTGCAAGGGAGTAGAAAGAAGTAATACTTATCTAGTTCTACCCCTAGTGATCCAAACTATGGTTGACACAACCCAAATATATAACTAAACAACTACACTGGTTAAATTCCCGCAACCACCAAATTACTACATTCCTTCTAATCACAAATCACAATTACATAATTA
>NW_018127931.1:3949115-3952454 GCF_001952655.1 Monopterus albus | reverse complement strand
TTTTTTTTACATGCATTTAATAGCCCCTTTGTCATCCATGGTTTTGCCTCCAGATTGTTCTTTATTTTAATCAATTTATTTGGGCAGTTTTTATCATACAGCGCTTTGAATATAACTAAAAATTGCTCATAAGCTTTATCCAGATCGTCTTCTCTATAAATACAATAAGTGATGATAAAACAAAAAAAGGAAGCAGGTAAACAGTAGCTCTACCCTGCTGTGCCGATACTCCCTGCCATGACTTTGGAGGGGTGACAAGGTTGTGCTGGGGAGGCTAGGAGGAGGCCGAGCATAGGAATCTAGATCACTGCTGGTGCTCAAGATGCTGACTGAAGATGAGCTGAAAATGATTTGTCAGTTAAATTTTCCTGAATTTACAGGGTTGATGCAGTATGACAAGTGATGTTCTTCTAAAATTAAAGCTTACAGTCCATGTTAATAGTGCTTAATATTTCATATACTGTATATATATTTCATTGCTATTGTTTTAACCTTGGATGCCTTGCTGCATCATGTCATACTTGTGAATATTAACTGTAATTTTAATGTGCTTAAAGCAGAGCATGTACAGTAGCTACAGCAGTACTGCCCACACCGAGGTCAGGTCCAGTGTATTGTCTTGGAAATTTGGTGGTTTCAGTGACCTAATGAATGATTTACATTCTGCAATTAATGAGAAAAATAAATGTGTTGAGTGTTGAGGCCTTCTTCAGTCAAAATTCTGAAATTTAATTGTCAAAGCCAAAAAACAAAGGACGTTTGTACTTCACCAAAATCATTTTTCTGTTATTTGGTGGCCTGTTTTAAAATAGCATAGTGTAGAAAACACTTTAATTATAAAAACGCAGAAAAAGAATATTTGGTAACCCTTTAATTTACAGACTATTACTATGTAGTAATATGAAGAAACTGATAGGAAATACGTAGGAAAAATGGACGTAATGAGGGTAGATGTTTATGAATAACCAGAAATTACTGAGAAATACCACCTAAAATTAAAGCAGAATAAAGAGGTTTGGCCAGTAATTCTGTTGCAAGTTATTGTTATAATATAAGGTATGTGGCCACAAGGGGTATTGGTTGCTTCTGCAGACATTACTTTGTTAGCCTACTAAATATTTGGCTTTTGACAGGCAGTGTGTCCTCACTGTTGTCACTCAAAAAAACATAAAGCTAGAGTTCCAGTGATATAGGCAAGTACCTTCGGTAACCAATATCAGCAATTTCCAGGGATTTACCTTTGAATAAGCCAAGAGTTGTGATAGCCACCCTAATCGTTGTTTATCAACAAGAAATAGTAAATGCTAGAGGCAGTAAATGCTAGAAATTTCACTGGTCATCTCTTACTTAGCATTGCGCGAATCATATGGATAGTGCAACATAGTGAAATAAATAACATTATATGTACTATCCAGTGACTCATTTCTATGAAATTTGTACATATTTTCAAAATATTACTCAATGACAAGATAAGTACTATGAAACATCACCGTAGTTACCTTTCTACTGCCTGTAAAGTGTAGTGTGCACTCATACTGAAATATACAGGTTATTTATGTATGATAATGTACAAGATGGCATGTAATAAAACGATAACAACCTATAATACTTGGCTATATCACCAGAACAATGGCTTTGTGTTTATACTGAGTGACAACAGCAAGGACATGCTGCCTGGACTGTACCTGTTATTATAACAATAAAATACAACAGAATTACTGGCCAAACCTCTTTATTCTGTTTTAATTTTACACAATACTTCCCAGTAATTTCTGGTCATTCATAAACAACTACTCATTACATAATTCTTCCTGGCTATTTCATAGCAATATCTCCATAATACTATGTAGTTAATTGCCTAGAAATTAAAGGGTTACCAAATATTTTACAGGCAATAACTAATGGCTTGTTACTTCTTTAAGGTGGGATGGAATTGCACTGTGGGGCTTTGGACTCTTGCCCTCGATAATTCTAAAATACCTGTAATTTTTATACTTTAGGACCTGTATTAAGGTTGGGAAGACATGTTACAACTATACATTCTGTATTAACTTCATTTATATACCAATTTTTGTTACAACATGCTTAACAGTAAAACAAAAACACTAAACAATACAAATGCTAGGATTAGATACAAAATGAATGAGCAGAATAAAAAATGAATTGAAAACATTTAAATTTATGAAAATGCTTTTTGGTAACAGTTTAAAAACTAAAATTGATTTAATATTCACACCTTTCATCCATAAGATTCATGTTCAGTTCATAGCTTGTGCACACAGTGTACCTACCTGCTGTGAGGAGCCTCCTGTATCAGGTCCGGTGGCAATGTAAGCCAGCTGTGTCAGCCATTGTGTGTCAGGAGGCTGTGGGGTGTGTGGTTCTGTGTTTGTATGTGACACACCCATCTCCACCTGGTAGACAGGTGGCACTGCTGACTCTAACTCCTCCTGAACCTCCTGTAGATCTGGCAGGTCATCTAGGAGAAAAACAAAGACCAAAATGTTTAGTTCAGAAATGGAATCTTCTATAACAGCGTTAAACTTGGTGTATGCTCATGGCTTCTGTACCATATTCTATGTAACTGTCACTGGTGGGGAAACCAGGTGAGAAGAGGAAGTGCTCATCACAGTGAAGCAGGCTGTATGATTGGTCACCATTGGCATCCATCATCACTCCTAAAGGTGAAAACAGACAAACGTGGCGTAGGAAGCATACTTAACTTGTTCAAAATTCCAGGTTGAATTTTATTTAACTGCATTTAGTTTTTAAACAAGTCAGATTTTAGTTATATTAGATGTTGACATTGATTTACTAACAGGAAAAAGACATTTTATATTATTTTTGATTTGATTTGATTTATTTATTCTTTCAAGCATGTAAAGACAGTTGATATATCAACACACATAATTTTTCACATATCAAACAAATGCTAATCCAATATCAATTTGCTTATACCTAGTACATGCTTGAATGGAGTAGGAAGAAATCAGACTTATCCAGTCCTACCCCCTGACATCATCTTACCATCACTGGTTTGCAAGCAGTATCTCAACATAGATAATTCTCTTCTACACCACACAAGTAATATACTAAAGAATTATAACAGAGTGTTAACATTCGTACATAATTACATTCTTAAATACTTATCTTCTACACCACACAAGTAATATATTAAAGAATTATTACAGAGTGTTAACATTCATACACCACACCCACAATATTCCATCTAATTAATCATTAAGCCTGTTCTTGCATATATCTTGATTGACACATACCTTTATATTTATGTTTAAACTCATCAATTCTATTACTATTTTTTATGTCCGCACTTAAATT
>NW_018127931.1:3938833-3943029 GCF_001952655.1 Monopterus albus | reverse complement strand
TCGCTGGGTAAACTGCAAACTCGTTTTTATCTCCTGTATTTCTCTGGTCATGTCGTCGAGTCTCTTGTTATTTGTCTCCATAAGTAGTTGCACAAAACCTTTGAAGTTGTCTTGTTGTTGGCTCAACAGTGCGGTGTACATCTGCTTCTGCTGACTCAACATCTCTGTTACTTGCGCCGCTGAAATATAATTCTCTTCTGCTTCAACATCCTCGTTAGCTTCTGATTTATTAGCTCTTTTTCCTCTTGGAGGCATTTTAATAGTTGTAGAATTTGTTCAAAGACTTGAAGATGTGAAAAATCGTAGAACAGACAGGAGCAGTAAACGTCTGCTCTCCCTTGCAACCCGTATAGTAACGTAATAGTAAGGCATGTTTGTGAATAGAATAACAGAAACGAAAACATAAACCTCTTCCCAAAACACACTACAGCTCAGATAATGTTAGCATATTTTCCAAATATTTGTTTTCTGAATCTTTTCCTATTGGTCTTTCATTATTATTATTCATATAATAGTGTTAGCAAAGTGATACTAATTATTAATCATTTTAAAAAATCAATATTATAAGTCTCACAACTAATTTCAAAGACTACTCTGGCAGTTGCTTGGTAGTTAAATGGATACTCCACTAGTTTTACTCATTAAGATTGAGTTTACTCCTTTGTGTAAAATTTCTGGAGGAGCTTCTAAAACATACCTCTAATTATGTGTCATATGATGGTCATTTTGGCCTAAGCTTCAGCTACACATTTCTTATGGAAAGCTTGTGTTACAAAGTGGAGTTGAAGAGACCCGTGTATTCATAGAGTATGTCAACATTTCAGGGAGCGTCTAAACCAAGAGATGCCACAGGGTAGTGCAGGTTAACACTGCAGTCCATTGCTCTGTGGTTACCTGTGTGTTCAGCCTGAGGCTTGGGCTCCCAGACCTTGTACTGTTAGGGGTTACTGGGCAGCACAGCTGGGTTCACCACCTCCACACCATAATGTCCATACCCACTAAAACATGAAGAGAGTTGAATTTCATATTTCGCTTTGTTTTGCATAAAACCTTTAATGCAATCGGTCAAGTTCAAGTTTAAAGATTTCAGACTGTATAACCTACAGGTAGTGTTAATACATCAAACTATTGCCATCAGTATTCCAAAATCCCCTTGGGTCAGGCACTCACTGGCAGACACACACACACACACACACACACACACAGAGGAACATTATCCTTCATGGTGCTGTAATGTTTATGCTATGCTAGTGGTGACATAGCCCGTATGTAGGTAGTCCCAGGGTATGTCTGGGATGGTCATTACCCAACACATCTAAGTTTAGACTCGTGATTAGAGCTCCAGATTATTCAACAGTACACGATAATGTAGAGATGTAGATATAACTGTATACACTACGATGAAACAGTGTGTTAACAACATGATAAACTGTGGTAGTTTAACCAATTTCAAAATAGTCTCGTCATGTGACTTCTCTTGTTTATAAACGCTGAGATCTCGCGCGCATGCGCATATATTGCCCATTCATTCTATACTGAAAGGGCAGCAATAACACATTTAACACATTTGAAGCAAGCAATTCGAAATGAGTAATAAGCACGAAAGTTCCGTCCAGAATAAACTTACCGTTACTACTACTGAACCCCTCGGATGTCAACGTAGTTAAACTTAGTAAAACTTAAGATGAAACTGTTAATTGTGGTCACGAAAAGTGCTGTTACGCCTTCGAAAACGAGTGGACGCTTTATTGTCTGCATTTTAACGGACAATTTAACTATATTAATGGGACTCGGGTTGTGAAGATTAAATTAGATACACTCGAACGGAGTGCGCAAAGGTAGTTCCAACAAAACAACTAACGTCAACAATGAAGCTTTGCGAGGCGAGTAGCGAAACTAAATTTACGAAGAAAAACAAATGCTGTCAGCTTTTCTTTATTACAGGTGTGCTAAGTTTAAGGAAAAATCACTCAAACGGCTCAATCATCATCACTTTCAACAATTTAAAACCTATAAATGATTTTCAATGAACTTTCCTTAACTCACCAAAACAGTCGTCTTGTACGGAAAAGGGGGCTGGTATAAACACAATGTCCCCAGTGATTCTATTAGCCAAACCCAATGTCAATCTACTGCTTCTGTCATTCTCATTTGTCAGTTCTTTGCATGTGTAATCTCTTCATGCATCACCACAACAGTAAACACGGGGTGGGTTTAAGTAATGAAAATGACCAAAGCGAGTATACCACGAGTAATAGTTATGTAACACTTAAACTTCTGTATAATAAGCACATTTTCAACATTGTATACAACTGAAACGGAACAATAGAAAGTAAAAAAATATAACTAAGGGTTGGAGTAACACTTAAAACCTGAAAGTGCCGAATGTAATGATGATGCTTCTAAGTCTCAGTTCCCATGTAGGGCCTACTGTAAGACGCTCTTGGATCAGGTGTGAGAACACATCCGAAAAAAAAAAAAATAAATAAAAAAAAATAAAGGATGACAAAAGTAAATTTCTCAGTGGTGGCATGGAACCAGCCAACTCAGCCTGTAAGTTTACAGGCCTAAAACTGTCTTATCTATAATTGAGTGTTTCCACAGTGAGGAGCTCCAACACTGCTTAAATAACTGGATTAATCAGCATTATTGTTAGTAGTACAACTACAAATCACTAATAGTTTTTGGTAAAAAGCATCTAGTCCATGGTAAAAAAAAATAATTCTTAAGAGTTACAATTAATCAGGACTCGCAATAATACTGTTGTAGAGTTGACATGTAGGTAAGCCCTGTAATAGAGTGGAGACCTGTCCAGCATGTTCTTGCTGATCACTGGCTGTGAGCTTCTAGCCTACAGGATAAACAGTAGGACGGATGGAGTTTGACAGGTCAAATGTTGTATTTTCACTGCCCTTCAGTGTTCACAGTATGAAACTACATCACATCAAGGCAGGATACATTACATAGCTTCCTGTCAAGATTTTCAAAATAGCTTAAATATAGGCCTATATTTATAATAGATAGTTATGTAAAAAATAATGTGACGACGCTGGCTGGGTTGAGGAGAGCTGGTCCGATCCTAACCTAACTGTGCAACTACTATCCAGCTGTGTGCTGGCACCTAGACTGACAATGAGGAGAACACAGTCTCTCTTGGCTTTATTCAGGCGTACAAAAACACGAAAGGAAAGGGTTGTAAAACACAGTACTGTGTGCTCACTGGAAAAAGTAACAAAAACAGAACATTACAGGTCTCTTCCCGAACTTTACCATCGCCCGCCAACAGAACCTAAAACAACACGCCCACCTGTCATTCCTCTTATACCCTCCCGCACCTGTTCCTCCCCCCATCCCACATTGGCCAGAACAGCGCGGCATTTTGCTAGAAAACAGCGGTAACCAATACATGAACAGCTTTCAACAACAATGTCAAACCCATTTGCACACAACAGAACACACGAACATCAGCGGCCGGTCAGGGTCGCCACATAGCCCCCACCCGAGAGGGTTAGTGCCCCCACAACCCTCATCAGTCCAACACAAAGTCACTCAAATATGCGGGGGGCCGGTGTGCACGTCCTGGTCGCCGGGTGGTCCCATCCACGCCATCAGACCCTTCCCCTGTACCACCAGAGTCACTAACCTCGTCGGGAGCGGAGGGGTTGTCCTCTGGGTCCGGTTCTGTCTCTGGTGCGGGGGCCAGCGGGTGGTATGGTGCCAGTCTGTCCTTATGCAACACTACCCATCGGCCCCTCCCTGGCATACAAACCCGGAAGACAACATCTGACAACTGGTCCAAAACTTCGCCGGGGCCCTGCCAGTGCTGGGCCAACTTGGGTGACTGTCCCCGCTTCCTCTGCGAGCAGTAAACCCACACTCTGTCCCCAGGCCTCAGCACAGGTCCATGTGTCCTCAAGTCGCGGGCCCCAGCGTCCACAAGAGCCTCTCTGGCCAACTGGTGGACCGAGCCCAAGCGCTCCCTCAACCGCTTAAAATAGTCCAGCTCTGGTCCACCAGGAATCTCCGGCTCAGGAGGCGGCCCAAACATTAAATCCACCGGGGTACGGATCTCAAACATTAAAGTCGCTGGTGTGCAGTGGCTGGACTCCTGCACAGCTGTCCTGTACGCCCACAGGACCAGCGGCAGGTGTTGGTCCCAGTCTCGTTGATGCTGGCTGGGCAGGCGAGGGGGCCGG
>NW_018127931.1:3935261-3935786 GCF_001952655.1 Monopterus albus | reverse complement strand
CTCCCCCACCCCCCTGTGCTAATCCCCGCCCAGCTGCCACAGTCTCTGGAGAAGGGAGGGTCCGCTCAGGTGAGTGGGGCTTGTCAGCAGCATGGCCCCACCCTTTGCGGCTCCATTTACGCCCCCGCCTCCTCCCACAAACTGTCTCTGTGGAGGCGGTTGCTCTCTGGCGGTCGTCTAGCCCCACCTGTAATTGTACAGTTCCACGTTTCCAGAGTCCAAAGGGCAGCACCCGGAACTGCCACAGTCCCTGCCCAATAGTGAATGCCGTTTTGGGGCGGGCCTCTGGTGCCAGTTCTACCTTCCAGTACCTGCTGTGCAGATCCAGCGAGCTAAACCAGCTGGAACCAGCCACATAGTCCAGTGCGTCGTCGATGCGAGGCAGGGGATAGGAGTCCTTGTGGGTGACGGCATTAAGGCGCCTATAATTGACACAGGGCCGCCACCCACCATCCTTTTTCCGCACCATGACCATAGGTGCGGCCCACGGGCTGTCAGAAGGCTCGATGACGCCGTTAGCTGGCA
>NW_018127931.1:3916362-3934300 GCF_001952655.1 Monopterus albus | reverse complement strand
GTGGCGCCCCCAAACGGGACCCGCCGAAAAAAGAAGAAGACTGGCTTCTCTCCACTGGCTTCCAGTCCATTTTAGAATTGACTTTAAGTTGATTGATTTTTGTTTTTAAGGCTCTTAACAGTTTGGCTCCATTTTACCTCACTGAATTAGTGCAGTGCCACAAATCTACAAGGTCCCTCAGATTTTCAAGCTGGTTTCTTTTAGAGGTTCCAAGGGCCAGATATAAATGCTGGGGTGACCGTGCTTTTACTGTTGCAGCCCCTAAATTGTGGAATAGTCTACCTTTTAATGTTAGGTCAGCTACTGACCTCAGTACTTTTCTATCATTGCTTATAACATATTTATTTGTCTTGGCTTTTAATACACTATAGGGCCTGATGCATTCCTTTTAATTCATTTTCATTTTAATTTATTGAATGTATGTTAACTGTGTGTTTGTGTCATTGTGCTGTTTTATTTTTATTTGCAGTGATCTTATTTACTCTATTTTAGTCATTTATTGTGTATGTAAAGTACTTTGGTCAGCTGAATGTTGTTTTTAAAGTGCTGTATAAATAAATTTGATTTGATTTGATTTAAGAAGGACATTGTTAGGGTTTGGACTTGCTTTCTGTTTATGCAATTTTATTTTGTCTGATTTCCTGTTATGTGTCACCCACCTCCTGCAGCTTTACCCCAGTTCATAATTACCACTCATTGTTTCCACCTGTTGCTCATTATCCCCTGGTCTTCAGCCTATATATTCTCCTCCCTTCCCTCAATCCTTTGCTGGTTCATCTGATCTCAATACCTTGCTTGATCCTGTTGCCTGCTCCCAAGTTTTATTTGTCTACTCTCTTTCCCAGCTGCTTCTGTCACCTCTTCATGGACTTCTGTCACCTGGGTTCTGTGCTTGATCCTCACGCTTGGTTAGTTTTTGTTGTGGACACTTATAAGTCTGGACATTTTCCCTGCCTCATCCATGGGCTGTGGTTTGTATGTATTTGTTTGTTTCCATTGTTTCCATTGTTTTTATATCGCTCCATGACCAATTTAGGTTTTATGTATTGCTTATTTCTGTGTATTACTTGTTGGTGAAGAAGACAATTACCTATGTAGAGATACTGCTTGCAGCCAATGATGCATGAAATTTTTTGTATAATATGATGTTATGGGGTAGGACTGGATAAGTCTGACTTCTTCCTACTCCATTCAAACATGTACTAGGTGTAAGCAAACTGATTTTGGATTAGCATTGGTTGGATATGGGTAAATATATGTGTGTGTGTGTGTGTGTGTTGCTGTCATTTGTTCTGTTCTGCATGTTTGAAAGAATAAATCAAATCAAATCAAATATGCCTGATTGAATCTTGTCAGGTTAAGCGTTTGGTTGTTTTTTTGTTTGTTTTTTTGTTACTTGTCCCTCTATGTTTTATTAAATTGCTCAAATCCTAAGACTCTCATCCTGGCCTTGTTAGAGTCGCTCACACACGGGAGGGTGAGTGAGCGAAAACAAAAAAATGGACCGAGAGGACTGATTTCAGTGCAAATAGGTTTACTGAGTGCTGTGCAGATATTTACAAGTAAAAAGATAAAAAGGCAGGAATACTGAAAATATATAATCTGTGGAACCGGGTGTCGATCAGCACAGTACTGTCACTATTAGAATATGGAGAAGCTGGACCGAGCTGCAGAAACAGAACAGGTCACTCACTGGCTGGCTGGTTGAGGTGAAGCCGGCTGTTGAGACAGAGTAGAGAATGGTGGTGAAAAAGGCAGCTTGTGACTGTGCATCAACCTGGCTGGTGGAGACTGGAAAGGCGAGGAGGTGTATGGTCCAGGGATGGTGGTCCGTGGTTACAGACCACCATCTCCTGTCACCAAACAAGTTAAACTCTGGATCCCAGAGACTGAGGGCACCCTGCAGGACTGTTTTGATCAGACAGACTGGGATGTGTTTAAAGCTGCACCCACCCTGGAAGACTTTTCTGTTAGCATACAGAATTATGCTGAGTATGCCACTTACATCAGCGCTTGTGTTGACAACATCATGCCCACCATACAGGTCAGGAAGTTCCCCAACCAGAAGCCCTGAATAAACAGTCAGGTACGCTACATGCTGCATGCTCGCTCTCATGCATTCAGTTCAGGGAATGAGACGGAGTACAAAGTGGAGAAGTACAGACTGAGGAAGGCTATTACTGTGGCCAAAAGGCAGTACAGAGAAGCTGAATGGCTTCTATTCTACTGCTGACTCTGGGCCGATGTGGCAAGGCCTGCAGCACATCACAGACTACAGGACCGCCACCAACATCATCAGCTCCACAGACAGCATGCTGGATGACCTCACCACCTTCTACACCCGCTTTGAGACCTCCAGCTACAGCATAGAGAAGAGGCACACACGCGCCTGAACCACCCAACCCCCCTCCCCTCCACTAACTGTCTCATCAGGCCAGATACACAAAAATTTGGCAATCCATCTGTGGTAACGTTGGCAAGTGTACTCCAAAGTAGCTTGTGCCTCAGAATGACCCCCGAAACTCTGTCATACAAGTTCTCTCCCCGCGTTTTCCCCTTTAGGGATTCCATGGCCAAAAACTCCTTCGTTATCTTAAAACTGTCATTAATCCCTCTGATAAAAATTAAAAGCTGAGCGGTGTCCTTTATGTCATTACCTTTGTCCAGTGCCAAGGAATATAATGTAAATGACTCTGCTTTTTTGTTTAGCTTGCTAGCTAAGTTTTCGTCAATTAGCTCAACATGGTGAGTCACTGTCCTGCGTGATAAGCTAATTTTTTCAAATTTGTTCTTGCTCTCAGGACACAAGATACCTGCTGTCTGTCTGTCTACCATGCACTCTTTGAGAAACTCCCCTTTGGAGAAAGGCTTGCTGGTCTTTGTTAATTTGAATGCCAGCAAACAACCTGCCTTTGTGCTTGATTCTTGAATGGCAGTTTGTCAGATAAAGGCATTTTGCTGAGCCTGCAAATTAGCTGTCAGCCTTTGAGCAGTAGCTGTCCGTTCTTGCGTTGACTGGTTGTTAGCATAATTAGCATGCTTGGTAGAAAAGTGACGGCTAATGTTGTATTCCTTTAAAACCACAGTGGTTTCTTGGCAAATGAGACACACAGCCTTTGACTGGACACTGGCTCCGCAAAATCAAGTCAATGTATCACCGCGCCTAATGCGCCACCTGGTGGAACACCAGGCATTACAGGACAAGGTCAAATGAATGCAGTCATAATTATGATTTGATTTGGGCAATCCTGTACCAATCTTCCGCAGGCCAAATTAAAAGGACCAACGGGCCGGATGTGGCCCATGGGCCATAGTTTGCCCACCCCTGCTCTACACCCTGTTCACCCATGACTGTGCTGCCTCCCATAAGGATAACATCATCCTAAAGTTTGTGGACGACACTGCAGGGATAGGACCCTGTTCACCCACGACTGTGTTGCCTCCCACAAAGACAACATCATCCTGAAGTTCGCAGACAACACCACAGTGATTGGTCGCATCACTGGCGGGGACGAAGCAGCCTACAGGAGGGAGGAGGCTGGTCTGGTGTCATGGTGCGAGGACAATAATCTCACCCTCAACACGGACAAGACGAAGGAGATGATAGTGGACATGAGGAAGGAGAGGAGATCTCATCAGCCACTGTTCATCTGGGAGCTGGAAGTGGAGAGGGTGAGCAGCTTTAAATACCTAGGCGTCCATATCAGTGAGGACCTCACATGGACACTCAACACCACACAGCTGGTCAAGAAGGCCCAACGGCAGCTGTACTTCCTGAGGAGACTGAGGAGGTTTGGCATGTCGCCTAGGATCCTCAGCAACTTCTACAGCTGCATCATTGAGAGTATCCTGACCAGCTGCATCACTGTCTGGTATGACAGCACTGCTGCCAAGGACCACAAGCGCCTGCAGAGAGTGGTAAAGACCACCAGGACTCCACTGCCCTCTCTGCAGAGCATTTACCACCACAGAGTCCGCAGGAAAGCTGCCTCCATCCTCAAGGACCCCAGCCACCCCCAGCATGGACTGTTCACACCTCTACCCCCTGGCCAGAAGTACAGGAGTGTGAAATGCAGGACTTCTAGACTGAAAAGCTCTTTCTTTCCAATTGCCATCAGACTCCTAAACAGCTGACAGGAGTATACAATCAGGACTTACTTTATGTAATTCCATCTGTACTGCTTACATTCCAAGTTTGCACATGCACATTCACACATGCATAATTGCACACTCACTCACTATTGCACATACAGTTCCGACGTAGCATACATTCTCTCTATTATATTCTTTATAGTTTTTATTATATTTGTTTCCACTTGCTGTTTTTAAGTGCCTTTAGATTTTGTGTACCATTTATCTACCTTATATTTTATTTTGTATTGTTTGGCATTCATTGTGGACAGCAAATTACAATTTTCATTGTACAGGGAAACACGTTTCCTTACTGTGCACATGACAATAAACACTTTGAGTCTTGAGTTAATTAGTTATAGACAGACCCAGTATTGGTAGCCATGCACCATGGCAGCAGCGATAAACAATGATCATGTGGCACTCACAATGTGAACACAAACTGTAATGATAGCATGCCACCATATTTATAATGTAGGTTATTTTATTGCAAATGGCAATGTGAGATCTTCTGGCTCAAAGTACAATACTGTTAAGGGTGTGCGAGTGAGGTAGGAACCAAATATGCAGACCCTACTGGCATGAGACACAAAGGAGTTTATTAAACAAGAACACTGGTATGCAGAGTGAAACAGGGGCTGAGCAGGAAGCCAAGGGTCCTGAGGACTGTGGTGTGCAGGAGAGACTGGTGGACCACGGCGTACAGTAGAGTAGGCTGGAGATGGTAGGTACCAGGCAGACTGGAGGACCAGGGCATACAGGTGAGTCAGGCAGGAGCAGTAGTCACTGGGAGGACCAGAGGATAGAAGCATTCAGGTGAGGGGGCTGAAGATGTGTAGACACCAGAGGAAGGTGTGGTGGGTTTTGCGGCTGATTGCACTCTGTTGGCGTGGCAGAGGAGTTGACCAGAGTTGAGGAGAGTAGTAGGCAGGAACAACACACAGTTCAACATTAAATATGATTATCAGTACCAGTGTAGCAGGTGGGTTGACAGGAAGAGTGAGTGAGTGTTACCAGGGAAGGACAGATGACAGCATTGCTGACAGGCAGAAAAAAAACACAGAAGAAACTATAGCAGTAGCTATGGGCTCAACTGTGGTTGCAGCAAGTGGCTGTGGCTGCATTTGGAGCTCGGCCCCTCTTGCTGTGGAGGATGAAATAGCTCTTGTGGAGTGAGCTCTGATGCCAGGCGGGGGATCTCTCTCAGCTGGCGTATGCCTGTATGATGGCCTCACACAGCCAGTGAGACAGCTGTTGTTTAGTCAGGGGCTTCCCAAGAGAGTGTTCCCTGTAATGCACAAACTGCACAAACTGTGTGATAGCTGCCATACGGGCCACATAATGGGACAGTGCACGTACTGGACAGAGAGTATGGAGCTCTCTTTCTGACTCGTCTTCGTGTGGAGGAAGAAAGTAACCATACAGGAAGATGACTCTGGATTGAAAAGAAGATGGTATTATTTTCGGCATGTACGCAGAGTTCGGTCTCAAGATTGCCGAGCTGCTGTCTTCACAGACAGAGAGACACGCCAGTGAGACTGAGAGCATGCACAGATCACTGACTTGATTAGCTGACGTCAGGGCTAAGAACAACAATGTTTTCAGCGAAAGGTGTTTGAGAGAGGTCTGTGCTATGGACTCGAAGAGGGTCCCCTGAACGCGTGTAAGACCAGGGGCAGATCCCACTGTGGTGTCACTGAAGGTACCACACCATCTGCCCACTCCTCTCAGGAAGTGTTTCACCAGTGGGTGCGCGAACACAGATCTCTCACCAAAACCCTCATGGCAGGGCGAAATGGCTGCAGCATTTCACAGTAGACAGAGCCAGATTTCTGTCTACCAGGGTCTGTAAGAAAATCAACACTTGTGCCAATGGGCATGACATGGGGGCTGTGCCTCTCTCCACACACCACCGCTAAAAATTAGACCAGTTCATCACATAAGACACCGTTGTTGACACAGCGCAGTTCTGCTCGTCCGGAACATGCACAGCTCCGATAGAGCACAGGTTCTGATGGGCCCAGAGTAGGAGACTCCATGCTATGTCCAGCAACCGGGCAGAACAAACACCTTCTGCACCGTGGCTAGCTCCAGGCAGTTGATGTGGAGAGATGGGATCTGACGCCACTTCCCTCCCCCACAACCTGTGACAGGCACATGCCTCCCCACCTGAGCAGAGACGCATCTGTGAACACCAATATGTGTGATGTGACTCTACTGAGGCGAACCCCATTACCATGACACCAGGGGTTTTCCAGTACGTCAGTTCTGACTGGACTGAGGGGGGGGGGAACCATTAACATACACCTCTTGTGCTGCACGGGGTCGAGGCAAACGCGGCCAAACCACCTCTGGAGCTTCCTCATGTGAAGGAGACAGAGAGGGACCACTACATGACTGTCTGACATGGTACCCAATAAACGCATCACAGACAGGGCCATCCCCTTTGTGCAGGGAATGATGCGCTGCAGGAGGGACAGAGGTGCCTACTGCCTGACAGATGACAGTTTTGCCCTCATGCTGAGGGAGTCCAGCTGCACCCCCAGATAAATTATTGTCTGACACGCAATGGTGAACTCTTTTTCCAGTTCACTGCAAAACCCAGCTGGGTCAGGTGTTGGACCAGCTCCAATGTGTGAGATGCAGCCTGCTATCTTGAAGGTGCCATCAGAATCAGATTGTCCAGATAAAAAAAGACTCTTGCTCTCTTCCTGCACAACTGTTCTAGTGCCATCTCTATGCACTTGCAGAATGTGCGGGGGGCCAGAGAATAACTGGAGGGCAACTGGTTGCATTGGAACCACACACCTTGGAAAGAGAAGTGCAGGAATTTCCTATGTTTGGGGAAGATGGGCACATGAAAATACACATCCTTTAGGTCGATGGATGTAAACGAGTCGCCTGGAAGTACACACTCCAGCACCTGATTTATGGTGAGCATGTGAAACGGCCTTTTCACTATGTATGTGCTGAAGAGGGACAAGTCCAGGATGGGCCTCATTCTGCCCGACTTCTTCTGGGGACCAGGAAGTAGCGTGAGTAGAAACCCTCTTACTCCTGACTGGGCAGAACCACAGAGATATGTTTTTTTGTCAGTAGCTCTTGCAACTCCGCCATCAGTGTGGTGGAGCCTGCTGGCAACACCATAACCTTCTCCAGCACTCCACTGAAAGCAGGAGGATGTCTGGATAATTGCAGAGTGTGATCAGTTTCTATGAGCTTGTCCATCCAGCTGTTCATGGACAGCCACTCCCGCCACATGGGGTAGCACTCTGAAAGTGAACTTGTTTGTGGGGCATCTGTGCACATTGTCGCCAGCCTCTGATATGCCCTCCCCGCTGTTGTGAGAGCCGAGTGTTCGCTCCTCACAACCCATGGGAGGGTGGTGGCAAAAGGGCCGTGGAGAGGCGAGTGCTCCGAGCAGAGCTTTGCTGTCCGCGTCACGTGCAGGAGAAAAGCTGCCACTCACATGCACCAATGGGTGGGAGGTGGGGAGACTGCAGAGGGACAACAGCAGCGCCGCTGAGCCCGCCGGTGTGGGTCTGGAGAATGTGTTAGACTGGCCTACAGGGAGAGGACGAACAGTGTTCAGTGTGTCTCTTGGCACAGCTTGTGCGAAGGGAGAACTGTATAGTGAGGAAATGTGTGTAAACATATTCAGATTCAGAAAAAAAGGAAAAAGGACTGTTAGGAAACTGCTCTTTACAGACTTGTGGGTGGCCCTAAAAAGGGCCATTGGGTCTGGTTGTCTCTGGTGATCCACACATGCCCCCCATCTCCTGTCACTGTCGCCATTGCTTTCAGGGGGTTCAGTGGGGAGGATCGTCCACGTGGAGGCTGCCCGCCTCATGGTTCGGGAGCGCTTTGGGGCAGCCTGTCTGAAGGTCGTGGCGGGAGGAGGGGGAGGAGGAGGTGCAGTGCTCGGTGGTGGAGTGTGCTGCATTACAGCAGAAGCACCAGTGGCTACTGAAGCACCGGTGGCTACTGTGCGCCTCACTCTGTGAGGGTGCCTCTGTGGCTGTGCCAGTCATACTGAGGGTGCTGAGGGTGCAGCCGTCCCCGTGACGCGAGTTGTCTCACTCGTTCTGCTTCATCAGATGCCTGCTGCAGGTAGGTGACGATCTCCTGGAGGTGCGGGCCAAAGAGTCTGTCGGGGCTGATGGGGCCCTCCAGCAGACTCTTTCAGATCTGCTCCGGCATCTGTGACATGTGCAGCCACATGTTGTGCTGGATCATGGTGGCCCAGGCTTTAGTGTGTGCCATTTTTAATGTAGCATATGGATTTACTGTATATTTTATTGATTTTTTTTAAATAAGTCGTAACAGATACCATTAGAAACAGAAAACAACAGGATCTGTGTGATTTAAACCTCTGAAAGTGAAGATTACCCTTCACTAAATGTAGGAGAGGGGAAAAAGTAGACAAGACATAAAAAACAGGGGGGTTTACAGGAGATACGCGTCTCATGGTTTAATTGTGGATTAACTCATCTGATATAATAGAATTCTGCTGCATGAGACAGGCATAAGACACATACAAAATTCTTCCAATGTTTCCACTGTGTTTTATCAGTCAGTCTTCTTTTGAAGCAAGTGGACTTGGTGGGATGGGGTAGAGAGGTACAGTGCTGCCTGAGCATGAGGTGACTGACAGTGGGTTGCACCACCTCCTGATAGGTAGTTCACATTCAAGCATGGTGGATTTGCAAATGGCTATACAGACACAAGGAGGAGCCCGTGAAACCTAATATTTTCACAGAATATCTGTTTTATATATTACTGCCAGGGCATAATTTTTACTCAAATATAACAAAAAGTGATTTTTATAAAAGTCACAGATCCCAGCTTTAATTTCTGTAGTATTGCAAGTCCTCGCTGTGACCTCTGGAGGGCAGCTAACACGGCTGAAACAAAAAGGTTCTTACCTTTTCCTCCTTTATGTTTTTCCTTCTCTCATTAAGGAGGGCATATTAATCTTTTAATATCTTTCAGCGGTTTCAGTCCTCTGCTACATATTATAATATGTGGAATATGAGTTCAGGTTTCGACCAGGTTTAGTGCGTTGGTATGGCATTTATTGTGAAAAGATGTCGGAAATGTTCTTGTTCCGATGGAAAAAGTTAGCCGGTGAACTTGACAACCTTCCTGAGTACAAACGTAGCATTTCCTTAATACAGGGTTTGCTCACAAACGTAAGAACATTTTAGTCTGGAGTGTGTTCTCTTCATGTAGCGTAAATGCCGAAACTTTTGCCTAATGCTCCGGGTTCCGTAGCCTTCTGCGTCTGCGTTCATTGGTGAGTCATGAAAAAGGTTTTGTGTTTTTGTTTTACAAAAACTAACACGTCTTCCGATGATCACGGCAGCAGCACCGTTACATTTACCACAGACCAAACCAGTTCCGCTGCTTTAAATGTTTCTTTAGTCCTCGCAGCGTTGACCATTTCAATAGTAGATACAGGCCTAATAATATTTATGACATGTTCGTCAAAACAACACAGATAGTTTGTATAGTTTTAGTTACAATAATGCCTTGTCGAGTTTATTTCCTGCCTTACAAAACCTCCTCTGCGGATGTGAAAGAAGAAGAAAGTATAGTCCAGGTTACAAATTCTATAACCTCTGAACATTTTTAGCCAGTTAACATCATGAGTGCTTTTAAAGATTACTTTAAAATGGCTATCAGTGTTATTATTAATGACTAGTGGCTTATGTAGTGCTTCTATGTTGTTAAAAGTTAAATAACAGATTTAAAATTATTTATTCCCATATAGTTTGGAAAGCATCTATATTGGAGGCTGACGATCATATTTTAGCTAAATTTGCACATTATTTATTGAATGTGTTCATCACTGCCCACAAATTCTACTTTAAAGAAAAAATCCAAATGCTATTTCCCATTGGGCCTGAATGCAAATGCATCTCTCTTTTTCTACACACACACACACACAGTGACCTCCATCCATCCATCCATCCATTTTCTTCCGCTTATCCGTGGCCGAAGGCACAAGTGGAACAACATCTGAGGTCTCTGTCCAGAAGAGTGCAGTCAGAGTATCAAAATGGGGCTTCATCTGGCTACAGATAACTGAAGCAAACAATCAATGACTCAACTTGTCAGCTTGTAGAAAATTAATCAGCAGCTATTCTGATAATTGATTAACTGTTTGAGTCATTTTTAATAAAAATGTGTATACTTTGGCTTCAGTTGATCAGCATGGGAGGATTTGCTGCTTTTTGTTGTTTTATATTAAATGTTTGGGTATTGGACAAAACAAAACCATACCTTGACCTCAGGGACAAATGACAAATTGTTTTTTTTTTTTTTTATGTTTTCCTGACATTTTATACATAAGATGATTAAAAGGTTAATTGACAATCAAAATAGTTACAGCTTCGCTGTATTTTATTCATTTGGAAGAAGCAGAAGCAGTAAATATCCTCTCTCATCACTTTTTCAGCTGTTTAACAGTCACTACTTTTATTTATGTCCCATCTTAGTTCCCTACGTCAGTAGATCAGTATAAAAAAGTCCAAAAAAGGACAAATATACATTTCTCTGTCAACAATATTGTATTTTTTTGGTGCATTATTTGCATTTCTGGATCATCTTCTTAGCTCATCCTTACTTAATGGGCCTTGTAAAAGTAGATCAGATGTATAGACAATCTCTGTTTTTCTCGCTCCCCTATCAAGCTAGGCAATGGACAGGCAGCAGATCCAGATAAGTGACGAAGAGCCTGAAGTCCTGTGTGAACAGATCCGAAGGAGAAGAAGAAAGAAGGCCATCACCTCATCCTCCAGCACCTCCATGGATCAGATCACTGTTGAGTTCGTCCTGCCCACTGCGACGTGGGGTGGAAACAGCCCTGACACTCTACAACTGGAGGTGGCTGGAAACTGGACTGTGGAACAGGTTGCCTAATTTACTGATTTCTTAAATACACTGATGTGTAACATGTGGTGATGATTTTTATGGATGTTAAAGTGGTACTCACAGAAGTTTTAAACATATGTAAATTCTTTTGCATGCCTGTTGTCTCTCAGGTGAAAGCTCAGGTGTGGCTGAAAGCGGTGACTTTAAACCTCTGTCCTGACTTCTACCAGCGATTTTCTCCTGACCACTGCATCCTGCTCTACCAGAAGAAAGGCAATGTATGTGAGATCTATGACAAGCACCAGGTCTTCCAGACACTTGACTGCATTCACTACTGGAGAGGTACTGAACCTGTTACTTGCTAATGTTTTTGGGAGCAGATTACTCACTTGTGATGATGTAAAATGCATCTGTTGTGTTTTAAAGCCCTGAAGAAAGATATGGGAAGGATCCAGCTGGTTCCCCGTTCCCAGCCCTCAGACGAGTCCTTGCAGTACCAGCGTTACTTAAATTACCTGATTGGCTATGATGTGACTGATGTCAGCAATGTGCATGATGATGAGCTGGAGTTCACTCGCAGGAAACTGCTGACGCCGCGGCGCATTGAGCTGTCAGACCGTGACCCAAAACTTTACTCCATGGATCCCTGGGTGACCCGCAAACCTCTGCCTGAGCATTTGCTTAGCAAGGTATGCATTTTTTTTTCATTGCTGTTGCCCTCTATATATCATGGATTTGCCATATTGTCTGAAATTATTACAAAACTCCAGTAACATCTTACTGAGCAAAAGAAAAAGTATGACATTTGAAGTGCTAAAAGTTGTCATTGTCTTAAGGAACCTCAGGCAAGTCCAGCTGACTACTTTTGGGATTTGTTCCATGACCCAGATGAATGAGAATCTCCACAGGCACATGAAACATAATCTATTTCAGACACACCAAGTCATTCCAGTGAAATTCAACATGGATTTCTTTCAACCGAAGACCAGTAGACTGTACAAACTGAACAAGCTGACATATTTTTCATGTTTTCATTAGTGCTTGTGACTTCCTCTGTGCAGATCATTGATTGATTAACTGATAAGTTGAGAAATGAAACTGATTTACTATCTGACCGATTCTTGGTACATTTAGACTGGGATTTCCTTGTTCATTTATGATTTATTAAATATCAACAAACAATTGATTTGGTCACCATACCCATGAATTCAGTAACTCAGTATTTTATTTTATTTTATTCAGATGTTTCATTCATTGCTTTCACTTCCTTCTGTTGCTTTATTGCTACTCAGGTAAGTAATGGTCACATCCTGGTGGTGATCCACATCAGCACAGCCAGTCAGACAATCAAGGTCTCCATCGATGACACACCAGCACAGGTAGACAAATGTATTGATGAATGGCACTTACATGGTTACCACTTTCTCTGTGCTTGTGTACCATTTCCTCTACTGTTGTCTGACTACTTTCCATCTTGTTTAGGTATTGACTAGCTTTTTCACCAAGACAGCAAATAAAAGAGCTTTGCTTGGCAAGGCAGACTATGTGCTACGTGTCTGTGGAAGGTATGTCAGATGCTAAAACTAACCCACAGTCACTCCTGACCTTCTTATACATTTAGCCAGCATAATCAAGTTTGCATTGAAAGTCAAAGAGTAATTGATTTATGTAATTAATTGTAGTTCAAAACTGTTAATTATTGTTATTTTCAATGTCCTTTTACACAGGGAGGAGTACCTGTATGGGGATAAAGCACTGCAGAACTTTAATTGGATCCGTCAGTGTCTGAAGAATGACCTAGAGATTCACCTGGTTCTGGAGACACCACCTGATCCTGATTTGGATCTGGTACAGAAGGAGGACTGGGCCCAAGTGGATGACTGCACTGGAGTTGCAGGTAAAAACTTGAACCGGGCAAATATACTGTGTTATACTGTATGTGTGATGGATCAGTTGTATCTATTTTCTAACTGTCTATGCCAGGTACCCATGAGCAATTGACCATCGATGAGAATGACCATGAACGAGTGTTCACCATCTCTATGTGGGACTGTAACAGGAAGTTCAGAGTGAAGGTGCTGGGTATCGACATTCCATCCCTGCCCAAAATCCCAGAGTTTATTGTCTTCATAGAGGCCAGCATCTTCCATGGCCAGCAGCTTTTAGCCCAGGTAGTGGCAACATACACATATATTGACAAAACTTTCAAGCAAGAGAAAATTTAAGAATGGTGACTGTGATTTATATTGATTTTAGGACAATGAAAATTGTTAAACTTGATGTTTAATCTATTTCTTTAGAAGAACACAAAAAGAAACAAACCGCAACACTCTTGCTGCTCCCGTTGCCCATTTAAATCTTTTAATCTAAAGACATTATTATTATTATTATTATTTATTATTACCTAGTACATAACAATTGAATGCTTCTGGTGTAAACTAGTTGCCTTAGGAATTCTTCAGTTTGTATTAGCAGTAGCTTAATTCAGTTCTTATCTGCTGGAGATCAGTGATGCTGATATTTGTGAGATCAAATTAAAAACACTAACACTGAATTAGATTCTGTATCATTTCCTGTTTCCTTTGTATATGAAAAAAATGTGAATACCGCAAGAGTCTGCCTCTAACAATGACAACAGCTGTACTGTATAGAAAAAGAAATTTCAGAATAATACGTAAAGGTGAATATGAAACTTATTGCAAACACACTGTTTTGTTTTATTAACAAAATGACATTTGCTGACGCATAACAAATGGTATCAAAGGCAGGGTTTGAATTCATAAAAAGTTTATGTATTATAACAACAACAGATATCTGAGAACAACAACTATCTCAGTTGTCTGTTGGTTTTAAATTCAACACTTTTCTTTTAAAAACACATACAGAGCAATGTTTAGTTGACAGCAGAGTCTAACCTTGAATCTGTTCTTTTAGGAGAGAACAACCTCTAAAACCTTCAGTGAAGAAGTACTGTGGAACTGCTGGTTGGAGTTTAACATTAAAATTAAGGACCTGCCTAAGGGGGCACGCCTCAACCTCCAGGTAAATTCAAACATTAATTGAAAGGTTGTGTGAAATATTGTAATAAATATATTTTTGATGGATGGATAAGAGTTCCCACATGCAGTGATGTCAGGGAGATTGATGGCCTTTTACATAACTTCTATTATATTACTTCCATTACTTTATTATACTGTATAGTGGTTCTGGTCTGCCCACTTTTTCCCTCCCAGGTGGTATGCGGGAAGCAACCTCAGATACCAAACTCCAAGGGAAGCTCCTACCAAGACAATACAGCAGGAGGATGCAGCCATGATGGTAAAGTCTTCTCACTTGTAGTTGCCTATCTTGTTAACAATATTTAGAATGAGGCTTATTTCTGTCTGTTCATACATCTTTTAGGGAAAACCAAGAGTCGCCTCTTGTACTATGTCAACCTCCTCTTGATTGACCATCGCTCACTGCTCCGCCAGGGGGAGTTCATCCTCCACATGTGGAAAATGCCCGAGAAGAGCGAGGAGAGCAGCAGCAGCATCAATTTCCTGACAACATGTGTGAGGCAGACTATGTGCTACGTGTCTGTGGAAGGTATGTCAGATGCTAAAACTAACCCACAGTCACTCCTGACCTTCTTATACATTTAGCCAGCATAATCAAGTTTGCATTGAAAGTCAAAGAGTAATTGATTTATGTAATTAATTGTAGTTCAAAACTGTTAATTATTGTTATTTTCAATGTCCTTTTACACAGGGAGGAGTACCTGTATGGGGATAAAGCACTGCAGAACTTTAATTGGATCCGTCAGTGTCTGAAGAATGACCTAGAGATTCACCTGGTTCTGGAGACACCACCTGATCCTGATTTGGATCTGGTACAGAAGGAGGACTGGGCCCAAGTGGATGACTGCACTGGAGTTGCAGGTAAAAACTTGAACCGGGCAAATATACTGTGTTATACTGTATGTGTGATGTATCAGTTGTATCTATTTTCTAACTGTCTATGCCAGGTACCCATGAGCAATTGACCATCGATGAGAATGACCATGAACGAGTGTTCACCATCTCTATGTGGGACTGTAACAGGAAGTTCAGAGTGAAGGTGCTGGGTATCGACATTCCATCCCTGCCCAAAATCCCAGAGTTTATTGTCTTCATAGAGGCCAGCATCTTCCATGGCCAGCAGCTTTTAGCCCAGGTAGTGGCAACATACACATATATTGACAAAACTTTCAAGCAAGAGAAAATTTAAGAATGGTGACTGTGATTTATATTGATTTTAGGACAATGAAAATTGTTAAACTTGATGTTTAATCTATTTCTTTAGAAGAACACAAAAAGAAACAAACCGCAACACTCTTGCTGCTCCCGTTGCCCATTTAAATCTTTTAATCTAAAGACATTATTATTATTATTATTATTTATTATTACCTAGTACATAACAATTGAATGCTTCTGGTGTAAACTAGTTGCCTTAGGAATTCTTCAGTTTGTATTAGCAGTAGCTTAATTCAGTTCTTATCTGCTGGAGATCAGTGATGCTGATATTTGTGAGATCAAATTAAAAACACTAACACTGAATTAGATTCTGTATCATTTCCTGTTTCCTTTGTATATGAAAAAAATGTGAATACCGCAAGAGTCTGCCTCTAACAATGACAACAGCTGTACTGTATAGAAAAAGAAATTTCAGAATAATGCGTAAAGGTGAATATGAAACTTATTGCAAACACACTGTTTTGTTTTATTAACAAAATGACATTTGCTGACGCATAACAAATGGTATCAAAGGCAGGGTTTGAATTCATAAAAAGTTTATGTATTATAACAACAACAGATATCTGAGAACAACAACTATCTCAGTTGTCTGTTGGTTTTAAATTCAACACTTTTCTTTTAAAAACACATACAGAGCAATGTTTAGTTGACAGCAGAGTCTAACCTTGAATCTGTTCTTTTAGGAGAGAACAACCTCTAAAACCTTCAGTGAAGAAGTACTGTGGAACTGCTGGTTGGAGTTTAACATTAAAATTAAGGACCTGCCTAAGGGGGCACGCCTCAACCTCCAGGTAAATTCAAACATTAATTGAAAGGTTGTGTGAAATATTGTAATAAATATATTTTTGATGGATGGATAAGAGTTCCCACATGCAGTGATGTCAGGGAGATTGATGGCCTTTTACATAACTTCTATTATATTACTTCCATTACTTTATTATACTGTATAGTGGTTCTGGTCTGCCCACTTTTTCCCTCCCAGGTGGTATGCGGGAAGCAACCTCAGATACCAAACTCCAAGGGAAGCTCCTACCAAGACAATACAGCAGGAGGATGCAGCCATGATGGTAAAGTCTTCTCACTTGTAGTTGCCTATCTTGTTAACAATATTTAGAATGAGGCTTATTTCTGTCTGTTCATACATCTTTTAGGAAAAACCAAGAGTCGCCTCTTGTACTATGTCAACCTCCTCTTGATTGACCATCGCTCACTGCTCCGCCAGGGGGAGTTCATCCTCCACATGTGGAAAATGCCCGAGAAGAGCGAGGAGAGCAGCAGCAGCATCAATGCAGACAAGCTCACCTCAGCCACCAACCCAGACAAAGCATCTTCCATGGCCATTGCCATTTTACTGGATAAGTACTGCTATCCTGTGGTGCTGCCCAAGAGCCGGGATGTAGGTCGGGACGTCAGAGCTAGTGGTGAGGAATCTGAAGGAGGGGAGCGAGGTCAGAGAGAGATGCCAAACCACCTGAAAAAACAGTTTGAGGCTATTGTGGCTACTGACCCCCTGCATCCACTCAGCCCTGAGGACAAAGAGCTGCTCTGGCATTTCAGACATGAGTGTATGCGTAACCCCAGGTACTTATGTCATTTTATTTCAGAAAGAAAAGAAAATTGACTATAAATGTTATACCACAATAATTATTGCTTTCTTCTCTTAATTTTGGGTATCTAATATTTGGCACCAATCCTCTCCTGTCATTAGGGCCTACCCAAAGCTCCTAGGGTCAGTCAAATGGGGAAAACAGGAAGATGTTTTGGCAACACACCGTTTGTTGGAGCGCAGCAGTGCATGGGACAGCAGGTAAAGGGTTTTCACACTGTTACTATATACTTCTATCCTCTGCATGTTCAGTATCCCATCAACTGTTATCATATTGTTCATATTCAGTGGTCTTGATGTTGGTCTGGCAATGCAGCTGCTGGACTGTCACTACTCGGACACTCAGGTTCGCTCAATGGCTGTCAGGAAGCTGGAGACTCTGGAAGACGATGATGTGCTCAGATACCTTCTGCAGCTTGTACAGGTGAATTTTTACTTTTCAGTTGTTATGCTGCCATGCAAAATTGAATTAATAGAGTCCAAGTTGGTATATGTTGTTAACTGTGGTATTTACAGTAAGTATAATCATGAGCGGAGCCAGGGGGTGTCCAATCAGATTCTGACCCCTGGCCACCCCCTGGCTCCGCTCAAAATTATACTTATTGTGCCACCCCTGCCACAGTTAAAATGTAATTCTAGAGAGAATACAGTATTAGGTGTTGCTCCTTATTAGTAAAGCCGTAATACCTGCTGCAACTGCAATATACAGTATGTATATACACTGCTCAAAAAAATAAAGGGAACACAAAAATAAGACATCCTAGATCTAAATAAATGAAATATTCTTATTAAATACCTTGTTCATTACATAGTTGAATGTGCTGACAACAAAATCACACAGAAATTATCAATGGAAATCAAATTTAGCAACCCATGGAGGTCTGGATCTGGAGTGACACCCAAAATTAAAGTGGAAAACAACACTACAGGCTGATCCAACTTTGATGTAATGTCCTCAAAACAAGTCAAAATGAGGTTCAGTAGTGTGTGTGGCCTCCACGTGCCCGTATGACCTCCCTACAACGCCTGGGCATGCTCCTGATGAGGTGGC